>NW_023416308.1:87290161-87792661 GCF_014176215.1 Rousettus aegyptiacus
ACATGAACAGCAGTGCAGGCTCTGGGCTCTGTCCAGGGCTATAGGAATCCAATACTCCAATACTCATCCAACTTTGACAGAAGTCAACCCAGGAAGCTTGCCGAGGAAAAGCCTTGACTAAGAAAGGACTGAAGCCGTGACAAATGAGGGAGCAGGAGAGAAGGCTGCAAACGTCCTTGGGCTGTCTTCTTTCGAATACCCCACCTGTGCGTTTCCTCCCTTTCGCAGCCAGCCTTTCTCACAGAACTCAAAAGAAACAAAGATAAAGTTCAGTAAACATCTGCATTTCTAGACTCAGTTAAAAATTCAAGGACTTGGTCTTGTTTTTTTTCTATGCTGAGGATTCACACACTCTCAGCCCCAGAGAATGGACTTACTGTCCAAACAGCACCATGTGCCCCTGAGTCAGGCCAACACTTCTATCTAGATCACATGTGATATTCACGATAAAGGCTCTCATATCAGTATAGCACCTTGTAGTTTACAAAGCATTTCATACTCATCATCTCATTTGTCCTGCCATGGATAGAGTTGGGGTGGGGTGCTGTCTATGTGTTCATAGGCTCAGGATTGATTGCCAGCTGCCTCTTCATCCCTTTTCACTCCAAGAATCTTGGTCATAAGTGACTCTGAGGACAATTTGATCAAAGTCCAGCAAATTCTACAGTGTAGTCCTTTACAGCTACTACCAATGCAAAATCTATTATAGTCTCTGGAATATAGCCAACCACACTGATATTTGGCATAAGACATGGCAGATAGGCAGAACAGCACATCTCATAATGGTCTGAGCATCCACACTGGTACTGCCTTACTTAGACATACCCAGACTCATTGCACAGAGCAGATAGTAAGTAAAAGCTTACTTACTGCTCACAGACTTGGTCCTGAACCAGCTGTTCACCCTTCTATCAAATGTCCTGGCTACCTGCTAAAATACTGGTTCTTTCTTTATTTCTAACCCCCAAATCCTCCTCTCGCCTCCCTCTAAGATGTGCTTTACAACCCTCGCCTTTTGTCAACATCAACCACAGCCAAACTACCCTGCCCAAAGCTTACTTCAGGATCATTCTCTTCTAATTCAACCTAGCCTAAAGGACACTGCACACTGAAGAATTAACATATCAGTCTTTTGAGAAAAAACACAAATTTTTCTATAAATCACAGGTTGGCATGGTCCATTAAAGAACCATCCAATAAAGACTACTACAATCTAGAGAGAAAAACTAGCAAAACTCAGTGAGCTCTGGAGCTGTTAAGTGTGGTGGACTAGCCAGTTCGCCCATAATTAGGTGAGTTGATATAACTAATACTTACGGATAATATAACATAGTCCCTTCTCTCAAAAGGCTTAGAGTCTATCAAGGAAGACAAACATTAAACAGGCAATTACAGTCCTACAGGATAATTGTCGTAAGAGAGATTTTTTCAAGTCTTTCGGAGGATATTTCAGGTAGCACCACTACATTGGACAACTTCAGCGGGCACCATTCACATTAGAGGTGGCTAACATAATCTACCGGTAGAGTAAATCCTTGGCACCAATTCTACAGAACCTGACTGCATCATGCCAGTGTTCATAACACATGATCATCTGGCAAAAGTCAAGACTTTATCCTTCTATAGTAAGGCTGTTCGGCCCCATGAGGACCCGCAAGTCTCCCAAACCCAGTATAGTTGCAGGTGGCTTCAAGAAAAGCAGGGTAGATAACCATCCCTGAAGCATATGGTCTTTGCAGAACAAACATTATTGGAGAGCCTGTCTGGCTTTAACGTAGAGAAAAGTTTGTAGGCTCTGTGCTCAGACAGAAGATTTGAGCTTCAGATCCACTGACTACAAGCTTCATGGTCTTGGGCACCTCCGTCCTTCTTCTGTCCAGAGGGTACACTGATACCCTTTGTACAGAGTTTCTTGTGAAGATTAAGTATTAAATACCTGTATACCATGTGACACAAAGTCAAAACTTCAAAAATGTTTCTTCTTTCTTTTCTCCCTTTTCCTAAACTTGGTAGAGATCTAAAAATGCAGGAGTTAGAAGAGAAGAAAAGATCATCTAATCCAAGTTCCTTCATTTTATACATTTGGAAGCAGAAGCACAGTTTGGACTTAATCTGATTGTCAGTCATTAAAACTCTCTAAAAATTATATTAAGCAACTATTATTTGCTGAAATTAAATCCCTCTGTGGATGAGGTTCAACTGTCCCAATAATTTTATCATCTATAAAACAAGAATAATCTTGACCTGATAGTACTAGTATGAGGTTTAAATGAGAAAATATAGGTAAAGTATCAATAGTTCTGTTAAGTTTTAAACCTTGTTTAAAGTTACAGCTGCCTTGAGCAGAAAGGAGGTAAGGAAAACAAAGAACTTGTATTTCTTCTGTTCAGTATTACAAAGTCCAGGTTTTTTCTCTCTCTTTCTCTCTCTTTTTTCTTTTCTTTTCCTTTTCTTCTTTTTTTAGCAGTGCATGGTCTAAAGTGTTAAGAATCCTCTCCATAACCTTTCGGAATAGCAAAAGATGTCAGGGGTAGGAAACCTCTCTTTTTCCAGCCAGATGGACGTTTCACACCTAAGGAGAAGGCTGCATGCTCTCTATCCTGTCTCTCCCTACCCACACCAACAGAAAGAGGGTGATTCTGAGGGTGCATTCAGAAGGAGACAGAACCAATGCAGAGCACTTGCACGTTCACTTTATGAAGCCTTGGGTGAAGTTTATCTTTCTGAGTCAAGTCTGAACTAGGGCTTTATCTGAGTCCCATGGCAAGAACCTGCTGAATTTCCACCTGTCAACAGTTTACATTTCACTTTAACTTTTTCTGGGGACATAGAGCTAAAACTATTGGCAAGATGATCTTTGTATGATAGCCTAAAATTATTATAATTATTGTTGGCAGGGGTGTCCTTTTCCATGGCAGTCTGGCATCCGATATTTACTGAGTACCTATTGTACACTAGGCATTGTACTAGGCATGTTATATACACTATTTCATTTACTTACATACATATTAACCTATAAGGGAACTATTATTTCTCCCATTTTTTAAATGAAACTCGAAAAATTCTACTTGCTCATGGCCGCACAACCAGTAAGAAGTAGATCTGCAATTCAGAACCAAACCCGATTTCCAATCCTCTCTGCTTTCTTCTGGACCCCCTCAGCCTCAAGTCTGCTTCTGTAACTGGCTTTCTCTGGCTTCACAGCTTCTTTTGCTGGTCATCTGATGGGTAGATAGAATAAAAGTTTTTAACTTCAACATGATTATTAAGTTATTTCTGTACATCCTTTAACAATTATCTAAAATGGGAACTAGAGGGCCAGAAAGATAGATCTGGATTAAAATCCTGTATTGGTCACTCATAAGCCATGTGACTGTGATCAATCTGTCTGGATCCCTGCTTCCTTATCTATTGAGTGAAATGCAAATTTTCAGAAGGTTCTTAACAAGTTTAAATAAGAAAATGTCTCTGGCACATTGTGGAGCTTAAAATATAATTTTTCTTCTCTCTTTCAAAAGCAAGTCTTCTGGCGTGAGTCTAGTTTATGTCATAGCTTCTTCGCTCTCTAAATATAGACACTTAACTGTTCCTCCACCTTGTAAAATGGGATAACAATTGTATTTACCTTATGAGATTGATACCACTGGATGAATATGTATAGATTATTAATGTATATAAAGTGCTTAAAATAGCACCTGGAACATAATAAGTTCTATATGAGTTAGCTATTTTGTAGTTTTTTTACATTATCCTTCCCTCCTTCTCTATCTTCCTTTCTTTCATTCTACTGATAGGACAGAAGATCTCTTCCTGACAACACAATCCACTTGCAATTATCAATTTTTGGACCACTGATCTCCCCTCAGCATCAAAAGAGTTAAGATCCTTTCAAAACCAAATGCCTGAGCCACATGCTGCTCCCTCTCCTTTATAGAGGCTAAGGCCTTGATCATTTCTTAATGTAACTACTTCAGGAAATTTGTCACACTAATAATGTTAATATGCCTTATTTCTACACTGCTCACGCCCTGAGCTCTCAATCACTTCAAAACACAGTGATTGAGATTTTTCAAAAGTCTTTGATTTGGAAGTTGTTACGGAGAACACTAGTCAAGTATAAATATGGCAGAGTGATTTAAGGCATTTGGAGCAATCCAAATGTTTAAGCTTGTTGCAAATAATTATCAGTCTTTCTGTTCTACATTTTCAACACCCCCCTTCATTTGAAGGAGTGGCCCTCGCTGAGGCCTGGAGCACGCTGTTGAGGCTGCCAAGTGCCTCTCTGTTCCCCACACTGTTGTCTCGTTGTCATAATCACGTTATTAAATCTTTAATGGCTTGTGCCTGCTCTTGGTACCAGACTCAGGTCATAGAGAGAACTGGTCACTGTGGAATCAAAAGCCCATTCTGTGTCTGCATCGTTCCAGGCAGGCTCTTCCCAAGCCATGGCCCTGAGGGTGTGCTGTCAAGAGGATGGTGCCCCCTGATGGCCTCACAGCGGTCACCTCAGATATCCACACAGAAGTTGTGGCTGAGCACCCACCTTGAGGTCCTGGTCTGCAAAAGGTCCAAAGGATAATACTCCAGGACATCTTCGTGCATCACTTCTCACCCTCTTAGCTCCACTTTGTACTTTACTCCAGCCACACCTACCTCTATTGGTTCTACTTGGATCGTGACAGAGTCTCTACTTGTTTCTCTGCCTAGGTGCACCTCACATACCTCCCTGTTCCTGCCCTGAGGTTTCTGTGACGTGAAGATGAGAGGTACGCAATCTGCTAGCTACATGCAAGTACAACTGGAAGTACGGGCAATAAAATGACCGAAGGACCACTCTCAACTAATGGAAGAGAGAAGCTGATGGATAAATACATTCCTTCTTCATACTCTGAGTTCTTAATTCCAAGACACATTTTTGAGGCTTCTCCGAAGGCCCCAGGGAGTAAACATCAGTTGCTCACATCCTCCCATTGTCTTTCCCTCTGGTGCTGTTTCATTCCCTCAGGCCTCTCTCCAGTGCCCTCCCTGCCCAAATAAACTACCTGCACACACTTCTCTGCCTCAGTCTCTGTTTCCAGGGGAACTCGTGAATTATCAGGATTAAGCTCGGAAAAAATCCCAGGCCATCAAAAAATAGACTTGGAAGGACTAAATCACATAGATTCCTGAGAACAAAAGGAACAGAGCCAGAGACACCTTAACACAGAAGGACGAGGTGACCCAATTGCCTGAGCACAGAATGTCCAGGGGACAGAACTATCTCAGCACAAAGGGTCTGCTTGACACAATTTTTTTCAGCACCAAAGAACCAGGCTACAGGTTTCCTACAGTGAAATTAGTTCAGATGGTACAGTTATCACAGCACAGTGGACCAGAGGCCTGAGCAGAATAAGATCAATAAACACAATTGCTTTGGACAGAAGCTTCGGGTAGAACAGTTGCTCCATATAAATGGGCCAAGGGCTAGAGTTTCCTCAGCACAGAGGAACCAGAGCCCAAGGGATCCATGAGACTAGCCAGTTTCATTGCTACCTCTCCCTGCACCTCCACACACAAATGACTCCCACTGTTCCCACTTTTACTTGTGTAGTGCACATGAGAGAGAGCATGGGTTTGGGGCTCAGAGGAACTGAATGAAGGCCTCACTCTACCCCTGTACTGCCTATGTGACTTGGGCAATTCACAGAGCTGTGTGAGAAACACTAGCCTCTTATAAACAGAGAATAATACAGCATGAGAGAGTAGATATCAAAGTTCTCTGTAAAACTGTAAAATCTTGTATACTTAATGTTGGTATTTCCATTCATATAAAATAGACGTTTCGCTGACACCAACAAGAATGTAAATTTATCATTATTATCATTGTTATAATTATTAAATAACACTTACAAAGCTCCAGTTTACAAAATATTTTCACAGTTCTAAACCTATTATGTCACTTGATCCTGTCAAAAATTCACCTGGCAAGTTGGATTATTACTCCCCATTCTAGAGAAAAGGAAACTGCAACTCAGAAAAGGTAGCTTTCTCAAGACACTCAGGCAGTGAGCAGCAGATCTGGGGCATGAAGCAGGACTTCAGGGTCCGTATTCTTCCCTGTGTTCCTACCCCAACATGCCAGAATGGAGTGTTGAGACCCTGGTTCTATGTTTTTCAGCTTTCATTAGAATGACGCTGTTTAAGAATGCTGAGATGATGGTGTTCTGTCTCTCTATACTCCGGGGCCGTTCCTGGGTAGCGCTCACTTCATGCTGTTACATAGAGAAGCTTTTCGGGCCTGTATTTAAGTAATAAGACATGACAGACCATGTATTTCTGGGAAATTATTACATGCTTGGGGTGGTGGTAGGAGGCATCAGGCTGAGGAAATTTCTTTGAGTGTTGCTTTGGCTATGATATTTTATAATAGGGCTAGTTGAAGAGTTAGATAACCACTCAGAAGGTGGTGATGGCATGGCTGTGACATCACCGCCAGCCAGTCCCATAACTCTTCCATCATGCTGAATCCCCAACTGATTTGATCAGGTTCAAAGTCATCCACAGAGTTCTGAAATTATCAGGGTGTGTGAAGCTGGAAGGTTAAGTCATGAGCCAGTGTGATGTGATCCAAGTAAACTTGGACTTGGAGGAACTGGACACACGACCTCCTAGCATACCCATACTTACCATTGGGTAATCACTGGATTTGCATGTCTCAAGGTCTTGTGGGTTGTGGTCATGGTTTTACACTGATTTGGGTGGGGGGAGAGGCCTTTACTCTTTGCCAGGTTAAATGACTAGCAGGCACTAAAGATGGCTGCTGAACTGATCAGAAACAGACCTCTGGGCTGATCTGCAACTGGATCCTTGAGCTCTGATGTTTCAGCCAAGGTTAGGCAAATCCAGTCCGCATGCCTGGTCTCTTCAGGGTGTTCTTGTGTGAGACATTCAAGCTGTGATTAGGAAAAGTAATGTTTTCCAGAGACTCTGCCCTCAGGGAACTGATAATCAGGAAGAAGGTATAAAACAAATACACTCAGATAAATCCAATATGGGCAATAAAAAGAAATACTAAAACCTAGTCATATTTAGCTATATCCTCAGTGTGTGGCACCCATTTAGGGATAATACTTGCTCAGTCAATGCTTGTTGAAGGGATAAAAATGTCCTATGAACACAAAGTGCTAAACGAGTCCAGGTGCTCTGAGCCTCAGTTTTTTAGGCTGTCAAGAAAGGAAAGTGGGACTGACTTTCCCTGCCCTTCTTGCATGGTTAGAGTGAGAACTAAAATATGAAAAGTGTATTGTAAGCTGTAAAGCACTACCCAGTTATAAGTGATTTGCAAGGAAGGATATGATCATACATCTGGCTAGTATAACTGGGGTGACTCAAAGAGAATACTCTTGAAGGGTTGGAGGTTTGTAAACATCTACAGCCTCTTTTCCTTCCTCCCCAGCTCCACTAATAGAGACTTGGACTGGACCCAGTTTTCAAAGAGCTTTCATTTTGTTGGTCCGTTGGTCTGTTGTTAAAGTCTGCCCTGTATACTCAGTTGAGCAAGATTATGAAATTTCATCTAGACTCAGTGGGGGAAATTGCCCTCCCTGATCAATTAATGATGTCTGCCCTTGACCTGGGTTTCAGAAGACCAGCATATATAGCATTAAAATATTTTGCCATTCTTTGCCTAGATCTTCATTTTCTCACTCAGTGCAATAGCTTCCTAATTGGGCTCCATCTCTGTTGTCATCTAAAGTTGTTTTCTTGCTACCAAACTTGTCTCTTTCCAAAACAGAAATCTGCCCATGACATTCCCCACTAAAGTCATTTAAGGATTTTCAACTTGTTCTGCAAAGTGTAGCCAAACTTCTCAGCAAGGCCTACAAAGCCCTCAGTAATTTGATCTCTACCCTAATAAATTATTCTGGCCCAGCACCCCAACTTTACCTCCAGCCACACCAAGAGAGCATAGCCGGCATGGTCCCAAAACACACCATATCCAACTCACCGCCTAAACTAGTCTAGTCATCCTTAGTCCCTAATGCACTATTTATCACCTCTGTGATATCACCTCATCACCTTCAAGTAGAATTAATCTCTTCTACATCTCTGCTGTACCCTATATAGATACTTATTATAGCATTTTTCCTGTATAAAAGTATTTCTTTGCTTGTGAACTGTGAACTTTGTAATATGGGAGACCATGTCTTACATACACTTCTTTGTATTTATCCTGGGCACTGTGTCTGGGATGAAATACATAGTCAGTAAATATTTGTAGAAGAAATAAATGAGCTATAGAATGCACTGAATTGACCTGACATATGTACAGCCCTTTCTAGGAGCTCCTTTTTTATAAGTCCCCATCTTTGAATCTGATTGGATCTAGGGAGAGCACAGACCTAAGACAGCTATTCTGTTAGCTGGATAGAACCTCATGAACTGCCTCCATGGGATTGCTGGTGCTTCTGGTCTGAGGACCACACTTTGAGTAGCGAGGTTCTGTGTGATCCCAGAAGGGAAAAGTAGAATGCGCTGGAGGAAGTTAAAAGACAAGAGTTCTAACTACAAAACTTTCTGCCAGTTCAGAGCTCTGCAGAATGGAATGTGATGCTTCAGTATCATGAGAGCCTGAACAGAAGTTAGGCAACAATTCAGATGTACAATGCAGAGAAAATTTCTGCTCCGTCTGGAGGGTAGATGACAACAGTTGTTTTCAAACTTTTTTGTTCATGAACTTCCAAAAAGTTTTAACAACTGAGTACCTACCAGACAACTTTTAGATTGGCATCTAAAATTATACATCATATGTTTAAATTTATTTATTTCTTAATAGAAGATAAAAACATTAAATGATTTATTAAATAAAATAAAGATTAATTTAAATAAATTCTTTATTAGATCTAGCATACAAGTTCCAGAGAGCAGAGGAATTTTTTTGTGTTCTAAATTCAATGCATTCCAACTTTGGTCAAAATACCAAGGTTTTGTTGCTAAATTTTACACAAGGGAATTATGATCAAAACAAGAAGAAGATCATATAAAGCAGGGGTCCTCAACCCCCAGGCCATGGACCACTACCAGTCTGTGACCTCTTAGGAACTGGGCCACACAGCAGGAGGTGAGTGGCAGACAACCGAGCAAATCTTCATCTGTAGTTGCAGCCGCTCCCCAGCACTATCATCACCTATCATCACCGCCTCAGCTCCACCTCAGATCATCAGGCATTAAATTCTCATAGTAGCACAGGTCACTGCTGCCAAAAAGGTTGGGGACCACTGATAAAAAAATATAATCCCTTTTTTTAAAAATAGGGAGTTCTATTAAGACATTCTTAGACGTCCCAGGGCTGCCTCTTTGCTCGAAGTCTGCTTCTGAATCCTCATCGCCTTGTCCCATCTACCTGTCAAAACATTGCAGAAATCTGGGTAGGGACCCCAAACGGAATACCGTTGGCTGCCTATTTTCATACGTTCTAGATGCATCAGTCGGATCACCAAATGAAATTTTTCTTACTGTCCACTCTACCCTCGGTGGTCGGCCAGTTGTAGCCCTCATGCCAGCCAGTACCTTTCTACTGGCATGGGCGGCAACTGCTCAGTGGCCGGTGTCAACATGGGGCCATGATGCGCGATCCTTTGACCACAAACAGTCTCTTCTCACTACCCGCCTATATATCTTATGCTATAAATCTCCCCTTTAGCTCATTTTACTCTTACTTTCAGCATTCTCTCTCCTCTCCACTTTGGCCTTCTGAACTCTGACCTTGGCCAACAACCTATGGCTGGAATCTCCCTGGGTGATGTGTTTCTGTCCCCAGTCTGAACTCACTTCCAGCTTCTGTCTTATTCACATTACAGTTGCTACAGAGCTTCTTTATACTGCCCCCACCCTCAATCCTAACTCAGATGCTAATCTTTGTCCCCTCTCTCGCCAGCCTTTCCCAGAGGTGAGGTTCCAGAAAGACAGTAAGAGTCACCTGCAACAGGCCTCCTGCCAGCCCACTCTAGTGTCATTAGTGGGGAGATGCAGCCCCTCATTCTGCCTTTCTTTCTTTTCCTTGTTTGCAGCCCATCTTTCTAGGCACAGATTAGAGATTAGACTAAGATCCTAAGACTGTGACCGCAGAGCTCTAATACAGAGAAGGAAATGGGACTCAGAATGAACCCTGGCCAAACAAAAAATACTTTTCATTGTGCCTTTTTTTTTTTTTGAGACACACCATAACTCATCTGCCTGAAGCAAAGTGGTGATATTCCAGGGTCTGTTTGATAAGTCCATTAGACAAGCCCGCAGACCATGGGAACCAAGAGAAAATGGCACTGCAGGGTTACATGGGCTCCGGACACATTCCCGGACAGAACAAGTGTTATTGTGGGATGACACAGACCAGAGCTCAAAGCAGATGCTAGTTTGTCCTACTCTCAGAGGAAATGCTGGCTGGAAATGGAGCTTTGAGACAAGGTCAAAAGGCAGCAATGATCTTTCTGGCTGGAAGCCCTCATCCAAGCCTCGTCTCCATAGAATTTCACTGGGAAAAGACAGAACACAGAAAAATCTTTGTGACTGTCTTTATAATTAATTGTAATTGATATTCATCCAAGGGAGTGAATGGATCCAGAACGGAGAGAGAGATGTCTGATCAGAAGGCTAAGTAGGATAGTTCCCAAATTTTCTTTCTGTCCCATTAAAATCTCATCAGGACAAATCCTTTGGGAGACTTAACATAGTTGCCCTAGAAGCATTTGAAAAAGCAGATATCTGGGCAGGAAAGAGGGTGTCAATTTAGATGTTCTCCACTGGATGGGGATAGCAGCAAAAATAGGGCAAAAGGAATCATCAGAGCTGATAAGAAGCTAGGAGATCATGATTTTGGAAAGAAGCAAAGTGGGGCTCAGAGAGGAAAAGAGGACATGCCCAAGGTCACACAGTCACAAGGTGCAGGGGGGAAGGTAAGCCAGGACCCTCAGTTCTGCGGACACCCAGCCCAGCCCTTTTTCCTTTGCACTGAGCCTTGAAGGACAGCCTAGGAATTGGCCAGGATGCTGCTTCCCTTTTCCGCTGCTCTGGGGCTGGAGAGAAATGGGCCAGGTCCTAAACGCAGCTCTCTGGGAAGTCTCTAGCAGGTTGTCAAGTGCTCCTGCCAGTGCTGAGCTGGCAAAGGAGGGTGGGGAGAAGTGCTTAGAAATCCTGAGCACTGAAAGGTGGCCTGTAATTGTAAAATTCCATTTCCTTTCAATTAGCAGCTGATTGCATTTGATGAGCTGCAACATTGTTTCCTCCGTGTAGATTAGGAGTCAGAGCAGTCAATGAGCTGTGAAATTCTCTCCCTGCTGAAACAATAGACAGTGATTAAAGCGCAGCTAATCCGATCATTATAGCCAGAGCCCACTGATCATTAGCTGCTAACCAGATCCCAGAGAGCAGCTTCAGCCCGGCCAAGGCGGGCTGGATGCAGCAGGTAAATGCTACCTACCAACGTGCCAGACTCCCTTCTCTCCGTGCGCAGAAGTCCTTGGTGGACCCCAGGGCTGGGGTGAAAACCAGGATGCTGCAGTGGAGGCGGGGAAATGAGACTGCCAAGGACAGCTTAATGTCAGGGAGAGAGCCAGGACCTTGGGGGCAGATGGAACAGATCAGGGATCAAATCCCATCCCCCATACGCCCTAGTTTTTTTTTTTTTTTTTTTAAACCTGTGAGCTTCAGATAAGTTATTTGTCCCAAATCCTTAATAATACCTTCCTTGCGTAGTTGTTCTGAGGATTAATATCACAGCCTAGGTTTAGATTCCTGGTATAATGCTAAAAGTCAGTAATAACACTAACTAACATTTCGAGTGTTTGCTACGTGCACAGCACTGTTCTAAAGGCTTTATATGGATTAACTTGTCTAATCCTCATAACAGCCCTGATAAAATAGATGCTATTATTATCCCTGTTTTTCCAGCTAGGAAGACAGAAGTTCAGTAACATGCCGGAAAACTCTTAGCCGTAAGTGACAGAGCTGGGATCTGAACTAGGCAGGTCCGTTCGGAGGCCCTGGGATTCGCTACCCCACTTTGCTGCTTCCCCTAAAATGTTAACATTCATCGTATCCCTTTGCTATGCCTGTAGTTTACAAACATTACTGTATGGATTAGCCAAAAAAGAAAAAAAAAACTGCTAAAAATGTAGATCATCAGGCCCAAAGCCCCAGAGATTCAGATTCTGAAGATTAGGGGGGAGACTTAGGAAGGGTGTGTTAGTCAATAAGCACTTATGTGATGTTGGTGCAGTGGTCCAGGACCTACCTGGGGAAATGCTCTAGGTTCTGGAAAGCAGAGGTGCAGCTGGCCAGGGCTAGCACCTTATGCCTGATGAAGAAAGCCACACTTGCACTTACAGAGGATGATTTGCAACTGTCTCTTCCCTTAAAAGACTGGCCATATAAATTATCCAAAGCAGATGACCTTTGAGAGCAAAAGGGGCAATTTCATTATTATTTCCAGCCTACAGTGACAAACAGGGACTGTCCCAGGCAAGGTGGGCATGGGGCAGCAGACACTGCAAGTGTCTATCCCACATCCCTTGGCTCACACCTCCAAAGCTGAGGTCTGCTATGGCGAGCACCTGCAGAGTATGACTAGCCAGAACAAGGGACAAGCAGGAAGGGTGGCATAATGTCCCCAAAGCAGTATCAAGCAATGACGAATGGGGAGTCTGTCAAGAAATGCCCTAGTATCCTTACCCCTTCACTAGACTAATCATTCTAGAAATATATTCTACTCCATCTCCCAGAGCTAGAGGGAGGGCTGAGCTCCAGTTGCCCACCATAATAACTCAACTTTTGTCTTCTTTCCTTTTCCTATTTTGTTTCACATCTTTGCTGGTGGTTTCTGGGAATCACCTCTCAAATGAATTACTTACCCCCAAATCCTTTCTCCGGAGTCTTCTTCTGAGCTCACTACAGGTATCTTACCACTGACTACTTGTGTAACCTTGGACAAGTAATTAAATTTTCGTTTTCTTAAGAATAAAATGGAAATAATGATAGTTAACCCATGGAAAGCATAGGACATAGCAAGCACTCAATAAATATACAATTCTATTATTATTGTAAACTGTAAGAATACTGGTCATTGCTCTGACTCACATCCGGAAGCATCTTTTCTCTCTTCTGCCACTGCTGCTCTCCTCGTCTCTCCTCTGGATTGTGGCAATAGTCTCCTGTGGGGACATCAGTTCCCCTCACATTCGCAGTGGCCTCCAGACTGTGCCGGTGTTCTGGTCTCTCACTTCACCACTACCTACTTTAAACCAGGCAGAGTACTAGGCGCTGAGACATTGAAATATGTTGTTTTTACATCTGCTTTGAGGAATGACACAGAATGGCCACTTTTGAAGGAGAGCATGTAATTTATTTACAGTGCAGAAACCTAACACTTACATTGAAGATCAACATACTTTTCTGAAGTCCTGAGTTGATCGTCACTCTCTCTTCCAAATACCTTCCATTGCTGCCACTGAGCAAAGTCCAAATATAGTGTTCAAGCTCAAGTTATAACCTCTAAGCCACCCAATAGGTCTGCTGACATTGCTTTTGCTCAGAAGCTTCTCCTTATAGAGGAAATGCCACAGTAAACCTCTGCAAGGCTCATCCCTCTTCCTACTCTTCCTTCAAATGAAAAAAAAAAAAAAATGTGAGGTGTGATCGCCTACTCCTTTTAATTTTTGCCAAGCACAGTTGAGCAGCTGATTTCAGTCATTTCTACCTATGGTTTCCTCCTTAAAGCTAATTAGTTTCTTTTCAAGTAATTGCAAATAGTACATTTTCTAGGCCCTTGGAGTCAAGGCTGACAACTAGCTGGTTAGAGTGGGCTCTTATCAATAGCTCACAGAAATTAGACATGCAAACATCCCACTGGGGCCCCGAGGGTTGCTCTAAATTGTTTAGAATAAATAGCTCATGGAAGTCTCAGGGCTCTTTTATGAATGGCCCTACTAATGCAAAAGCTCTGGGGTGTGATGGGCACAGTGGTAGTCGGTAGCTTCCTTAGGCATCGACAGGGATCAGCTAGCTCCACATGCACAAGATTTGCTGTGTCCCAGGCAGTATGTGCGCTTGATGCTGAGTGTGGTCCAGGGGTCAGGGGCTGGGGTGGAGGCAGTAGAAGAGAAGAGACTGGGAAGTTTTAAAGAGGTAGACAACAATGTTCCCTGAAGAAACAGGGATGGACAGGCTTCAGGGAATGATAATAATCTCCTTCACCAGTGAGTCTGACTGGCCAGTCATAGTTACTCATCCTTCAGGAACCAAAGATGAGTTCATGCCTATAAAGTTCTAGTTCACTCTTTGGGACATGATGAGTACTGATGAGTACTCATTCTCAGATCTGCTGCCGTTTTCCATGGCATCTAATGTTATATGTTGAAGGAGTCTCTTTTATTCTTCTTTTCCTTCAATTTTAACGTTGTTGTTTTGGACCTTGGACGAGGAGGATGGAGTGATGCAGACGCCTCGGTTCCCAGCTTGATGGTTTCCATCATCAGTCCATGCAAGTCCTTTTACCCCTAGATTATGTTCCTATTGCTGCTATAACGAATTACCACAGCCTCGGTGGCGAAAACAACACAAACGTATTATTTTACAGTCCTGTAGGCCAAAAGCATGACTTGGATCTCACTGGAATAAGGTGAAAGTGGTGGCAGGATGCATTCCCTTCTGGAGAATCTATTTAGGAGAGAATCTGTTTCGGTTCTTTGCCTTTTCCAGCTTCTAGAGCGCATTCACTTGCCTGAGCTCCCCTCTCTCTAACTTCAAAGCCAGCAACTTCAGGTCTAGCCCTTCGTATGCTGCCATCTCTCTTAAATGGTCACATCTCACTCTGCCTGACTCTCTTGCCTCCCTCTTCCACTTTTAGGGACCTTTGTGGTTACACTGAGCCACCTGGATAATCCAGGATAATCTCCCTATCTGCTGATTAGGATGTTAATTCCATCTGCAGCCTAATTCCGCCTTGTCCTGCAACAAAACAGATTCACGGGTTCTGGGGTTTAGGATGTGGACATTTTCAGAGCTGAGGGGAGGAGCATTATTTTGCCTGCACAAACAATTCCCAATCTTACTCCCATTTCTTGTCCTCATCAGCAGCTACTCTAGTGTATTTGATACATGCCCTGAAAGGTGCACATTTCCTTATAAGTCTGTCATTGGTGTGTATGTTTTTAATCGGCATACATGGCATTGTTCTATGTTCTATCCATGGTATTGCGCTTACATTTTTCATGGACACCATGGTTTTAAAGTCTCTCACATTGTTGCAGACACACTGAGTTTGATGCGGCTGACAACTGCGTATTAATCCATAGTTTGCATCTACCTCATTTTACTTATCCACTCCTCCACCGACAGACTTCTAGCCTGCCTTTACTCCACAATAAATCATGTAATGACAGACATCCTTCTTCAGGTTGCCATGGACCTATACAAGGATTTCTCTGGAAAACATACTAAGGCTAGAATTTCTGGTTCCCAGGGTACATATCCTACTTAATTTTACCAGCTAATACTTGATTACTTTCTTGGGGCCGTGCTAGTATACCAGCACTAGTATATTTGTTAAACCTTTCTTTACCCAGGAAAGTGATGCAGTATCTTCCCACATCAAACCTCTTGCCCAGGAGCAGAGCTGAGAACCTTCTCTACATCTCTCTGATGTGTATTTCTGTTTCTTACAAAGGTTTTGGGGTCCCTAAATTGACTTTCCTCCAGCAATGTTCGAGTCCCCAACTGCCCGTCTTCTCCACATGCAAAGCACTGTGCTAGGTACTGGGCTCCATCAGAGAGGTCTGATCTTTGGCTCTGCAAGGTCATAGTTTTACTACCATCTCTTCTCTTCCATCCTCATGACTCTGGACTGTGGTTTCATTAATTCAGTACCTTTTTCTTGAGCATCTACTAGCTCAAGTGTACTAGCCACCACTCTCCACCCCAGATATTGAGGATGTGAAAGGAACAGTTAAGAGGATTCCATTCTGGTGTCCTGTCAGCTCAGCCTCAAAAACTTACCTATATCCATTCACTTCTCCCCCAAACCAACTCAAGCTGAGCCAAGGTCATTTTTCACCTGGACAAATGTATTTGCCTCCTACTTGGTCTACCTATTTCTGCCCCATCTAGTCCTTTCTTCATACAACAGCCAGAATAAACATTTGAAATCAGAGTCCAAATCAAAGTCCATCATTTTTTCATATCTGTTGACATTCCATTGGTTATAGAGTAAAACTCATATCACTGGGCCTAGTTTGCAAGGCTCCATGACAGCTGGCTGCTGCCTGTCTCTCTGACCTCATTTTTTCTTCGTTCACCATATTTCAGCCGCAATGACCTTTTATCTTTCTCTGGAACAGATCAAACCTGTCCCTGCCTCCTGGCCTTTGCGCTAACTATTCCCTCTACTTCGAATACTCTTAACTCAGAGCTGCTTCTAGCTGGCTCCTTTCTGTTACCCGGACTCTGGTCCTGATTTTATTCTCTGGATAAATTTTTTTAATAGAACAGTTTGTTTGTTTGTTTGTTTGTTTGTTTATGGGTTTCTTATTTGCCTTCCCCCATAGAGTGTGAGTTTCATGAGAATGCTTTTATCTCTCTTGTTCACTGCTCTATCAGTACCTTGTATATTGCCTGGCGCAGAAGATAGGCTCAAAAATGCTTTTTGCAGGATGAGTGAATGAGTCTAAAGCAGTGGTTTTCAAGCTTGGCTACATATTAGAATCACTTGCAGGAAGTTATTAAAAATACTGTTGTCTAGGCCTCACCCAAACCAACTGAATCAGACTCTCTGGGCATAGGGCTAAGGTACTGGCACTTTTAAAAGCGTCTGAGACAAATACATATCTATAGCTCTGAGCTACCCGTTTGAAGGATAAGAGCCCATCTTAAACAAGGCACTTCCGGAACTTTTCCTGGGATGTTGTGTTCAAACTTGAGAGAGAGAGAGAGAGATAACTTTTCTCTTTATTTCTGGTGTTAAGTGGAGGTGCTGTAAGCCTGCAACTGTCTGCTGCCGTGTCAACCACCACTCTGCCACCACCACTGGCCACAAGGAATAAACCAAGTTGCAGGAGAAAAGAATAGGACCACGTCACAGAGAAGCTGAGCCAGTGCAGAAGGGGAGGCATGGGATGGCAAGGATAGGTCAGAAAAATGCTGACGTTGTGGAAGCTCCCCAGTCTCTGAGTCTAGCCTAACTCAAATGGTCTTTTCTGCTCAAGCTGGTGGGGGTTAGGTTTCTGTCACTTGCAACTAAAAGAATCTTGACCGATGTTTGATCTAAGTGAATAATTGTGGGTAGAAGAAAGATAATTTAAATAGAATCCAGAAGACAGAATATTAAAGCAGTGTCTTTACTGATAAATCCACAATTCCAAAGACAGCTTCTTGCTAAACTAGAAATAATTCTTCACTTCTCTTATTTCAGCCAATGTTAGTATGTTTATAAAATGTCCCAGTTAAGCATTTCTAGTCGAATAAAAAGTGTAGATCACTTACTGTTCTTACCAAAGGGAACAGATTGGTGCTGGAACTGCACTGTTATGTTCATGATAGGGTAGTGTATATGCCAAGCTTTCTGTTCCCAGGGGCTCCTCTCCCACTTTGGGACACAGAGAGAACTCAGCACACATAGTGGAATGCTGAGCCCTCTCTCACTTCCCTGTCCTTCACAATCTTAATTGCATAGCTCCTTTTGAACCTCGAGAAGAATGCTAGAAAGGTAGAAACTGATGAGCCTGCAAGGTCTCACCTTAAGCACAGGGGGATAGATCAAAAGGAGGTTGCCCAAGATGCCAATCTCCAAAGGGCACTAAAAGATTTCAGGAAATAGAAGAAGATGGAGGATATCGTATTTAGGAGCATTCCCCTTGAAGAGGATACTGTATATGATTGGAAGATACTAGGCTGTGCAGACCAGATATGAGGCGTGGCATACATTTTTGGAAGTAAGTGCCCGACCTCCTTGAGCTTCGTAGGCTGACAAGCTCCACTTTACAAAATCCCAGACACCATTATGCCTGATTCCTGTGATCTTCCTGCACTTCCCCAAAGATAAGCTATACAGAAAAGAGAAATGGATGGTAACATCCCAGGAAGATTTCTTTCTGGGTCTTGTGTGTAGAAGCACTAAACAGGTATTGGGCACATAGAATGGCGCAGGGAAAGATGTAAACCAGGTCTCTAAGATAGAGATAAGAACGAGGATATGTTGTCACAATATTGTTAGGCTCCTGCCACAAACAATCACTGAGTTGTATGCCTAGAGTAAATAAACCCTAACATTAGCCCAAGTTAGAAAGCCGCTGTAGTTGATTTCTTATACTTCTGAGGCTGCCGTCTTTCTTTGGTGATTGATCAGTGGTTGTGTTGAGCTATAGAGAGCTGTTAAATAGATAGCAACCTGTACTGGGCAGCAGCAAAACAGAGTCATCTGCCTTAGGATAGTGTTCAGTACAAAAGAGCATTTGATTAGCCTCTAAGTACTGTGTAAAATCCCAGAGGCATGTGCTAAACAGTGTCATGAGAATGGCGAGTCTCAGTAACTGAGTGCCTTTTGTTTTGCTAAGGGGAGTGTGCAAGTTTGGGGCCAAGCAGAAGAGCTCAGTATGGTAAAGGAGAAGCTGGTGCTGCCCCTGTGGTCTTCATTCCACACCCTGCAGTGCTCAGCTTCTCCAGTAAATAGATGTTGAACAAATATTCCAAGCCTATGGATCTGAAGGAGAGCCAAATTCTCACCTGCCTAGAAAGCCACGCATTACCTTTCTGTTCTGCTCACAGACATTCAGCAGCCACTCCACTTCCTGAAGTCTTGCATGTAAAGAAGGTAGGGTGGAGTTACCTTTCCCAGAACAAACATAATGAAGAAAACTGCACCACAGTTTTCTTTCTAGGTGATGTCTCTATTGCTTTTATATTTCCAGTTTTTGAACCTGAAATTACCCCTGGTCCATTAACGCTGCCTCCTCCGAGCTTGCCGTGAAAATATTTCTATTCTGATGAAGCTAAAGCCTGAGTAGAATTCTTCATCATCAATCAGAGCTCTAAAACCCATCCAAAACGGGTTCCTCCATCTGACAATCTTGAGAGACCTAGACCCACATCATCTATTCTATGACAGACTCTCTTAATTGGGATGAAATTCTAAATAAACCCCTTTTTTAGAAGGCATAAGCCTTCAGGTTTGAAAAGAGGTCTGGTAATTCCATCATCTTACTCTGCTTCCTATAACACCTTGCCCACCTGCTGACACCACACCTTAGGATCACTCATTTGTTTAATGTTAGTTTTCTAATGTGTATGCGCGCGCACGCGCGCGCACACACACACACCCACCCCCCCCCACACACACGATTAAATACAAATTAAAAAATCTGAACAAAACAACAAAACTGTAAAACAACTTTAAAAAATGAGCATATTTAAAAAAAATTAAAGGTGTGATGTTCATTCTCTTCACATACCTTTCCCCCAGTCACCCCCAGTGTGATATAAATATACTTTTCTGCTCCCATCAACATCAGGCTTGTCCAAGCTAGTTGCTTTCCAATAGGATGTTAGTGAACGTGACATGAGCAAAACCATGAAATATTTTGTATATCCACCCTCACTGTGAAAGAAGCATGCCCTCGCTAGGAGGACGAGAGTCATTTGGAGCAGAAGAGAACCCAAGCTACCCTTTAGAGCCAAACCCAGTTTAGATCAGCTAATACTCAATCCATAGACACATGATTATATTTTTAAGCCAGTACATTTTGGGGCGGTTTGTCAAAAACTTTATTGTAACTATAGCTAAATAAAACAGGATAAGATTTTCTGAAATAAGACATGAAACCCAGAAGTCAAAAGGTAAAACACTGACAGATTTGACTATGTATATTTTTAAAGCCGTGTAGGGATTTTTAAGAAAATAAAACAACATTAATCTGAGCCAATAATGGAAAAGTTATCTTTAGCAAAGGGGAGGTGAGATGAAGGAATGTGCCAAGGACAGAACATATAGAATACACGTGCAGTAATGATTCCCATCCCTGTCATTGTAGCCGATAAAAAGAATGAAGCTGATACAAAGAATGAAGGAGATCATTTGTGACCCACCATGTGAGGGTGTTCATGATGAACAGAAATTTCAGAACACAGGATTAACAAACTAGTATCTTGAAAAGGGATTGGGAAGGAAAACCACAATACTTGTTCCTAGGGTTTGAAATTGGGAGAGGGGACGTGAGAGTAGGGACTTCTAATTGGGAGTATGCCTGTTTAATTGTTGTCCAATGACCATGTATTAGGTGCGTGTTTGGTCTCGGATGCCTTTTTATCCAACCGCTCAATATTTTAATAGCACCCTTATCATATGGTGGTTTAGCCATATGAGGGAGGTCTCCTCCAGTGGCAGGAAGCCTCCTGCCCTTGATATTGCCCTTTCGGATAAAGACAATTGTCAGACAGCGCCTCTACGTATCTCCGTATATTTAAATAAAATCTGCTGCCTTTTCTTCAAAGTTCAGTCTAACTTTCCCTTTGTCTTATTTGTCCTTTGTTTTTCCCTGAGGGAAGTTTAGTAGTAACATTTAAAATTGGAACATACATAAATGAGGGCATGCGATTTCACTCTTTGATTGTAGACTCTCGGAGCTACAAGGGAGATCTCAGATGATGCTGTTAACCGCCCACCACCACTTTACAGAAAGGAAAATGAGGCCCTAGAGTGACGATGCCCAGCAGAGGTCCCAGAACTGAGAGATCAGCACCAGGACTCAGACGTGATGAGCTGATTCCAGTTTAGCCGTCTTTTCTTTCTTCTACTGGATCCCTGTACAATTCAGTTATAAACTTCTGGGGGTTGGGAAAGCGACGAGGCAGCAGGATATGGTGGCCAGCTCATGGGCTTTGGAATCACAGAGATGTGGGTTTAAATTCCAGTTCTGGGATTTGTACAAACTATAACGTTGGGCATGTTCCTTAATGTCTCCAAGTCTCTGTGCCTTAGCTTATAAAACGAGATGGTAACAGCTACCAGAGTTACTGTGAGAGTAAAATGAGGTAAGGTTTATAAAGCACTCAGCGCAGTGTCTGGCAGAGAGTAGGAACTAATTAAATGTGAACTCCCTTCCCTTCTCTGTGGAATACCTTGGTAGCTGAAACACTACTTTAAGCATCAAGGAATTAACACCACTGTTATGAGATTAATTCACAGCAATGCACATGAAAACAGTGATTCAGATCATCGCAAAAAACTATAATTAAAGTATCTGGTATTGTTTGATTACAGGGTTGGCTTCACTCACTTTAGCACTTTGTGGGCAGAGAGCAGGCAGCCTGGGGGCGAAGCGGCTTTGTTTTCTGGGAGGTTTCTGACCACTTCTCAGGGCCCTGCTGGGCAGTGACGGTTCTGCTCATTCTTATTTTGCACTGAACAGTCCGAATCTTAGTGGGTTGGAGTAGAGAGATGGATCTTACATTTACTGAATAGTTACTGTGTGCCAGGTCCTTGAAATGGTCATTCTTGCTTTATTCTCCCAGAAATCACAAAAAAGGTAAGATTCATAATTGCATTTGACAACCAAGAATGCTGAGGCTCATAAAAAAGTTTCTCAAAATGTCATTCCCAGTAAGGCATGGAGCAAGGGTTTAATTCAAGTCTACTGGACTCCAAAGGCTGCATTCAATTCACCACAGAGGCCACCTCCTAGTTTGGGCACCAAATTTACAGCCAAGTAAGTTACAAGCAGTTTGGTTTTAAGTACTTTAAATGTATGGCCAAGACCCCTAGTTAACTATACAGTTCCATTCTCCTCTTCTTTAATAACAAAAGTCCAAGTTTTTATTCTGATAGCAATATGCCTAACCACAGATCATTTCCCAGTTTCCTTTGCAGCTAAGGAAGCCTAAAAAAGATGTGAGAAATTGTTGGTTGGAACTACCAGGAAATTTTCTAAACAGATAATGTGAAAGGCATGACTTTATATCCACTGTTCCCTCTACCTTCCTTTTTGTTTCCTGTCTAAAATACAGACTGAAAGTTGGTGCCTGGTAGCCATTTTGAACCATGAGGTTCCTGAGATGACTTTGAAAAAAAAAAGGTAGTTCCAAAAATGGTAGAACAGAAAGGCAGAGGAAGCATGGGCCCCTGACAACTATGGAACACCCAGGCCAACACTGGATTGCCAGTTTTTCAAATTTTTTTTTTTTTTAACTGAGAGAGAAATAAGCCTTTACTAATTTAAGTCACTTTCTTATTGTTACCACAACTGAACATAAACCTAACCGATACACCCATAATATCTTATTTAATCCTCCAACAGTTCCATGAGGCAGGTATTATTTTTGTTCTTGGATTTTTCAGGTGAGATAACTGAAGCACAGAGAGGTTAAGCTACTTGCCCTAGGTCACTGAGCTAGTAAGTACCAGAGAGTGGATTTGAACCCAAGCCAACTTTCTCAACACTCACTCTCTTAATAATCATATTAGACTGCCGAATTGGACTCGACATCAAAGACTATTTTTCTAAGCTGAAGAACTTTCATATCTCAGTGGAATTTTCCTTCAGAATCAAACTTTAGTTCTGATGGCTTGAGCCCTATTTGCATCTGGCATGAGGTTAGTTTTTCACTTTGTAAGAAATAACATTCTAATGGGTTTTTAAGGGCCCAGAAGACTTGTTAGCCATTCCCTGGCTGCCGCAGGACAAACTCATTAAAAACATCTGAACAAAACCAACAGCACTTGAAGGGCAACAAGAAAATGAGAAAGACGCTCTGCACACAAGGTTAGAGAATCTATACAGCAAATCACAGTGTCAGAGGGCCCACTCCCCCAACTGGAGCTAGGACCGTGTGTCCAGAACATTTAACCTGTTTGCGTTCCCAGATCTCATAGCTTGGGAATGAGAATTGCAATCACATATTCATTATACCAGAATTTCTTTCAATAAAGCAGTTTGGATAGCCCTGGAGTTTTCTCTTAATGGGATTTTACCTTTGTGGAAAAGAGTTTGCTAAGCAAATGAATGAAGCAAATAAAATTGGAGGAGAAATGTTTACCGAGAGAAAGAGAACAAATTATTTTGTGTCACTGGGACACTACCCAATTACAATAAAATATGGTTTTTCCAGAGTTCTATTGATTGGGACTTGGTATTAATTGGTATTAATTGGCATCTGTGAAATGAGGATAATCACGCTGATGTTTCAGGGTGGTGGTAAGAAATATGTGAAGTACACCAAGCAGAGGTGACTCAGCAGAGTAATTACCACAAAGGCAAAAAAAAAAAAAAAAAAAAAAACAAACATGGAGGCTTTTATTGTTTTATTGGGCTCTAGGACCTAGAACTGGCCACAGTATTCACTCTTCCCGCCTTTGGGAAACTACGGATAATTTTAAAAATAACGAGCAGAGAAAAGCAACAAATTCTCAGTTGCCCTTAATAGCCCAGACATAGAGCAGAACACATTGGTCCCAGTATCTGCCAGTAATTTTGCAGGCTTTCTGGCTACCTGGTTTTTGGAAGCCCAGCTGGGCAAGTCCTCTAACCCTAGAACCATATCAGAAGGCAGCAAGCGCAGCATGTGGTGAGCATCACTGCCTGTGATACTAGCCAGCTTGGGTTTGAATCCCTGCTCTTCAACTACCTGGCAAATTTAGTTAATGTTTGCAAAATGGAGCTAGTAATAATACCCATAATTGCTTGTGGTGATAGTTCGAACAGATAATATATGTAAACGGTGAGAAGAATGTCTACCACATAGTTAGGCATCAATAATTCACGGCCAGTGTTAGTGACTGGAATTAGCAGTGCGCAATACGATGTGGTTTTCTTCCTTTGCCTCCTTCTGTGACAGATCCATCATGGTGGCTCCCAGTTTGGGTAGCAAAGCAAGCTTCATAAGAAAATGAAGAGCTAGACCCTAATGGAGGTCTAGATAAAAGGTCTGGTAGGCTTTTTTTTTTTTTTTTTTTTTTTTTTTAATAAAGGATTAGAGCTTAAAATTTGGAGCCAGGTCAACCTGGTTTTAAATCTTGAGTTTCTGATGACCAGCAGGCTCTGTGAACTTATATAAGACCTCAGGACCTGAGAATGTACATGTATATCTATATGTACCTGTGAATTTTTTACAAATTAAAAAGTGTAAATAAAATAATTTTGTGTAAGCTTTCAACTTTATATCCAGCAGCCTACTCAGATTCAAGGCTGTTTTAAACTGATGGACAGGTGAGTTAGACAAATGGACCATGCAATTTAATTTGCAGGACTGCAGCATAATAAACCATCCCAAACCTTAGTGGCTTAAAACAACTGTTTGCTTAGCTGATGACTCTGGGGGTTGCCAGCTGGGTCTAGGCTCAGCTAGACAGTTCTTATGCTGGTTGCGGTCAATGCGATCAGTTAGATGAGTTTGCTACTGAGAGTCAGCTGGCTATTGGTTGGAGGATAGTGGCAATAGGGGTACATGTCTCTCATCATCTCGCAGGCTAGCCCAGGTTTGATTACATGAGGGCAGTAATGGGGTTGCAAGAGAAGCAAGAGAAGGAAAGTCCCAATACACACACACTTTTCAAGTTTCCACTTGTGTCACAATGATCAAAGCAAATCACATAGCCAAACCCATAGTAAGTATATGGGGAACTTCCCAAGGTCGTGGATGCAGAGTGGTGTGAACACACCAGATACCATTACTGCAAAAACCCACCACACACACCATAAAACTTACTCTGGGAGAAATCATTCTAAAGTAGGCACCATGTATACATGAGGCCAAAGTGACTTTCCTCTTAATGAACTCCAAGGAGAAATCATTCGGTCCAGCAGCCTGGACAAACAGTTGAATGATGAAATTCTTCTCTTCCCAACCAGTTAAAAGGTTAAATTTTGCATATGGATTTTTTTTTAAAAATCTGTGAATTAGGGCCTCAGAATAAGAGGTTGCTGAGTCTCTTTAAACTCTGACATTCTGTGAATCTGTACTTTTTCATTCCAGTTAGAGAATAGCTAAAGTCCAGCCCAGGAAAACTCTGTTTCCTCATCCAAGGAGGTAGACAGGAAATTTCTGCACAATGCAAGAAATACTGGTCAACCCCGAGGATTTTGTGACCATGGATAAAAATGCCTCTAGATATAGTAAACTCTCTGTTATTGGAGGTAATCGAGCCCAAATTGGATAACTTTTTTTTTTTAATATGTGAAGCTGTGTTCTCATTGTATATATATGAAGGGACATCAGAATTTTTATATTACTCCTAAAGATTCTGATGCCCCATCCCACACACTCCCAGATTAGGCTACACGGAAGAATGGAATTAGTCCTTGTATTATGTAAAAAAGTTAAGATTTATTCAACAACAACAGATGAGCTCTTATTATAAGCAAATCAAGTCACTTTTAGATCCTATGCCTTTACTCTTTTAGAACCAATAATTTCTTTTAATAAAGAAAAGAACAAAAGCTCAGAGAGAGAAGAAAATGTGCTCAAAATCATCCCCATCCAGTAAGTTGTGAGTAGTGCTTTTCTATGTTCTTGGTGGCCTGCTTTTTTTTCCGTCTTTCCTTCCATCATTCATTCATTTGTTCAGGCTGTCACTCATTCAATATTCATCCTTAGTAAAATTTCCATGGAAAGTTAGGAAAGATAGGCATTTATCATCCTCAGAACACATTTTGATGATATATGTAAAATTCTTAAGTAGTACCTGGTGCCTAAAAAACCATGAAGCCTGGCTAATATTATTTTGGGGAAGATAACAGGCAGCTTTTGAAACAGCCTGAACTCAGAGAATCTGAGATGCCCAGCCAGAAAGAAACATGTACAAATGTTAGAGGACAATGACCAGAGTCCTGAATCCTGTGGTGTAGGAACCCTGAGGAGAGTGAATGACATCCTGAGCAGGGGACACACCAAGGGGACCTGACAGAGCAGGTTTTGAGCCCCACTCAGACTCACCTCATCCCACCATTCACACCAGGACTGAGCAGTTCCTTGAAAGGGTTGCTCTTTGGAAACATCATGCATCTCTGGAGCTTGCCAGGAGAATGTGCTGCTGAGACTGTGGTGCGGACCTCTGCTCCCTTGAGGTGGTGCCTGGGATAAGTGTGAGATGGAGGAGTTAATCCTGGCTCTCTGCTGTGTGAACGTTCCCATGGCCCCTCCAGATGGCCTTCTTGGGTGAGAACCTAAAACAATCCCACACAGGCTGTCTCTCACGAGTGGATGACATCTGGTCCCCAGAAGACACTCAAATAGTTCTCGCCCTGGCAAACTCCAGGAGCCCACTTACATCCAGCATCTTGCCTTCTTCTCCTTCACTCTGAGGACATAACAGCTAACCGATCTAGTGTGGGCTCATTACAGGTCCAAAACACATCAGACCCTGGCCACCCCACAGCAGGGGACATATATCATACTCTCTGAGTGGTCTCCTGGAAGCCCCTCTCCTTACCCTGGATTCAGAGCCTCATGGAAGGTCGAGCTATCTCAGCAGGGGTGAGGAATAGGGGAGATAGGAATGAATATTCTCTAAAAGAAGTTTCTTTTTTGCAGTTGTTTAGAAATAATATGCTGATAAGCCAATTCTTGACAGTGTTAAAAGAAATTAATGGTAGCAAATGAAATCCATAAAGAAAGCATCAGATGAAAAAAAGAACAGGTAGAACAAGTGGTCTTCCTTTAAATACGCTTGCACTCTGAATAATCCACACACAGCACTGGCCCAGTCCCGGCCTCGTCCTGCCTCCTGATCCACTGGCTCGCCCTGATGTTCAGGCTGACTCTTGACCAGCTCAGACCTAAAGCTCCAGGCTCAGACCCAGAGGAGCGTCTGGCAAAGTTTCCCCTGAAAGAAGCCTTTCCTTTCAAAGCACGTTGCCACCTTGGAGCTGGTGCTGTTGCAGAAGCTCTTTTAAGGACCCCAGATTAAAAAAAAAAAAATGCATATAGGAAGAAAGCACCAGATTTAGAGTCTGGTTTGTGCTTCCTGGTATGCTGAGGGCTTTTCATACAGAATTTCATTTAAATAGAGAGCCAAAGAGAATTTCATACCATCCTTGGTGCAGCTCGGTATCTTAATTTACCAGATAATCTTTTTCTGTTCTCCCTGCATGGTTCTCTGCCCTGAATGCACCTTCTCCAGCATCTCCACATTTGTAAACCTCATCTATCTTTACATCCTCAACCCGAATTCCGCCCTTTCCACGAAGCCTTCCCTGATTCCTCCATTGCCCATTCCATCAGAAATCATTTCATCACATACCTGATCATTCTGCGTCATGATTTTCTCGTCTGTAACATGGGCATACTAATGGTACCTGCTCTTTAAAGTTGTTGCGAGAATTAGTAATAACACTTAGAAGCTTGGCATATAGGCAAAGCTCTGTAATAGTAATCTTTGTTGTTATTGATGAATATGACTTCTTCCTTTGATATACTGTGAGATTTTGGAGGCAGGGCAAGGATGGGGTCTTGTTTATCTCTGAACCCTAGAGGTTAGTAGATGGCCTTAATACCCAACAGGTACTCAAGCTCAGTAGAATGTACATGAGATGAGTGAGTGCAGGAGTGGCAGCAGCCAAAGACAAGAGTGAACAAGCACACTGAAGATCGGTGCTTCATCTGCCCGGCCATCTTTCGGGGCTAAATACTACACTGCTCTTGTTCCAAGCCAGCCAAACTGTCCCGGTGCTGGCTGCCGGCATCCTTACCTTCAGACACCCCCTCGAGACGTGCCACTGCTGCTGTGCAGGCTGATGGCATCACCAAAGCTGCCTTTGGGGCTCTGCTTCTTGGGGCTGGTGCAGGTGGAACCAGCACTCCTGGCAAAGTGGGGGCTCTGCATGTCTGCGATCCCAGCGCTGCCTTGGGTACCATTAAAGCCTCCAATATGGTGCATTTGACTTTCTACCTTGTCTCATGCTTCTCAGCACGGACAGTTCGTAATGGATGTCAGACTTTGAATTTCTTATCATGTTGTTTATATCTAATAAGTGACTCGCCCCATTTTTTTAAAAGTCAGCTTTTAAAAATACTGTGTTTGAACATCTGTCAAGGGCTGGGGATTAGCTGAATAGGCACTGGATGCCAGGATATTATATTCTCTCTTATCCTTTATACTGTAATTATCTTGATCCTCAAACAACTCAGCACCAGTTACAACCACTTTCGCAGACTTGTTGTTGCTGCAAATTCAAAAAATTATTTTATTTGAATCTAAATTAAACTGATATGTAACAAGGTTTTTTTTTTCATGCTAAGTCTCAAAAAACAGTATCTGCAGATGATTAAAAAACAGTAAAACACGGACAATTTCAAAGTTTATTTCAAGAATAAACTCATGAAAATTCATCTAATTATGCAGCAGTGTACCAAAAATAATCTTTTCCAAACCTAAATTTGTTTAACAAAACACACAGTCAGCTAAGCCAAATGAAAGCAAACGTGCGTTTATGCCACAGTCACCCCCTCCCCCTGGTGCTCAAGTGGGCACGAGGGCTTGGCAGGGTTCGGGAGCCTGTCGTCGGCGTCTGTGTCCTGAGCTGTGCCTGTCATCATTTCCAGTGAGGGCCCATTGGGATCCAGCGGTCATGGAAATAGACCCCGATGAGAGTGGTCTCTGTTCCTGGCCATGTGCAGAGCCGGGTGTAGAGAATTTAGAGCATTTTACTCTCAGAAACTTAGGGGGCAGAAGACACCACCAAAATATCGTGCACATAAATGATGTACAGTCAGGTTGCCTCTGCCACTTGCTAATAGTAACAGGGAAAACAGCTGCCATGTGTTGAACTCTGGCTCTGGGTGAGGTATTTATTTGAGCGCCTGACACTCATTTATCAGCTGATCCATAGAGCGAACCTGAAAGCAAGTTGTTGTTTTACAGATGCTTTACAGATGCAGAAATGGAGCTTCAAAGGTCAGTGGCCTGCCTAAGATCACACAAAGACTGGATGAGCTGAGATGAAATCTGTCTTCTAGAGCCATGTTCTTGTCTGCTATGTTGGTTTAGCCCTCGGCCAACCTCTTTAGGGAACCAGTGGGAATCCCAGGTCTCCCAACCCAGACGAGTTCCTTGTTACTTTCTGCATCTCGATGTAATCATCTAGAAAGTGGAGAACACAAAACTTAGGACATGATAAAGATTCAAAAAGCATAAAATATCATTATTCCACTAGACTGAATCGCCTCAGAGAGAAAGTATATATCCATTTTATTCATATTTGTGTCCCTGGCATCTCCCATAATAGTAAATCGCACATAATGTTCATTAATGTATGAGAAGTGAAGGAATAAGACAAATGTCCTTCCTATAAGTTGTTTGCAGCTTATTTGGGAAGAGAAAATTAACCTGTGTGAGAAGAGATCAAATCCAGTGGACATATCCTTAAGGGAATGTTGATTACTTGCCAGGTGACTCATCAAAATGTCATATAGGAATTACACCTCACCAGCACCCCAATTTCCTAGCTCTGTGGCACAGGCGCATTTTTTAACCTCTCTGAGCTTTTTTCAGAGAGAAATCATAATGATCTCACTCTGCTTTTTTTTTTTTTTTTTTTTGTACAGTTGTGAGCCTCCCCTGATATACAGAAAGCACTATCACATGCTGTATAAAATTTCAGGACCATCATCTTTTTTGACGAGAGCAGGGAAATGAGGCTGCACTTGCTGGAGGAAATGACTAGAGGTTTGAACCATGAAGGAGGAGCCACATTTTGCTGTGGATTGGAATAGGTTCCGGGTGGAGAACTAAAATCAAGGGTCTATATCAGGTTCAAATCCCATGTTTCCCAAAGCGTGCAGCGGCCTGAGGTTTCGTTTTTACTTTGTCACTTGCCTCCCGGTGGTGATATTAGGCGCTAAATATTTTTTAAAATTTGTTCATTTGTCTTAATTGGAATATAATGGATTGTATTTAATGGAATGGGTTTAAAACCTGATTAAAACTCACCTCCCCCCACATACAAATAAAATCAAATCATCGAATCAACCATATGCACAAAGTTGCGAGGTCTGTTTCCCCACCGGACCTTTTCGTGAACTGAAGCAGAAAACCTGAGGAAGGAGCCTGGCTGCCGAAAAGGGCGGCGGAGGAACAGGTGATTGGACGCTCAGGCGGAAGAGACCTGGGTCTTCCAGGGAAACGGGAAGGCCCTGTAGCCCACGGATTCCCTAACACATGCTTTCCAAAGCTGGCTGAACCAGTGAAGGTCTTTTACTCAGCACCCGTCTATCAATTCACCCACTCACTATTTATCGTCCCATTGTGCTAGCCTCGTCTCTTGTTCCCTACCTCTGCTACTTTGGGCAAGTCCCTTAACCTTTTTGATCCTAAGTTTGTTTATCTGTAAAACTGACATCATTTTATATGCCTTCCAGAGTTGGTAGGAGGATCGAATGAGATTAAAGTGCTTAGCATACTACCTGACATATAGCGATTACTAAAAGAAACAGTAATTAAAGAATTAAAGATTTAAAAAAGAAGAAAGATCTCTGGCTCTATAGTGGGATAAGTCATAGAGAGAACTAACTATAGTTGGAGGTTGAAAGTAATGCAAGCGCGTGCAAAACAGATCTGACAGTGCTACTACTCCCCTGCTCGAGAACCTTCCATACACACCATTCCATTCAGGATGAGTCCAAACTCCTGAGGCCCTGGCCCCTTTCCAGACCCGCCTCTCAGGGCCCTGACTCTGCCCACTGTGTTCCCTTCTCTCTACCATGCGTGGATTTGATTAGTTAGTTCCTGAAGAGACTGTGTTCTCTTAGGCCTCTCTACCTTTGTGCAGGCTGCTCCCTCTGCTTGGAAAAGCCCGAGTAATTCAGCAAGACCCAGATGAATGCCATTGCCTCTGGAAGACCTCCTGGCCTTGTCCTCTTGTCCTGACTGACTATTGTTCTCTCCTCTTCCCCCACAGCCCTTGACAGACAGTTAATGCAATGCTCATTCTGGGACCAGATTTTCAATAGACCTCGAGCTCCTCAAAGTAGGAGCCAACCCTTCTCTGACCCTTGGGTGCGTGGGTTCTAGCCCAATACCTGGCATGGGGCTTTGGTGATAAAAGGGATAGAGAAAGGTAAGCAGACAGGCAAGAAGAAGTCAAGAAATTCTGAGCAGCAGTTCCCAAAGGTGGGTGTGGGTCTAGAGATTGGCTACGAAGACTTATCTAGAGAAATTCTGAAAGCAAAACAAGACACACACATATTTCCACCCTCCTGAGATTCAGTTAGAGTATAGACCCGGGCAATGATGGATTTATCTTGAAGCTAATGAATATTACACTCCAGGAGCCTTCATGTGCACACCCCATTCTAAGGTGAATTTCTTATTAATAATTTAGTTATTTATTTTTTTTAAAAAAAGGGCCCTCCATGTGAAATGAACTCAGGCCCCACAAAACATAAACCAACCTCTGACCCCAAGATCTGGAGTTTCAATAAGCTTGTCAAGTGATTCTGACACACAGCCTATGTTGGGGCTCACTTGCTACCTAATATGCGATTCACAGACTAGAAGCATCAGCACCATGGGCGAGCATGTTAGAAATGCAAAATCTCAGGCTTCTCTCCAGATCTACTGTATCTGAGTCCACATTTTCACAAAATCTCTGGGCTCACATGAAAAAAAAAATCACATGCAAAAAACTTTGTGAAGTGCAGCTCTATTAGTTTCTCTGAGAGAAAAAATTACTTCCAGCTGTGAGATCAGGGAGTCCTTCTTGGAGGAGGTGACCTCTGAACTGAGCCCTAAAGTAGCAGTGTTTAGGTGTGTGGAATATACTCCAGCAGAGGGAGCAGTAGCAGTAGATTCATGGAGAAGGGAAGTATGAAGATGTGTACCAGTCATCCAGGGCCTTTGGGCTGGAATCAGACAACAGCAATGACAGGTAAGCTGTCTGGAGTGGGAATGAGAGAGGCAGGCAGGCCCTGGAGGCACACAGGTGCTGGCTTAGGGCCTCTGGATTCTAACAGGTTAGAATGTGGAGCCTTTGTGTTTTGGTCCAAAAGATATGAGAGATCAAGCTGCAAAAGCAAAAGTCCCCCTGGGAGAGGGAAGTAGTCACTGATATTCGTTCATGCTCAGGTACAGATTATTTACGCCCAAGCTGTTTCTGAAAGAAGTCAAAGAAGGGAGCAGGAAGCCGAAAGAGATGGCTGAGAGAAATGACTGGGAGGAACTCATGTTTTTTCCCACCTTGGAGGCTGGTGAGAGTCTCAATACTGCTCCCTCACAGAGAACTCCATGAATATTAGCCGATGGGGTTGAAGGGGGTTAAGGAGCAGTAGTGGCAGGTTAAGTCCTGGGGATTCCCCATCATTCCCCACTCCCTCCAGGCTCCACCTCTGTGGCTTCTCTGTTTAACATATTTCTGTAGCCACAACAAAATCTCCCTGCAGGGTTGTTAGGAAGATTAAAGGGGATAATACAGCAAAGTATCAGGAATATATTAGGACCTAGAAAGTGCATGCAGTGCTTTGAACCTTGGAGTCAGAGCTCATGGTTTATCCATTTTTCTGCTATAGTGGATTTTCAATGAATGTTCGATGGGAAAAAAATGGCCAAAATACCAGCTAATGGGAAACTCATTATCATTTGACCTTAGAGTGAGTTTTGTCAAGGTCGTAATACTGTACACGCTTTAAGATGCACACCAATAACAATTTAATGAGCACTTACTATGTGTCAATCACTGTGCTAAGCATTTTACATATATTAATTCATTTGATCCCATTGTATGGACGAAGAAAGGGAAACAGATGTTGAGAGATCTTGCTCAAAGTCTCATTGGTATTAAGAGGCAGAGCTGAGCACCAGTGTGATGTCAAAGCTACACTCACTGCAAAGCATCTTATGGGTGTCACAGGTACAACAGGTTCCACCAGGAATTGTATATTGGGTTCCTCTCCACCCCTGTCCCACCTGATTCAAATGATAGGGAGAGTCAACATTTACTGATGGACTTACAAACTCACAGAGTTAGATAGAAATGATCTAGTCCAATGCTGCTGTCTTACAGATGTTAAAATGGAGGCCCAGAGAGGTTGCTTGACTTGCTCAAGGTAACACAGCATGAGAGTGGGCGGGGTCAGGCTCTTTGTTAGTTAGGTTTCTTGGCTCTAATAATATGGCACTTACATTAAGATAAAAACAAACAGTAAAAAAAGCAGGTTATCTTGTTTCGCTCTATCTCACCTCTTCATACCCTTCCCCCTACACAAGCTCTCCTCTTTTATTTTTCTTTATTCTTATATTTATTGGTTCAGCAAATGTTTATTGAGGCACAATAGTGAAGTAAGTTATATTCAGGGAAGAGATGGGAATTTAGGAATAAATAAGAGCAAGGAAGAAAAAAGAGAAAAACAGAAATAGAAAGGAAAGGAAAAAAAGAAGAGAGAGGAGAATGAGGGAAGAAAAAAGGAGGGAAGAGAGGGAAGTAGGAAGGAAGGACAGAGATAACATTAATTGAGCACTTTCTACGTGACAGGCAAATTTCTAAGTATTTTCCATATATTAATTTTTTTAAAACCATACAGAAATCCTATGAGGTAGTTACTATCATTATCCTCATTTTACAAATAAGTTACAGAGACCTTTAGCAAATTGTCCAAGTTCAGAGAGCTAGAAAGTGGCAAGGGTAATATACAAACCTAGCAGATCTGGCTCCAGAGGCCTTGCTTGGGAGCTGTGGAGGTATTTGTGTTGAAATATTCTCTCATTGCCCTGATGACCACTGGAAGTGAAGTAGATGCCAATAGTAGGGGCAATGATGTTCCTGAGAGTCTTTTGTCATCTTTCTCTTTGGTCGTTCTCTGGAGAATCATCCTCATATGGTTTGTCACGGACCATCAAGGCATGAAGAAGAACTGCATCACACAGAAGACTGCCAAACAGAGCAGCCTAGAAGGAGAAGGGTCATGTAATTTAGAGCCTTGAGAGCTGAGGTTTAGCTGTGTCCCTGCCGTTCATAGGTGTGATACAGGTTGAATCAATTCACCTCTTCAACTGTGTGTCTTCTCATCTGGAAAATGGGAACAATAATTAATTCTACCCTATGTATTTCAGAGGATTGAACTGAAGTGCAAGTAGTTTATAACATCAAAGGGTGAAATCAAAGAGAAATCAAACCTAGCCATTAACTGTCCTCTGCTTATTTTGTGTAGGTGTTTGTTAAAAAAGAAAGAAACTTCGTTTAGGCTGAGGATGATGGAGAGTACCCAAAGAGGAGAAACGCTTAGGAGGTGAGCTCTCTGTGGTAAGAGGATAGATTATTTAGGAAGAACCAGAAAAGGCCTAGAGGATAGTTAACTTTCTCTGGATAAATGGATGATTATAATAATTTATCTATTCATGTATTTGTTAACTATTAAGTGTCTCCCATGTGCCCATCAGTGCTAGACATTGGGGTACAGAGGTTTAAACAAGAGACATGGTCCTGATCCTCATGGAGCTTGCAGTCTGCAGAGTCAGACACTGAACAAATACATACAGAATTCCCCCCTTTCTCTCTTCTCTGCTGCCCCTCACCCCTCCCACATCTCTCCACCTCCCACCACCCACTTACTGCTATTCAAAAGATCATAGGCCTCTGCTTCATACGGGTTTGTTTTATTTTGATGCTTCGATGCACATCTTGGTTCATTCCGGCTACTATAACAAAATACCCTAAACTGGGGTGGCATATAAACAACAAACATTTAGTTCTCACATTTATAGAGGCTGGGAAATCCCCACTCATAGCACTGATAGATTCAGTGTCTGGTGAGGACCACTTCCTCATTAATTGCACTCTTCTCGCTGTAACCTTTGCATGGTGAAAGGGGCAGGCGAGCTTTCTCGGGACTCTTCTATTAGGGCACTAAACCCACTCATGAGGGCTCTGCCCTCATAACCTAATCACTTCCCAAAGGCCCCACCTTTTAGAACCGTCACCTTGGGAGTTAGGATTTCAACATAGGAATTTAGAAGAACAGAAACATTCGGACCGTAGGATTGAACCATCTTTTATATGCCCCACCGAGATATGTGCATATTTCCCCAGGTGTCGGGCTGCTATCGTAGTCAGTCCTGGCTGCTGCCCTCTTTGACAGCCTTCCTGCATATCACTATTCCTACTTTTACAGATGTAAAATGTACAATGACTTGTCTAAGATGACACAGCTGGAAAGGCCATGCTAGGGCTCAGGATGCAGGTCATAAGAGAGAGTGACATAAAGGATATGGAGGGTACAGAGAACGCTCAGGGCGTACCTGGTTCAGAGTGAGGTCAGACTTCCAGGTCCCTTCAGAAGCTAGTAGCAGGGACAACAGCCATCCTCCGGAAGACCCATATCTGGTCCAGTTTGAGTGGCTAGAAACAGCCCTTAAACCCAGAGGCAGGATTTTCATACCTCTAAGGGGAGCTGTAGTCATATGGGGAGCAAGGGGCATGCACTAGTATGCTATCTCTGTGGGGCAGGGCTCCAGTCACCCCCCACCAGCCGTGCAAGCCTGAGGACAAGGGCTTCAGGTGGCCCCACTGAGTTGCTCTGACACAACTACAACACTGTACTCAGAACAAAATTGAACGGAGGCTCCAGGCAGAGTGACCTGAGCCCTGTCTCTGTGCCAAACAGAGTCCGGGCCTGAGCTGGTCAGAGGTGTGTCAGCCCAGTCACTTCGCAGTTTCAGAGGCTTTCGGCGCGTAGCCCTGCAGTTCCCAGTTTCTGACAGTAGGTGGCAGTGGGTCGTGAGAAATCTCGGTCTGCACCGGGCCAGGGTTCCGGAGACCCAGCCTGAAGAAAAACGTGGCTGGGCTTAGGCCGGGCGGGAGAGAAACGCCCCCCGAGGTGGAGCGTGGGGGCTGCCCGGGACTGGCGGCTTCTGTCCGAGCCGGGGTCAGCGAAGATCTGGAAGGCAGAGCCTGGAGCAGGACGTGGGGGGCTCCCTGGGGCACCTGGTACTCAGGCGTCTCTGCTGTCATAGGGAGACTTAGGAGCCCCTGGGCACCCTGGTGAGCGTCCTGCCCACTGCCTCCTTAGCCAGAATGTGTGCCCAGCATGGGATTTTACTTCCTAAACAAATACAATTTAAAAAAAAATCTGAACGAACTACTGTTCAAGGAAGTTAAGGGACTTGGCTGTGGCCACGGCGCTCTGTCTGTGGCTGTACAGGATTAAAGCCCAGTCCTGTGCTCTCTACTAATGCTCAGTCGGGGCTTTGGGCGGGGTTGAACCGCCTGTGTCTAACGTGGGGTGGCCTCTGGTCTGCGTTTACAGTGAGGAACTTTTGGCTCAGCCATGGTGTGGCTGTGGGCTGGTTTGCTTCCTCTCTGAGGCTGTGTCCAGTGAGGGGCGTGGCTGCGATGGCCTCTGGGTGGTCTTCAGGAGTCCTAATTCTCTCCCCAAGCCCAACCTGCACAACCTCCCCATGCCCAGCCTCCGCAGGGCAGTCTCCTGAACCAGTAGCCTAACCAGAGCTGTCCCGCAGGCTCTAAACTCAGGAAGCCTCCGCTCTGTCTTCCTCCTCTAAGAAGTAATACTGGGTCTCAACTCCTCTCACCTCTGACATTTTAAAACACTTTTACTCTCAGGAATTCGTTAGATCTTTACAACCACCCTTTGAGGCAGGCAGAGAAGGGGTGTTTACATTTACAAAAGAGAAAACTGAAGCTTCTGAGAGGTGCTTGCCAAAGAGGGTAAAGACAGTGCGGAGCTGAGCCCGGGTTTGAACCCCAAGTCTTCCCAGCGGGAGCAGCGGGGCTGCTGCCAGCTCTTCCAGCAGGGAAGGCTGTTCTGTGGCTCTTTCACTCTCCACGGCAGGCGGGAACAGCGGACAAATTAATTCACGCTATCTTTACATTATGTATAATGCTGCATGATTTTATTTTGCTTCATTCCCGAAATCTTTTACAGTAATTAGTAGCCGAGTAAAATATAAAAATTAATGCAATATAACACTTTAATGGTAATAATACACCATCCTGTCTAATTAATAAAATCTGTTGTTTCCAAGCACGATTATTTATTTGACAAATTGATAGCACACATCCTGTTCATACCCTCTTTCCCGGCTCCTATCCTTTCAGTTTATTGAATAAAATTGTAGCAGGAAAATAAACAGATTGTCTTCTGACCTGACAAGCAAGTGAGAAATAAACCCCTCACTCATATATCTCTAATTGTTCTCAACAATATTCTCTAACACATGTCCAGATTGGTTATAATGAATCTCGATTTCTCCCTCCTACCTCTGCCTTCTTAATAACTGTTTCTCCTTATTGTAGGGGAAAGAGACCTAGCTCCCCTTTTATTTCCAGGTAGTGTTCGTATTGGGGCAGTTTAGGGAAATGAATTCCATGACTGTGTTCAGAGATTCCGATGGCTCCCTGATGGAGCGATTGCCGGTATCTGCTCAGAGAGGAGGTCCACTGCCTCTGGGCTGCCGAGGAACACTGAACCCACCTGGGAGGCAGCTGGAGAGGCTCGTAAAGAGAGTGGGGAGGGGACAGATTGAAGGACTGTCATGAGGAGTTGGGAAAACAAAACCCGGAAAAGGGTGAGGGCAGGTTACTCAGGACCGGTAGTATTTGTGGGTAGGGCAGGGGTGAGGAACAATGTCCAGTGTTAGTATGTGTAGAACTTGGGATGAAACACTGATCTCGTTACAAACCCGAATGTGTGTTATTTTATGTAGCACGGGGACATTTTATATGCTAAGTGTGAAAATACGAAAGCATTTTAGCTAAAAATAGGGCCTCAGAGACAGCGGCATAGACAGAGAGGGACACGGAGACAGACAGAGAGACAGAGGCGGAGGGGCGCAGAAAGAGTAAGACAGAAAGAGAAAGGAAAAAAAAAAAAACCAAAATAAAACAGGAAGACTCACCATCTGCAGGTTATTTTACAGCATTTTTCTCTGAAAGAAAAATTGTGATATGATCTGTGTTTGGGGAAAAGCTACGTTATCCCCAGCTTTCAAGCAACATTTACTGTAATAAAAAAAGGAAAATCTCCAAGGGCGCACAGGTGAAGGAAGTCACCCTCTCATGGAAACAGGCCTCAACACACATACAGAAATGTACACACACACATGTGCACACACACACACACACATTGCAGGCACAATGACACACTGCAAATGCACATGTGCCCTGCTAAGCCCAGGTCACAGTATCAGTGTACTCATGTCCCCATTGCTGGGACTTCCTGGACCACCACGTGACCTCTACCTTCCCTTGAAGTCTCAATACTCTGATCTTATTAAACTTCCCCCCACCTTTTTCTCTTATCCACCTCTCATCCCTACCATCATTTTGTGCTAATGCATTATTTTAATCATAATAACAATAGAATTTAGTTAAAATTTTCCTGAGAACATTTCCTAGCTTCTCTAGAAGCCCAAAAAGTAGGTGGTTACTTCAAGTTTTTGGCCCAAACATAGATATACAGATGATGATCAATAAGTGCAGTTTGAGTACTTTACCTTTTATAAAGTGCTTCCCTGTGAATTGTTTTAGGGCCGGGATTACTACATCTATTTTATAGATACAAAAACAGGTAGCCTCTTTCCAAGAGGAAACAGTTGGGTGTTCATTGAAAAATAATATTTACTGAACACTTTTCATGCGTCAGACACTATCTAAACACTTAGTAGCCATTATTTCATTTAGTCTTTGCAATAACTCTATAAGATGGGTCCAGTTGTCACTCCTAATATGGTAGATATGGAGACTAATATTCAGAAAGTTTGTATAATTTGCCCAAAATTATACAGCTAATATATGATAGGCTTTGTATTTGAGCTACCATGAATTCAAAGTTCCTCCAAGCCATGATCTAGACCCAGGTGTGATACTCATCGGCTGTATGACTTTAAACAAGTAACATTTCTGAGACCCAGTTTTCTCAACTATATAAACATTAAAATTCTCACTGTATAAGTTGATAAGAAGGTTAAAGGAGACTACACACACACACACACACACACGTATATACGTATATATGTATATATATATGTGTGTGTGTATGTAGATGTAAAATAGAGTCCCCAAGAGAGTGTCAAGCAAGCATTAGGAGTTTAATAAAGTCCACTTTTCCCTTTAATTTTCTTTCTTTCTTTCTTTTTTTTTTTTTTTTTTTTTTTTTTTGTCAGCCACTCCCCCAGAAACTGCCTGAAAGATAACTCAATTGGCTGTGGCTGCACCTAGTAGCACCTCAGGGTTCCAAGCCTTGGTTTTACCATTTCCAAAATAAGACGAGAATAGCTTTTTGTGAAGACAAAATGCATTAAAGCATGAGAGGTCAGCATAGTGCCTGATATATAGTTAGTGCTAAATAAATGTTTGTGGAAGGAAAGAAAGGAGGGAGGAAAGAACTAGGAGAATGATACCCAGGTACTCAAAAAGAATCTGTACCCCAGCAGCTCTCAGGGACTGGGGATATGTCCTGCCCCGGCTCCACCAAGCAGTGGGCAAGAATGTTCCAGTGGATGGTGAATGTCCTGTGGACCTGCTCAGTGCCATTGATCAATATGTTTTATGATGGATCTAATTAAGCTCTCTAACGAGGAATCACAAGATGACAATTTATCCTGGAGCCATCACTTATTGAAATGCTATTTCAGGAGATGACATCGTTCCAACCTTAATTGGCAGAGTTCACGTGACTGGAATCCCTTGGGAGCAGTGATGCCCCTTGTCATATTCTTGTCATCTCTGTGGTAAGGAGCTCAGAGGAACCCCAAGAGGCATATGAATTTATCAGGTATTCCAACAGTCTAGGCTTAACCTTCCCAACTTTTGTGGGCTCCTCCCAGCAGGTGAGTCATGGGGGGGCTGACATGAGGCAGCCAGCCTGAGGTTGTGCAGAGGTCCATATCAAATCAGAAGCCAATGACTTCCATCAGCTCCACGAATGTGTAGTTATTGGGAAGTGATCATTCTGGTTAAAGCCTCAGTTTCCTCATCTGCAAAGAAGCCCAGTGATGCTTTCCTGCCTACCTCTCAGAGTTGTTTGGAAGATTAAAGAAGATTGTAGAGAGGTTTGTAGAGTAGTGGAAAGAGCCCAAACTTTAAAAGTCTTCAGGTTCAAATCTCTGTTCTATGACCCACTAACTGTGTGACTCTGCCAAGTTTCTTAGCATCTCTGAACTTGGTTTATTTGTGTACAAAATGAATCAATAATAGTACCTACTTCAATAGGGTGCTTGGGAGGCTTTATGAGCTTTATGTTCAGCTTTGTTTCTGAAGATATGGGGACACATAGATTAAACAATGTGGCAGTTTTCTGAGCCATCTTGACACACCTTAATAGCTGCCGAATGATATTTACAACAAGGACAAATTATAAACCCTAACGGAATCAATGAACCATGCTGGCTGTGTCCTAGAATACATAAGGGAGGAGGTGGCATTTTAGCTAGACCTTGAAATAGGAAGATTTTTTTCAGTTGAAGAAGAGAACCAAAGGGTATCCCAGAATGAGGGAGCAGTTAGTAGACACCAAGGGCCTGGAGTTGGAGAAAGTTGGTATATTCAGAATATAGTGAGCAGTGAGGAGTGGTTTGTGGGTGAATAAGGGGAGTGACGGTGAAAAAAAGAAAGAAGGCTAGAGGGGCAAGCGGAGAGCAGGTTTTTAGGTCTTTAAATGCCATACAAAAGCATTTGGACTTTATTATGGAGGTCACCGAAACCTCACAAAGGATGAGTTTAACGAACTCTCATTACAAAGCTTGGACCGCAGAGGAGGAAGACAGATTCAGAAGCTTCTTCAACGAAAGTGGTTTGGAGCCTGAAGAGTGAACCTGATGTGTCCATCAAGACTGGGAAGACCAGAGCTGCCGTGTGATCAGTGCCATGGCTTTCCTGGAGGCATATGAGAAACCAAAACGGAGTTCCTTGAATTTAGGAACGCTTTTCTCCCAGAGAAGGTGACTAGGAACAGGAAACCAAAACTAGTCGAGCTGCTATCATGCATCAGGAAGTAGCATTTAATTCTCATAACACTCTCAGTTAGGCATGATTGTCCCTATTTACAGAATGATGCATTAACATTTCAGAAAGGGTCAGCGGCTTCTCCAAGGTGACCAGCTTGTAAGAGCAGAACCAGGATTTGATCCATGGTAAGCTGGTACCAAAGCAGTGTTTCTACCACTGCATGCACGCTCACCAAAGGTTGTCACATTTAGGGCCGCCAACCTCACTGGTTTGAGACATGGGCAATATAGTTCCATTTTTCAGAAGAGGATACTGAGACAGAATTCTCCAACAATTCTCTTGCCTATGAACACTTTACATCAGATAACTTTAACAGAAATTCAGTTCTAATTCGACAGCAGTGGTGCTGAGAAACTCTGGGACAGAACTGATGGCCTGATTCTAGTCTGTCTTTCCAGAAGCCATCTTCCTTTGCTCATTCCTGACTCCCAAAGGCACATGCGACCACTCCTGGCTCTTTGATTTTTGAGGGGGTAGAGATGGGGAATGGAGCCATTTTTCTATTACACAAAATCACCCCTTAACAATAAAGGGGAGCATGGTTTACAATTCAAGTGCTTTTCAGAAAAAAAAAATGAGAAAGTACATAGTTAAAAATATTTGAGGAAAGAATACACCCCTAAATGTGAGATTGTTCAGAAGCAAGTATTTGTAATAGGATTTAAAGTGTTCATGACAGCTACTACTTACACTGTTTAAAAAGTTGCAATTAGTACCCAAAGCCTTGGATGAAGAAAACATCATATCATAGGCATATTTATAAAACAACTTCCATCAGCCAAAGGAAAAATGGACAGAACTCTATTACGAGCTTTTTATATTTGAAGAGCAATTTCTAATAATATATCTAGAAGCCATTTCTGAAATTGACTTAGTGTGCATGATCTGGGATTAATGTTTTCTGCAAAATCACATGCTCGTTTGAACGTAAACATTTTGCACTTCCGTTCCACCTCCTGGTTCAGAAGAATGCACCACCAATGTGTAAAATGATCTATCAAAATTAATTGTGAATGCCCTAATCCAATCAAGTCCACCTCATTAGGCAAACATTTAAATTATTAAGTTAAATAGTGGGATATTTCAATATAATCTTGTTATGCTATTTTTATGGCAGTACAAATGCTGTCTACAGATGGGCTTAGATTCCCGCTATTGTTGATTACACTTACCACCTCTATTGCCTGATTTCACAAGTGTATGACATTGGTTCAGTCACAATCACTCACTTTCTCACTCCCTTATAGTTACTGATGGAATACTCACTGTGTGTCAAAATTTGAAAGCTGCTAAAGACCTTCAGGATTATTTAGTCACCTCTTTCTGCAGATGCAAGAACTAAGGTTCTGAGAGGTTAGGTGACTTCTTCAGTAGATCACATAGCAAATCTGTGGCAGAGCTGCATGGAGAACTCTGGACTCTGCATCCAACCCTCTGCTCTCCTCTTCTCACTGTAATGAATTGGTTTCCCTGTTCACCTCGCTTCTACTCTTATGCAAATAGAAGTGTAGAAAAAAATAGATCAGGTCCATGCCGGACATATGTTAAGTAATTAGTATTTTGCAAAAGTCACTCTTTTATCCCACCATATGATACAAGATATATCCCCAATCTGATGTCTCTTCACAGAACTTTAAATAGCTTGTCTTTTCTAAATTTCCCCAGCCAGCAAACAATGATTTATCATTCAATGTTTCCTTGAAGGCCAGCCCAACGGAGACACGTTTGGAAGAAATAAGCTCTGGACATCTCAGACTCCAGTCCCTAAATTAGTCTCTGGGTACGTGTATGTTGTGAGAGGAAGAATAAAGAGGAAATAAACAGTCACTAAAGCAGGCTCAAGGGCTAGACATCTCAGGGCCCACATGCCTGTAGTGGAATCCTCTTGGGAGTCAGAGAACACAATCCTGTCCTCACCACAGCCCTTCTCCCCTGACTCTCAAAGGAATTGTGTCCATACTGTCTGAAGATTCAGATTGCACCCCAATTTTGGAAACATCTCTAAGGGACCTTTATAACCTACCTTACTTGTGACCATAAAGGGAAATGAAAACTTTCCCAGTGTGCTCTCTTCAGTATTTGGCTCAAATGTGCACATTGTTCTCTTTTCCTTATCTCTGAGGCACGACTGAGTCAAGGATAGAACAGTCAAAGACATTCCCAAGAGGAGCTAAAAACGCAGAGTGCCATAAATCTGGATAATCTACCTTGCAGAGTTAAATAGGTTTTCTGATCCAGGCCCCAGGGCCGTATTATGACTCTTATAAGCCCTGGGCACTTTTGCCTCCAGGGGCTCCTTCCTCCATTAAAAAAAATGTATTTATAACTGCATTGATATAAAAAAATTTGTTAATACTATACAATAAAACATTTTCTTTGATCTAGAAGTTTATTTTCTTTTTCTGATTTAAAAAATAATTAAAATGTTTTCATGAGCCCCTAAGTGTATGTGTAACCCTGGGCATTGTGCCTGTTGTGGTTAATGGGTAAATCAGCCCTGCTAGGCCCAAGGACAAGAAAGCCAAAGACAAGAGAGCATCTCATTCTGCCTCCGTTTAGTGGATGGGCTCCAATTACTAACCCCAACAACCTGGGAATATCTAGCTTCTTTGGATCTGGACAAGGAAAAATTTTGTCTACTGTTCTCTCTTTTTCCATTTCTCATCTGGGAACAAGTTGAAAGTTGCTGGTGTAAGAAGATGTCACCTTTCTTAACACCAGTCAGATTTAGGTTCTCCAAGGTCACCATTGGAGGGAGGATAACCTGTGTTCCTTGTCCCCATGGTTTGATTCCTTCTGCCACCATCACACTGGTCTTACGTGGAGCCACTTTCTTCATAAACTAAAATGAGGTTTAGTCTGGGTTGGAGCTGTCAAAAAGACCTCCGAAGGGGGAAGTGAACAGAGAATACCATGAATTCATGATACTAAAGGGCCCGTAAAAAAACAGAAGATGTCTCTAGTTACGACTCAGCAGAGGGACCTGGATAGCCATTGTTTAAAAGGCTGTAGAATTTGGCATTTGTACAATACACACTACTGGTGGTGTGTAAACTGGCACATCTACTTTAGAAAAATGTTTGGCAGTGTCTACGAAAGTTGAATATACTTATAATCCAACGTTTCTACTCCTACATACTAGAACCACATGAAATTGCCAATGTTTGACTGTTTTTGATCTACAAAACTGTCAACTTAATGTGACTCAACCTAATATATGACCCAGAGAAATGCATGCATATGCTCATGAAAAGTCACGTATAAGAATGGTCTAGCAGCACTATTCATAATAATCAAACACTGGATGCTGCGCAAAAGCCCATCAGCCACAGAATGGATAAATAAATTATGGTTTGTTCATAGACTAGTACAAGAAAATAAGGATGAATAAATTACAACTACATACAACTTGAATGGAGACAAACACAATGTCAATTGAAAGAAGCCAAACACAAAAGGATATATGTTGTACGATTCCATTTATATAAAATTCAACTGCAAACAGTACTAATCCATGGTGTTAGAAGTCAGAAAAGTCAGAAAGTTGTGACCGTAGCCAAAGGGGACTAGATATTGACCTAAAAGGCACGTGAGAGAGATGCTTTCTTTATCTGGGGACAAGTTTCATAGGTGTATGTGCACTTTCAGAAAATTCACCCAGCTACAAGTTGAACTGCACATTTTTCTATAAGTACATTTTCATTTCTTAAAAAAACCTATCTAAAAGAAGAAGAAGAAGAAAAAAAAAAAAGACTGCAGAAAGCTTCAGGCAGCTGTTGGGACAGAGACAGCACCAGCTGGCTCCAGGAGGTCCTGCACTCTGGCCTCTAGTCCTTGTTTGTGCCTTAGCAGATTTTTTGACCATTACCTAATACAGGCTCTGTGCCAACTACTTCACATGTTTTATCTCACTTAATCCTCAACTCAACATCGAGGTGGATCCTATTATTATCCCTATTCAATGGATGAAGAAATTGGGGAAACTGATTCTTAGAGAGCCTAAATAACTCACCCAAGTGTGCACGGCTATTGAGTGATAAGCCAGTATCTGACCCCAGGACTGTGTTTTTTCCAAGCACTCATTCTTCACGTCCAAACTCCAGAATCAAAGTAATTGGGATCACCCCAGATAACCAAACGTCACAACTCCCTTTGATTTGGATCAAAATCCTGTCTCTCTGGACCCTGCCTTCTCTCATTCATCTCTGTTCTTGTCTCTGGCCACTAGCATGAGTACCCAGGAACTTGTGAAATCCCTCAGAAGGAGCCAGACTGTGAAACTGGAAGTTTCTCACCCAATCCATGTGAAACATGATTTTCTCCAGGCTGCCTGGTAGGCCCAGGCTCAGTCAGCCCACAAAAGCCTCAGCCTTCTTGTGGCTCATGCCAGGGATATCCCAGCTCCATCTTCTCGTGCTCGCTGCTCTTTTTGACTTTGGTTCCTTTAAAGGTATCTGTGTCAACTTATGTGGAACTATATTAAACATTATGGAGTCCTGGGTCACAACAAAGGCAAAACTCAGCTCTGCCTTCTTCTCTGACCACATCTAACCTTCCCAGGCCCAGCTTCTCCCACAGCAGTATTCCGTGTGAGTGTGGGAAGAAGTACCAAGAAGAAAGGCAGGAAAGAGCACTTCCTGAGTGGACTGAGCGATTCCATTTACATACTCTTTCCCTTTTATACATGCAACTGCCCTGGGAATTGGGTATCATTGCCCCCATCTTACTGTTGAGGAATCTGAGGGCTCAGGGAGATTAAAGGTAAGGGCTGCTATTTTCCCTAGCATGTGATGGTAGAACAAATCGATGAGCATTCAGGGGCAGTTAAGACCTTCCCTCTCTCATGGTCTACATTCAACACTCCTGAAGCCCCCTGCTTTGGATGTGGACACAAGTCTCTCTGTCTGGTGAGCTTGGTACAGGGGCTAGATGTGATTAGTATTGTTAGCAAGGCACGTGCTGTTCTACCAGAAACACAAAGAAGGGTGTTATCTCCACCTGCAAGGGGGAAAGCATGAGAGATATTAACAGGTGAGAGTTCTGGTTCTAGCTTGGCCACTTACTCCATATGGCCTTGGAAAAATTCTTTTCCTCCCTTACCTTTAACTTTCCCATTTGGGCAATGAGGGAATGATATTTGTTGATGTCCGCTGACCTTCCCAACTGTGGTCCTCTGGCATCTGTGAGGAAGTGCTTTTAGATCATGACCCTGAAGTGTAGGTACCACTGGGGAAATACTCTAATTTTCTCACAGAATAGGAAAGGCAGAAAGGCACTTGACCCCTTGGTCCCTGGCTCAGGTGGGTGTCTGAGACAGACAGAAACTTTATCTAGTAGGAATGACATGCAAGTCCATGGGGTAGCTGCAGGGTCCTGTGGGTCAGGGTGCAACAAAAGGCCTAGGGTACTGGATAGTCAGAGGAAGGGCTCAAGAAGGCAGATCTAAAAGGAGAACTAGAAGAGCACCAGACCCATGTCCAAACCATTGCTACAGCTTCCTGTTGTATGTGCTCAATTCCTGGCCCCCAATTTACTCCAGCTGTTTCCTGTAACTCAAGGATTCTTAATCTAGAATTCATGCCCTTTGAAGTTGTTTGCAAAATTATATCTGAGCATCTTTCTGGGGCCAAAAGCCTTCATTAGATTCTCAAGGCGCTTAGACACACACAGACACACCAGGTTAAGAGCCACTCATCCAATTCAAACAGATTCCTTCTCCATCTCCACCCCCGGTTCCCTGGTGCAGGCCCTTATCATGGGCATTTTGGTCCATTGCAATCACCTCCTAACTGGTCTCTTTGCCTCTAGCCTTATTTTCCTCCAATCTGTCTTTCATGAGCCCTCAAGATCACCTTCCTCAATTTCTGCTTTAACAGCCTTCCTTGGCTTTGCATTGTTTCCAGGTAAAGTCCTAAGTGTTTAGCCCAGTTTGCAAGGTCTTTCTAATTGTGGCCATTGATTTCTTCTCCAGTCTCACCTCCTGACAATCCCCTTCCTTGTGTACTCTTAGCTATAGACACATTGCATGACATTACAGCTCTACAACTTGCGTATTCTGTTCTCTCTGGTGGTACACTACCCCCTAATTTGTTGAACTCTTAGAATGTAAATACCATGAGAAAAGGCTTAATCTGTTTTGTTCAGTGCACTATCTTAACACACAATGAGTGTCTGACACATGTAGGCATTCACTAAATATTTGCTATGAATGAATAATTGATTAAATGAATCCTTCGGGATCTAGATCAAGATTCCCCACCTCTTAAAGCTTTCCTGACCCCATTGTAGAGGTGGCATTCTGTTGGATCCATATCTCACTGTATTGCCACTATTTTTATCTGTGACATTATTAAGTTACATTATATTTGTCATTATTATATGTCATTGAACTGTAATCTCTAAGTTCACAAATTCAGTACCCAGACCAGGGCTTAGCACCTACCAGTTATTTCAAATAAATGTATCTTAAATGGGTGAGAACAATGAGTGAATGATTTCTCAAACTCAAATGCTAAACTAATCTTTGCCCATCAAAATCTTGTACATTCTTCTCACTCAGTACAAAATTCTACTGCCTTCATGAATGCAGGCTTTCCCTGTCCCCAAACTGATATGAATTCTAGCTTCTCCAAGTTCCCTTGGCATTCTGTTGAACGCTCTCTTGTGGACTGATTTCACACTCTCCCGTGATAAGAACTTATCAGGAAGTTCTCCTCTACTAGTCTGCACACATGTCAGACCCTGGAGACACACCTATTATGTTCTGTATCCACAGTCACCCTAGCACAGCACTCAATACTGTGTGATATGTGACATGGGTTGTTGTTCAACTGAACCACTTTTTTTTTTACGATTGAGTCTATAATTTCCTCTTTTTAGACGTGTCACAACTTCAGCCTTTCACAAAATTTTGCTCTGCTAAGGAAAAAGAAAAACCCACTGGCCAGTGTGGAAGCTTCTGTGGGAGCATTCGGCTCTTTGCATTCTTCCCATGCACACACCTCCAACCAAAACTGCTCAGAGGAGGGCCAGCCAATCCCCCCCGCCCCCACCACCCCTCCTAGGAAACCTGACACAGCCAGGCATTCACACTTCAGAAAAAAATAAAGATGCAGAGTGGGAAAAAAATCATTATGGGTCACAGCCATCACACAGTGAGAAGCACTAATTATTCTGTGTAGCCTGAGTTTTTCTTAGTAGGCAAACTCTTTTGAATATTAACAAATATTTATTTAGGAATTAATAATTGACATCTATTAAAGCATAATTTATGGAGAGTAAATTCCTTTTGGTTTGAGTTCTCATTGCTCGGCTACATCTGGCTTCTCCAGGAATGACTCTTCTTTTGTTAACAGAGAGATTCAGGGGGAGCGGGTGAGCAGGGGACAGGGATGCGCTTCAGTGACTGCACAGAATAAAGCTCAGTCAGAGGGCACAGGGTTAGGACTCTGCCCGACTCTGCCATTTCTATCTGTGTGGCCTTGGGAGAGTTTCTTACCCTCCCAGCCTCTCTTCCAACACTAAGAAACAGACATCTTTATGCTTACCTTCACTTAGGTGGATGTGCTTGGTTGCAAGTAAAGGAAATTATTTTGAATTGGCTTGAGCAATAAAGGAGAAGTTGGATAAGGAGCTGGATCAGCTCCTGAAACCTTACACAGGGATATGGCTCAGCCTCGGTAGCCTCTGGGAGCCAGGGCTGGTAAGTTCTCAGCTTGCTCTCTGCATCTCATCTCTGCTCTTCTCTGTGCACCTGCTGTTCTCATCCCTTCTTTGGTCTCCATGGCAAAAGCAGGGTCTCCTCGCAGCTCTAAAACGTCCTGACATGAGTCCAGCCATAGAAAAGAATGTGAATATCCCTTTTTGTCCCCATTTCAACCTTGTCCTTGTGTGGCATTGGCTGCTTAGTGGAAAGGTGCCTGTCACAACCAACTATGGACAGAAGTGTGGGGTCATATTTAATAAAACACCTTTTAGACACCACCATTTATTCATTGGTTCATTCAACAACCATTGACTGACAGCCTATTGTGTGCCAGGCACTTTCTGGGTTCCAGAGAGATGGCAATGAATTAGGCAGGAAGGTCTATGGAGCAGAGGGGGCACTCTTGTCTATGAGGACAGACTTTTCAAGAGAAGCAGCATTGACAGAGAATCAGCAGGAAACCACTCACTTGTCCAACTTTGCAAGGCTGTGTGAAAAGCATGATGCAAGCCTTTGTAACATCACAAGAGGTTATGATGACTTTAGATATTTTCAGGGGAGACTAATAAGTTAGGAAGAAAAGGTGGAAGAAAGAGAGTGAACAAGAAAGAAAGAAAAGTCCATGGCAATAGCAATGACAGGGAGGTCGATTTTGAACCAATATAAGAGTTATTTTTAAACTTGGAGGCTTTAAAAAATAAAAAACTGTGGTGAACTATTTTTCCATGACTAGAAAGTATTCAAGCCCAAACGAGATGACCTCCAGTCAGGACTGATTATAGTACATTCATAAACTGGGCAAAGTGACCAGAATATAAGGTGACTGAAAAGGTGCCATCCAAATCTACGGTTTGGGAATCAGTTTTCAAATTCAACGTCCTAGGAGATGCCATACCTCTGGCCTTCAAAGAGAGAGGGTGCCTGTCACCTTCCCCGGCCTCCCAAGACTAGAACTTACACCTCATTTTAACGTTAAATAAAACAGCATTTCATCTCCTCTGGAATGCAAAACTGTGAATTTGAGTGAAACATGCAGTTTTCATTATGTTAAAAGATCTACTCATTACAATCAGGATAAGAGGATGTGAATAAGACAAATTGATCACCACTTTAAATGTATTAATCAGCTTGCAACTCTTGTCACCAGTCAAAACAGAACAGCCAGACATTTACTCTGTCTCAGTTGTGTTTTAGGGCCCATCCCAGGAGGTCACAGAATCAGTGCGCCTCCTTATGCAGATTATGGGCAAATAGTCTCAACACATTCAAAAGTTCTTGCCTGCTTAGAATCAGACTAAGACACATTTAATTGTTTACTCATTCTACAATGTTTATTGAGCACATACTAGTGCCAGGCATTGTGTAAGGCTCTGAATGTACAATGGTAAGTCAGAGCTGAACTTTGCTCTCCACGTTCCCATAGTTTGGTCAGGAGGCAGATGTGCAAGCGAAAAATTATAATAAAGAGTGACTGAGAATAAACTAGTGGTCGGCATGGAGCACTATAGGACTAAGGACCAGTTTGCAGATGGTAGCTGTGGTTGGTTGGCCGGGCATGAAGGATACTCTGCACAGAGGCTGTCTAAGCTTTAGGTCTTGTAGAGAATAAAGACCCTAGTGAGACAAGAAGCCAGCCCATCTCCACAATCAGAACATCGGAGGTGCAGTAAAGAGGGCTCAAATACTGAGTTCAAGAATATGTCTTTTTCTAGCCTGCTCTGATAGGATAAACTTGGGCTGATATCTTTGTTGGCTTAAAGGAAAGCTTCACCCAAACCCCTCCCAAGTAGCACCTTCCTTCTCTCACTGTCCTTGCCATAATGGGGTTTCCAAGCTCTGGAGGCTGAGGGGCAGGTAGGGTCAGGACCTAGAATTAGCACAGAAGGAAGAGCTGATAGAATGATTTATTCAAACAAGAGGAAGGTCAGCCTCCCAGAAAGTGAGCCTCTTAGGGGAGGTTGGACTAGGAGGAAGTCTCAGTGGTTCTCAGAGAACGCAGTATCGAATTAGAAACTCTAGTGCAAAGGAACCTGTAGGAGAGCCACTTGCCAAGCCTGGGGCATGAGGTGACAGCTTGGTCAGAGTCAGAGCATGCTAAGAACCAGGCTCATTGTTGAACTTCAGCACCTTCAATTCCCCCTGCCTGAGAACAGGAAGACAAAGCTGAGCTGAAACGTGTGGGTAATTTACTCTCAACAATGGGTAGTGGAAGTTACAGAAACAGAAAACCTGTCTTATGATTCTCAGTCTTCTCTTCTTCCGGGCAAGGCCAGTTCCCAGAAGAGAGTCTAAAATCCTGGAAGTAGATTCCTAGGAAGTCTGTTATCTACATGAATTAAAACAGATTAGCTTGGGGCTAGGGACTCAGGTACCAATGGGAAAGTGGGAAAAGGAGATGTAACCACCCAGAAAGGAAAGCAGTCTGTAAGATTTCTTCCTGTGCCTTTTGCTTCAAGCCTCATGGTAAATGTAGAGGAGCTATTTAGAGTAAAGAAAAGCCAGGTACCTACTGACATGTTCCGCTTTTATCCCAGGCAATCCATGAGGTCAAACAATCAATCCACTGAGTTGAACTTTACAAGTTACTGATTTTTTTAACTTCAATTATCTGCTGTTGACGATTCCATTATGGGAAGAGAGAGAGGTGTAAACTCTATCTAGGGGCCTCTGGAGAAGGGCATTTATCTGGCTTTATGAGGCTGCAAGAGACCATAATTCATGTTTTATGGGCCCATTCTCATTTTTAATCTGCTTTGATAAGATCACTATGCTGGAAGGATACAGATACTCACTGGCAGTCCCAGCCGAAGACAAAGACAGTGATACTGGCTTGGGAGGGTTTTGCTTCTGCTCAGGCAGGACGGCCTTATGGCACCATCCCAGGTGATCCCTCCACATGGATCCTGGGCAGGAGAGGGCACAAACCTCGGACTATGACAGAGTAAATCACTTTAACTTGTCCTTCAGGTCACAGCAGCAGCAACATTTTCCGATGAGTAGCATATGACATACATAGAGAACAGGAGAAAATGAAATGCATGTCCGTAGAAACAGACAAGGTTCTAGGCACAAATTTCTGATCTTAGCTCTTAGAGTCAAAGGTTGATCGAACCTCATCTTTCCCAGCCTTGGCCATCTCCAGTCATCTCCCATTTGGATCTTCCAATCCTATCCCTGCTTCAGTTCTCCCATGAGAAGGAGAGAGCATGAGCATTCGCTGAGTAGGCAGGGACAATCGATCCTCGACAAATCCTACGTGCTCCCCTCCATTACCTGATCTCTTCTGCAGCTAGGTTGAGGTCGCATGCTAATCCATAGGCTGGCAGTGGAAGTCATTTGTGTTGCTTCCAGTTTGAAGTTGTTAGTAACAGGTGTGAATACTTCACTCCCTTGACCTTCCTCAGTGCAGGAAGTGAAGGCCATCAAGATGTTAATGATTAAAGGTGGAAATAGCCCCTATCCCTGTTGAAAAGAGTCTCCAAGAATGCTGCTTGACCTATATGGCACTTGATTGAGTTACATCACTGAGATTCGGGGAATGTTTGCTCTTGGTGTCTAGGTTAGTCTAGTCTAATACCCTGATCACCTTCTATGTGCCCAGAATAGCACTAGATTCTTTCCTATAAATTATCTCAAGACAATCTTATGAATGTCTACTCTGGAGAGTTTTGGCCTAATGCACTTTGGGGTTATGATGAGATTCCTAGTACACTTTGGGGTTGTAATGGGATTCTACTTCTTTCTGGGTTCCTCTGGTCTTATGCCAGAACTTCTGGCTCTGGAGACTCTTAGGTTCTGCTTGTTCTCAAGGACTCTCCTTGGGTCCAGGCTGCAATCTTGACCTGATAGTCACCACCTTTTGCACTGGACTTGACAATGTCTGGATGCTGGAAGAGTCTCCATTTTACTAGATTTCATTTACTTGAATGTGACTAAATAGTGTGTAAAATATTGACCTTTTAGTCAAACAAATCTGGCTTTAAATCTCAGCATTGTCACTTCACTCATTCATGCATGCATTCGCAGCATGTAAATTGCTGTTAATGCCCAGATGTACATCTTCAGCTTGGATCGATCCAAATATCTTACTGTCTTCTTGGCATTTTAAACACAGCCAGAGCTCTTGATCCCCAGGGTTTCCTCCAGGCTCCTCCTCCTCCATAAATGGGAACTCCATAAGCCCAGATGCTCAGTCAGAAGCATCCTCGAATCATCCCCCTACCTTCTCACTCTACAATGTAACCATCACCAAGTTCCATAGTTTCTACTCCAAATATCCCTTGAATTCTTTTCTGCATTTCCATACCCACCCACCATTCTGGTCCAAGCTCCTATTTTTTCTCACCGGGAATAGGTAAATAGCCTCATTTCTGTACTTCTAATTGCCTCACTCCATCCATTCTCTGCCCAGCAGCCAAAGGATCTACTTAGAACCTATTCAAGACTTTGAAATGCCTTTAGGGGGACAATCCCCAATTCATGTGCAGCCCCGAGTGATCCATATATCCTCTGCTGACCTCATGCCCTTCTTTTCTCTCTCTGTGGCAGTCATGCCAGCCTTCCTCCAATTCTTTATCAGGTCTTCAGATGGGTCCCATCTTGCTGCTGCATGAAGTACTCATTTCCTACTGACCTGAGCACCTTCGGTCATTCTTTTAGAACTAAACATAAATGTCACTCTCTCAAAGATGCCTTTCCTAAACTTTCAACCTGAATTTGGTCCCTCAAATCATATCCTGTACTTTTTCTTCATATCAGTTGGCAGTTGTATACTTATTTGTGTTTGTTTTATGTCATCTTTTTTGACTAGACCATCAGCTCTGTGGAGACAATGGCTGCCCATAGTGCCTGGCACAGAGTGTGTGCTCTGTATGTGTTATTGAATGGGAGAAGGAGTGTTTATTGAGTGGAAACCAGGTACTGCTGATTCAACAGTGAGCAGGGGCCCTAATCTGAGGGACCAACTGAAGCATACATATACAAGGACCCTACTATGAGAAGACCTCTGAGAAGTCCGTGTTTACAAAATATCAAATCTAGAGGGCAATTGATATAAAAATAGATTTTAACACAGGCTTCATCCCAAGAATTATTAATACCTAACATTTATACAGGCTTACTATGTGGCAGGCACTATACATGATTTAACTCTTCATCCTTAGAAAGACCCTAGGAAATAAGTTCTGGTTTTTATTCTAAAAATAAGGAATCTGAGGCACAGGGGTGTTTAGTGACTTACCCGAGGTCACACAGCTAGTAAGTGGTAGAACCAAGATGCTAGCCTAGGTTTTCTGTATCTGGAGAGTGCCCTTAGGCACTTGGTGCTATTCTAAGACTTGTTTCTTGGTGCTCCCTAAAACAGAAGATGACAGACAGGTGAATTTTAGACTCACATCTCAGATAGACACCTAAAGTAGGGACATGCCATTGGGATTCTCAGTTAGAAGAAACAGCTAGGGCACAGTATTTCCTGGCAACAGTCAGGAAGATGAGTAGACCTGGCTTCTAGTTCTGGCCATTATTGATTCATTGTGTGACACTGGCCAGGTCACTTCACTCTCAGAACCTCGACTATTTCTTCCTTTGTTAAAGTAAGGGTTTGGACTAGTTCATCTCTGAAGTTTCCTCAATTTAATACTCCAGAATCGTGTGCATCTCTAAAGAGCAATGCTAAATAAAATCCTAACTTCCTCTTTATTCATTCCCAAGAAATTAAGCAGAAGCACCCACTTCCAGCTGGTGACTTAGGTACTGAGGGAGAATTGACAAATGAATAAAGAGGGAGAGACCAAGGCAACATGGGAGAAAGTCAAAGGGTGGAAAGAAGAGTGAGGAAGAAAAGAATGGGCTAGAGGCAGAGAAGATGAACAAGAAAGAGGACAGAGTGAAAGTGAAAAGAAAAGATAATGAAAGAGGTGAACAAGGCTGCCTCCACAGTGAGCCCTAGGAATGGGAAGACACAGAAGTTTGCAAATTTGACTCAGTTACTTTTCGCAGTGACTGTGGGAGTCAGAGTCTTTTGACTTGCTCTGAGCCAGGAGAGAGAAATAAAAAAGGATGTTTTCAAAGCCACAAACACGTGGAGCACAGATTACAGATACAGAACAATAAATGTCCTGGTCAAATTGCCGATTGGAGTATCTGTATTAGGCCGTGTTTGTAGTCTCTGCATGTCGAGTGATGGAGAGCCTAGATTGTGGCCGGGGAAGTCACACAACAATGGGGCCTGATGTTTTGTTTCCACTTTTCAAAGGCACTCCTTTTTTTTCCTCCCGGTGATAAGGCCCAGGAAATGGTTAGTGACATGCTCGTGGGAACCTATGGAAAAGAATACACACCGTATCAATGGCGCAGCCGCCGGCCGGGGAGCGGAGCGGGTGGGTGGGGACGCTGCGGGCCCCCGGCGTGGGCTGTGGTGGTGAGATAGCATTGAGGCGGCCGCCCCGGAGCCGTGCGCCCCCAGTCTGGGGACCGGGCCCCTTTATCCAGCCAGAATAGGTGGAAGGCCAGACAATGTAGCGCTATATTTGGTTTGACAACAAAGGGCCAGAGAAAAGATTTGATAGTGTGGGATGGCCGGGAAGGCGGCGCAGGATGCAGCACAATGAGAGCCTTGCAAAGGTATTTAGCTGGGCCCTTTATGCCAGGAACATGGCACGGTATGGATGTCGTCCTGATGTCTAATGGCTTTTGTCTGGGCCACAGTTCTATTTACTAGAGTGAGGTCCCAGGGCAGGGCTGAGAGAGGTGCCAGGGTGCTCCCGGTGCCATTATACTTAGGGGCTACCTGCAGTCACGCTTTGTGATTGCCAGCCCTCTTTTTCCCCTGACTCCGGGCTCCAGCAGGCCCAGAAAGCCTCAGGTCAAGGGAAGGTCTGAACGGGACAAGCTGGAGCAGGACATTTGCAAGAAGTAAGACATCAAATGAGATTTCCCAACTGGAAAGAGGCAGCTCTAATTCTATTCTCGTCCAGGTGTCCCAGAGGGAACCCCCCCCCCCCCCAGGAGGAAAGGGAAGAATGAAGGCGCAGTTTCTTCACCTACACACACCCCGATGCACCTTGACGCGCTTGCCTGACATGCATACCTAAACTCACTGCATTAGAATTCTGCTGAATCCCTGACTCTGTACTTCCTACTGTTGAAGGCGGAGTAGTGGGATGGGATTTCCCCACAACTGAGATTACCCGCAACAGCCCTGGGTAGCATAAGTTAGGAGCAAAGGCAGACCTCAGTTTGAATCCAGGCTTTATCAATAATTAGCTTTATGGAATTGATAAGTTGCTTAACTTTTCTAACTGTCATTTTCCACATTGTAAAATGTTAGAAAATTTACCTACCTTATAGATCAATAGGTCTGTTGTGACAGATAAATAAAATAATAAACATAAAATGCTCGACACGGCACCTCATATGTAGCAAATGCTCATCATGTGTTGCTATTATCACCTGGGCAAACGGTTTATAAAAAGGGCTGGATAAGATGGCCTGAGATCAAGAAACAGTGCTCTCTCCTCTCCCCTCTCTTCTCTCTGTCTCCACAACTCTCTTCGTATCCCACTCCAGGGCACAGGACATTTATTAAGTAGTGTCCTTGAAAGAAAGGAAGAAAGGGGAAGAAAGCAGTAGTGGGAAGAGGGGGAAATCAAGCTGTAATGCAGACCCAAAGACGGTCATGGCCAATCCCATAGGAGCTCTGGAGCTGGAACTAGTTTCCGAGTTTTCCAGAGTTGGGTTGAGATAGTCAGATCTTTATGCTTCCATATCTATCAATCATCGGAAGGGGTGAGGTGAAGCCTTTTTCCACACAGCTGAGGCCATCTCCGAAGACTGCCTGCTGATAGCACTCCGAGCAGCCGGGGCACCAAGGCTGTCACTGCAGGGACATCTGGGGAAGCACGGCGCTGGGGCCCAGCATCCCTCTCTTATTTTTCATTTCTCCACACTTCTTGCTTCTGTCTCCGGCTGTTCCCGTGGTGGCGGTGTCGGCAGTGGTGTTCTCCCCCTACCTCCGCCCTCCTGCTCTTCCTTTTTCTTCTATCACTTTAGATATTCAAACTCTTGAGTTATAAGTTTGAAAAGTGAAGAATCACAGAGCACAAACCAATCAAAAGCAAGTCATTTGATTTTTTAAGCTCATTCTGTTTCAAGTTTTCCTCCCGTTGCTTTCGTGGCCTGAAACTTGGATTGGAGACCTGCAGGCTGGAAGGGGTCTGTGGTCTCTTTTCTTGTACTCCTTGCTCCATCTCCTCCCCTACTCCCTGTATCCCAGGTCCTCTCCCTTGGAAAGGGTCTCATGGAACCTGAAGACAGGCTAGCATTTGAGGATGAGTGCTCCTGAAAGTGCAGGGCATCTTTGAAGGAGAAAAGTGAAGATGCTAGAGAAAGGAAAGAACATTCTACAGATTCAGCAGGTCTGGATCTGATCCTGAACCCCTCACCATGTCCTCCACTCCTTCTAAAAAGTCAGGGCTGGATTGAATCAGAGGTCATCTGTCACTACCCATTTTTGCACCTTAGCCTCTCATCTCTAAATGGGGTGGTAATGTGGTGTGAATAGTGGTTTCCCATGGGTGCACTGGCTGGCACACAGGCTTGCCACATACTCGCACACACACTCTTTTCTCTTTAGCACATAAGAGGGTCCTTCTCACATTTCACCCGTAAAAGCTGTACATCTGTCATCTCTCCACAGCTCCTGCCTTTCAGGCTCAGAGTGGAAGCTTTCTCCCAGCACAGATGGGCATCAGTGCCCTGCAGGCATTGCTCTGAGTCAGCGATGACAGTTAACACAGTAGGACACCATAGCTACACTTACCCTGTGCCAGACACCATGCTAAGCTCTCCGGCATTCTATCGACTCCGCACAACAAAGCATAATAGTTACTATAAGTATCCTATTTTACAGATGGACAAAACTGAGGCCCAAAGAGGTTGCTTACCTTTTTAACTCAGGTCCCTCACTGGTAAATGGAGAAGCGCAGTTTAGACTACAGGCAATCTGACTCCAGAGCCTGTGCTTTTCACAATTATAAAAGTCAGCTTCCTACCTGAACCTTAATTGCTGTTTTTGTCTAGACAAGCAGCTTGCCGTTTATCGTCCAGTTTTTAGGCCAAGGAAAAGTAATAGTTATTTAGTGCCTACTATGTGCCAAATACTGTGCCAAATGTTCCACATCCATTCATCCCAATTAGGTAATTCCCCCTACTTTTTTGATGAGCAAACTGAAGTTCAGTCGAGACACTTGCGTGAAGTTACATGGCTCATTATGGGCAGTGAGAAAATTTCAGCCTAGGACTGACCCTGCTGCTAAACCAGCCACTACCCTAACACATTTTGATGCCAATTAGCTGGAGAGTAATTGAAAACATATGTAGAATCCTTGCCTGCAGCCTTCAAAACTCATTAGCTCTCTCACATCCCGCCCCATTGTTGCTAACTCAGTGTCACCTCTGCAACTTTGCTCATATTGGCTTTTCCTCCCCACACTCCCCCCATGTCCTCTCTGCTCCTTTCTGCCTCAACAGTGGCCCCACCCATCAAAGAACTTGAAGGCACTGCCTCTTCCAGGAAGCCTTTCTTGATCTCTCTAGAGCAGTTACTTCTAACTTTGAGCTCTAAATTCTCAAAGAGTGCCTTATTTTCTTGACTTGCTTTGTATCCTTCTGAATTGTGAATTAATTTTGTTCTTTTAGCTTTCTTGTTTCTAAAGGCGTTGGAAGTTTCTAAATGACAGAGATATATGCAAGACATGACATTGAATTCTTCTGTGCATGGTACATGGTGACTTGGCATGTCATCTCCCCTGAGGGGACTTTCCTGATAATCCTATCGAAAATAGCAGCTTCTATCAATCTTGGTCTTCTTGCCTTGCCTTGTTTTCCTAGCTGGCATTCTCTAATAGAGCTCATTATAATTTTTTTATTGTTAATTTTCCTCACTAGATGTAAGTTTCATGAGAGCAGGCACTTGACTCTATTCATTACTGGATCCCGAGAATCTAAAACAAGGCCTGGTTCACAATAGGTGTTCGATATTTTTTGAATGGCTGACTCAATGGATGAGAAAGTGATCAGCCCTTAGCAGTATAAGGACCATAGCTGCTGACACTGGGGTAACCACAGGGGATGATGGTGTGAGTCGATGAGAAGAGGCTCTTTAGAAACATTAAGACCAGAATCCCAGAAAAGCATATGTGCTGGATATTCTTGCCCTCTCTGACCTTCTTACCCTGCTCTGTACACTGAGAAGACGAATGCTTTATAGACCTGTTATCTAGATTACCCTTCGGCTTCTGGTTGAGTTTAGCCAATGGGAGGCTTCATCAATAGCTCAGAAAGTAGAAGGAAAGAGAAGTGGGGGTACTTATCCCCCTAGCTCCCTTCTTGCCATATTTCTCTACTCAATGTCTCATCCCCATCAGGAGTCTCTCCAGCAGCCATAGTGCTCTCTGGGTCTGGGAAATGCTCCTTCTCCTTTTCTCTTCCCCTAGGGACAGTAATCTATCCCACAGTTGCTAGCCTCAGAGTACATCCCTTGCTTAGCTGCCTTGACCCTGTCTAGTTCTTGGTAAATAATCTTTTCATTAAACTCTTTCAACCGTTCTTCTCAGAAAGGAGTGACCCTGACAGACACAGCTCAAAAAACCCTTTGACAAGCCACAAGAATGAGAGGTAGAAGTGATAGAGGTAGAATCAGAGAGAAAAAGAATCATAGCAGAGCAGTGTTTCTGCATGAAAGTCCATATGACAAGGGGTCAGACCAGTCCCAGATAAAGGGCTAGCCCCTAAGATAAGTTTGGCTCCCAAAGAAGATTCCATTTGCCATCTTTGGGTTCTTCCTCACCTCCTTCATAGTTGAGAAGGATGAGTCCTCCAGTGAGAGTCAAGATTAAGTGAGAGAATCAGCCTTGAGAGAATATTTGTCATGTTCTGCTTCCTTCCTAGACCTTGAACCAGCCAAGCCCACCCACACTACAGAAACACAAAGGCTTCTCTATTATGGTTGGTGTCTAGCACTGGACTAGCTCCTCTCTGTTGCCAGACATATTTTCCTTTCGGTGTGTCCTGTTCTTGACCTGTGGCTTTTAGTTTTTTGCTTTTTTCCTTCTTGGACTTGATCCCACCTTTTGGACTTAGGGACTAAACATAGTTTCCCTAATTTGACCTTTCATTCTCTCTAAGGATTTTGGCTCACACTCACCACTCGATTTCTACTCTTAGACGCATTCACAGGGTCCATTGATCTAATAGACTTGGAGTGTGAGTGTGTGAATTTAAGCATGTGTATGCACATGCGTGAATGCACATGTTGCGGGTATGGAAAGAGGGGTGTCAAATTACCCAAGTCTGAATCTTCAACCCTCCCCCCTTATTAGATTCATGACCTAGGACATATCCTTTTTGCTCCTCAGTTTCCTAACCTGTAACCTGTAAATTCATAAATGGAAAAAAAATGAAAGTATCTACCTTATAAGGCTGTTCTGTGGTTATTAATTTAATTTACTAAATATTTCCAATTGCTACTCTCCTCACTCGCCCCAGCTTTTGGAACAGTAGAATGGTATCGCCTGACTCCTTTGTGAGTGGGAAGGTTCATGAGATTAGTTCTGGCCAATAAGATGTGAACAGAGTGATGCGCGTCACTTGATTGCTGGCATGAGATCCTCTAGAACTTTCTTGTCCTCTGCCACAAGTGCCTTGTTCCAGATATTGGCTGCTGGGCTGCTGGGATCCCAGAGTGAGACTAGTGTGGAACAGAGCCCTCACCAATCCCCAGTGGACAAGTGGAAGAAAGAGAAAGAAGCTTTGTCTTTGTAAACCACAGAGATCTGGGGAGTGTTTATTACCACACATCACCAAGCCTGCCCTGATGAAGATCATTAATGTGAAAATCTCTCAGCATAGTGTCCAACATATAGAATATACTCAATGAATATCAGTTATTATTATCATTTGCATGACTGTGCGGATGTAGGTACACATATTTATATATACAGATAAATAACATAAATAAATGTAAATATAAATATAAATATAAATATAAATATAAATATAAATATAAATATAAATATGTGTTTGTGTGCATTGTGAAACCAAACAATTTGAATAACCTTCCATTCTCAGCACTTAAGAAGTAAAGTGGGTATGTGAACTATCAGAACAGTTTTGAGGTAGAGTTTCCTTATCTGAGGAATCCTTCAAAGGGTGCTCTGACCTCAGTGTCACACACAGACTTAGTAAATACAGTCCAGACATTGGAACACATGAGTCATGTCATAAACTTAACTTTTCCAATGCAGGCTAACGTGGTAGCATACCCAGAGATGGCTCCCTTGGCTGTGGATGAGAGACAGAGAGAGACTGTTGGATCATTCTTTCATACAGTCTGAATGATTGTTGGTCTGTGGGGACCACAGAAGACCTCCAATTAATTATTACTGGAGAAGATGAAATCATAAACAAAATTCCTTGTAATAAATTTTTCAAATGAGAGCGCATGTTTTATTTACAGTACTGGCCCATTTTGGGCTTTAAATCTATGAACAAAAACAAACATGCTTTTTTATCAAACAGACGGGAAAAAAGACTCAATAGCCTTTCTTTCTCTCCTTGCCAAGGAGGACATGCACTCTGAGCTAGAGTGAGGAAGGCTGGGCCAGGTTCTCTTGGCTAGAAGAATAAATGGATTCATTTTGCTTTGTAGAGGAAGATTTAAACTATAATGATCCTTCCACATTGAGGGGAAAAAAGAAGGAAAGAAAAGGAGAAAACAAAGGGTCTTGCAGAGGTTCAGATGTTTACTTCTTAATTCAGCATATCTGGACAGAAAATAGAACATATGCAAAATTTAAACTTTTATAACTAAAGAAGCTACCACTAGACATGTTTTTATAGCTAGAAATCAGAAATCCACTTGATCTGAGCATTCTTTAGAAAAAAAAAAGAAGTGAGAGATAGCTTCTGGCTTAATATCTCCTTTGCCCTTTGTCTACCTGTAGCCCAGGAAAGCTGTTCTGAACCTTGGGGAAGAGGTACTTATGTAAACTCACACCATTTCTCACAGATTCAAATCTGTCAAGCTCTGAAAGGCTATCGCCTTAATGTCTGTAAAGATCTGTTTTCTGACAAATATTGGTGATAAATTGGAGAATGCAGGTCTACCGGAATAATAGAAAGTTTCATTAAAAACTCAGCTAAGTACCAGTTTGAAACAAAACCATGAGAGTTTAGCTTGTTCTTTTCCAGCATGTGGTGTAAGCATAAACCAAAGAGCGATACATAGTAGTGCTGTGTCCCTGTATTCATTTACTGTGACTACAAATTGCTATGAACTCGGTGACTTAAAATAACAGAAATTTATTCACTCACAGTTCTAGAGGGCAGAAATTTGAAATCAGTGTCAATGGGCCAAAATCAAAGTGTTGGTGGGTCCTGCTCCCTTCAGAGACTGCCGGGTAAATTGTTTCTTGCCTCTCCCACCTTCTGTGACTTACAGCCACATCTTTCAGTCTTTACCTGCATCTTCTTGCCTTCTCTTCTTTTGCCTGTATCTTTTCTTCCTCTGTCTTTCTTTTATAAGAGCACTTGTGATTGTACTTAGGGCCTACCCAGATAATCCAGGGTAATTTCGCCATTTTAACATCTTTAAATTACTAACATCTGCAAATATACCTTTTCCGTATAAGGTAATATACAGCTGTCCCTTGGTATCCATGGGGGATAGGTTTCAGAATCCCCTCAGATACCAAAATCCATAGATGCTCAAGTCTCTTATATAATATAACTTATTTGCATATAACATATTTTTATATATGTTACAGCAGGCTATTGCCTACACATCACTTTATTCACATAGATTCAGTGTAGTGCTTGGTATGTGGTAAATTCAAGTTTTGCTTTTGAGAAATTTCTGTTTTTTTTTTTTTTTTTTTTTTTTTTTGCATATTTTTGATCCAGGGTTAGTTAAATCTACAGATATGGAACCTGTGAATATGGAGGGCCTGCTGTATTAAAAAAACCTGTCTTCTACCTGTGTAGGGAAAATCCCAGTACTTTATTACTGTGTGCTTTCACACAAAACATTTCTGGCCACCATATATGTGGAGGTTTTTCTCCACACTAAGCAATTCTCTGTGAAACCAGCTAAGTGTCCACAATTCAACTCAGTTATGATACTCTCTACTTGGTGATAGCATCAAATACCGCAGGTTAAGGGCTGAGTCCTGTAAGACTACCCCTTACCTCCCACTCTCCACTCTACTCTCACTTCAGCACTTCAGATACTAGTCACAAGCAAGGATATCATCTGTGTTTCTGACTAACTGGCTATAGATTGGAGGTTCCAACGATCTCCTTTTTGGGCTTGATTAATTTGCTAGAGCAGCTCACAGAACTCAGGGAAGTAGAGTTGAGATACACAACTAAAGATAAAGTAGGAAACGATATAAGAGACAGTTCTATCTCATTGGAAAAATAGAGAAGGGCCTCATAGTAGAGGTGGCATTTGAGAAGTGTAGGGTGGAGTGAAGAGGATATGGTGGGTTGGGGAACAGGCTGAGGAGAGGCCCAGGAAGAAGGATGAATAAGGTTGGGTGGAATCACTTGGAGAGCCCAGGTAGAATGAGGTGTCATACATGTGAATGAACTTCACTAGAGATAAATCTGGAGGTAGAGATTGTGTAGGAGACCCTCAGATATCAGAAAGGGAAGTCTGAGCCTTATTCTGTGAGAAGTGACCTAGTGTATGTGCTGGCATTGACAGACCATTCAGGGCATACTCTTGACTCTTAGCAAGAAGGGGAGAGCTATCTAGACATATTGAACCAACTGGATTTTCATTGGTTTCAGGAGAAGGCAGGTGAGGTAGCCTGCAGGCAATAAATCAAGAGAAATAACTAACACTTATTCAATACTTACTGTTTGCCAAATACTGATCTTTATTAGCATTATCTAATGTAATCCCTACAATAATCTTAGGAGATTGGTACTGATACTATCTCTACAAGGAAGAAGACAGGTAGAAATAGGCTAAGTAACTTCCCTCTAGTATAGCTTAGTAAGTGACAAAGCTGTTAATGTGCCCAAGGCAGTCTGGCTCTTATGCCCAGTTGCTCAACCACTGTACTGGCAGGGTGGGATGAAGGTTAGGCAAGACTGGCAGTCAGCAAGAACTTTTGAGTGAAGCCCTAATTCCATCATAGTCCTCTGTCCATCATGGGGGAATTATAGCATTGTTTTTGGCATTACCACAAAAGTCTCTCTAGTCTTCTCTAGTTTTGAGCCCATCCATGTGTTTTCAAGCCTGTGAGCAGGGTAGGAGCCCCTGTCCTGGGCTGGGATTCCACTGCTCACTTTGAAGCTATTTGCAACCATTCTTGTCACTGGCTTTTGATCTCCAAGTTCCCATCTCTTCAAAAACCTGTATCTTTAAGTAACCCCTTTAAGACCTGAATTATTTATTTATGAAGTGTCTTCCTAGTATAGATCGAGCTACTCTATGGTGTTTACTCATTAATAATAGCAATAGCTAACACAAATACATGCACGCATCATATCACTTAATCCTCAAAGCAACCTTATGAAATAAGTACATTATCTCCATATTTCAAATAAGGAAAGTGAGCTACAAAGAGGCAAGATAACAAATGTAAAGTCATTTAGCTGCAGAGAATTGAAGAAATTGATGGAACTATTTACAATATCTACTTGAAAGCACCATGAAGCTACTGAGAAGTCAGCTAGGGCCATCCTGAGATCTCTGGCTCTCCTCTCTGGAAGCTTCTTCCAGAAGATATCACTCCTGTCAGCAAGAGCCATAAAGATATTTTTGTTTACCAAAAGCCTCTTATGAACCAGACCCTCATTACACATTGCGTAATTTCACCCTTACAATGCCTTGTGAAGAAGGTATAGCTATGGCTATCTTCATTTTATAATTAACTTTTAATTAATTTTTAATTAATTTCAACTAGTTTCAAGTATACACTACATTGGTTAGACACCTATATAGTTTATAAAACGATCCCTTCAATTGCTTCCTCCCTCCCCGGACCCTCCACCTAGCCAACGTATTAATGCTAACTACATTCCCTATGCTGTGTTCCCCATCCCCATGACCATCCATCAACTACTAATTTGTACTTCTTTAACCCTTTACCCCATTCTCCCAGCCCCCCAAACCCTCCTCACCTCTGTCCATCACAAAATTGTCCACTATATTCGTGAGTCTGTTTTTGATTAGTTTGTTCTTTTTGTTCCTTAGATTCTGCATATAAGTGAAATCATATAATATATATTTTTCTATGCCTGACTTAAATACCTTCTAGGTCCATCAAGGCAATATCTTTTTCCATCCCCTTCCTTTTAGTCTCTGTGTGTCTTTTAATCTGAAGTGAGCCTCTTGTAGGCAGCATGTAGGGGTCTTGTTTTCTTATCCATTCATCTCCTCTATCTTTTAGTTGGAGCACTTAATTCTTTTCCATTTGAGGTACTTATTGATAGGAATGTAGTTGTTACCATTCTTTATTCCTGTTTTTGATACTTTTTTTTTTCTTAAAGAAGTTCCTCCAACATTTCCTGTAATACTGGCTTGGTGATGATAAATTCCTTTAGCTTATTTTTGTCTGGGAAGCTCTTTATCTGTCCTTCGACTCTAAATGATAGCTTTGGTGGATAAAGTATTCTTGGCTATAGATCCTGGGTCTTCATCACATCGAATATTTTGTGCTAAACTCTCTGTCCTAAATAGTTTCATTTGAGAAAGCAGCTGCCAATCTTATGGGTGTTCCCTTATAGGTAACTATCTGCTTTTATCTTGCTGCTTTTAAGATTCATTCTTTGTATTTAACCTTTGGCACTTAAACTATATGGGCCTCTTTGGGTTCCTGGATTTGGGTTCCCGGCATTTTATGTTTATTTTCTTCACCAGGTTGGGGAAGTTTTCCATCATTATTTCTTCAAATAGCCATTTAACATCTTGTTTTCCTTCAGGTACCCCTATGACTCAGATATTTTGACCTATAATAGTGTCCCATAGGCTCCTTAAATTATTATTATAGTCTTTGCTTCTTTTCTCTTGCCATTCTGATTGAGTGTCTTTGGCTTTTCTGTTCTCTAGATAGGTCATTTGATCCTCTTCTTTATTCACTTTGTTTATTCCTTTTTTTATTCTATTTAATATACTTCTCATCTCAGATAATGTGTTTTTCATTTTAGACTGATTTCCTTTTATAATTTCCATTTCCGTTTTCGTGTTTTTTTTTATCTCTTTGTTGAAGTTCTCACTGAATTTATCTGTGTTTCCCCAAAGTTCATTGAGCATCTTTATAACCAGTGTTTTGAATTCTGCATCTGTTAGATTACTTGATTCCATTATTTCTGAATCTCTGTTCTGTTCTCTCGTATGGTTTCTGCTTCTTTGTCTTTCCATTTTGGCTGCCTTTCTGTGTCTGTTTCTATGTACTGCGCAAAGATCCTAAGTCTTCCGGTCTTATTAGTGTGGATTTGTGAAGTAGGTGTCCAGTGGCACAGTCCTGAGAGGGGTTTAGCTGCAGGCCAAATTTAGCCCAAGCCTCTGCCCCTCTGAGGCCACTTGTTAAGATTCAGCAAGCAATTCACAGATGCTGTGCTTATAGTTACTTCAAAAGGCCACACCAGAAACCAAGGCCAGCTGCCTCCAGTGTGAGTCTTGGTGCTGCTCCGCAAGGGAGCAACTGACTCTCCAAGAACACACCTGTATGGGGCTTGGGTGGGGCCTGAGTAGGGGAGGTGGAGTTTCAGGGAATCCTCTGGACGAAGCAACCTCCGTTATCCAGTTTGATGACATCTGGGCTATGGAGACCGCTGAGTCTGCACGCTGGGAGGGGAGAGCGCTCAACAGGGAACAGTGGATACTGCTGGCATGTCTGCAGGGGGAAGAGAGCTTGGATGTGGCCCTCACTCCAACTACTCAGTGTTGCCCTATAAGTCCCCGCTTAACCGAACTGGCACTGGTGCTCAGAGTGAGCAGGTCGGTCACCACGAACGTCTGCCTGCAGATGTGACCCCTTTAAGAGGAGTCAGCAGCTGCCGCAGCCTCTGTCCCACTCAGCCACTCAGTGGACAGCCCCACATCCCCCCCCCCCCATCCTACCTCCTGCCATTGCAACGTGCTTTCTTAGATTTCTCCTTAGTTATACGGCTTGTTCATCTAGATCCCAAGTGGTTTTTCCTTGCTATTTGCTCCTTGTTTCCATCACAACTTTGATTTGGTTGCCAGAGGGATGAACAGAGCCTCTATCATCTACGCCATTCAGCCCCCCGCCCCCCATCCTCATTTTATAGATGAAGAACCTAAGGCTCAGAGAGAATTATTAACTTAAATTCACACAATTGTCCTCAGAGGGCTTATAGTATAAATAGGAGAGTCAATATGTTTAGATAAATGAATGGGTATGATACAGCATGGCCAAGTAGTTAAATGCTGTGCAATCCTGAAGGAGGGAAACACTGACTCAGTGTGATGGAAGCAGGAGAGGATGGGAGGTGTAGAAGAATGGTTTGGAAAGGTGTTGCAAAGTGGTATTTGTGCTGAGTTACAAGGGAGAAGGGGCATATTTTAAGGGAGAAGTTGGGGAAAGGCATTCCAAGCAATCCAGGGAAGAACTGTCCAATGAGAGAGTGATGGGTATAGGTTGGAATATTCTGGAAGGAAGAGTGGTCAGATGTGGCAAGAGACCTGTGTATAATAGGGAAAGGTGAAAGTGAAGAGAGAGATCCTGAAGGGCCCTGTGAGTGTCGCCAAGGAGTTTGGATGCTGTCCTGGAAATGATTGGAAGCATTTTAAGTTCTGGAGGAATGTTGTAATATTTACATATGCATCTTTCATAGAGAGGAAGTGGAAATACAAAGGGAGTGGAGGGAACAAGCAGAAGAAACCTTTAAGGGGTCAAATAAGTCCTCATGATGGTTTGGGATGCCTCTATCCTGACTATGAGCAAGGTTTCAAAGATGACTCTCCAGTTTCCATATTGGATGACTGAGTGAGTGTATGGTGAATTAAGAGCAGGTGAAAGGAGAGCAGCACAGACAAAAATGAATCAGCTGAGCTTGAGGACCATGGCAATCCAGGAAGTCATGGATCTGAGAGATAGGAAAGAGAAATCAAATTAATCCACTAAGCAGGTGTCCATTAGGTCTACCAGCACTGTATTCAGGGCCCTATGAAAGCACCAGCATTGGCTGGTGATCCAGAGGGAGATAGCTCAGGCTCTCCCTCAAGGTACGCAGAGTCTAAAAGGGGAGTGTACCAGTAAGTGTCCTATTATGTCATAAGGCTCAAGCATGTCTTGAGTCTGGGAGGGGAGCACAGAAGAAGTAATGGCTAACTCTATTGTGTAGGGAATGATCAAAGAAGTCTTTTTATGAGAGGAATCTGAGACTCGAGTCTTAAAGAAACAGAAGGTGTTCACAGGCAGACAATTCAGGAAAGGGCATTCCAGGCAGAAGGGACAGCAGTGACAAGCACATAAAAAAGCATAAGAGCCTACATTCCTACAGCCTGCAAGTAGCTCAGTATGGTTGGGGAATGGGGATGTAGGAGGTAGAGAGAGGTAGGTTTATGAATTATGATACTGAGGACAGGGGATAGAGAGCCTGGAATGCCATGCTGAGTGTTTGGACTATTCGTTGGATAATGGAATTCACTAAAGGAATTTAAGTAGAGGAGTGATATGATTGAATTGGGATTTGTGAGTTAGAGAGTAGCAGTTAAAACCATAGGAGTAGATGCACTCAATCTCTTGGGGGGGGGATGGGGAAGAAGAAAAATATTAAAAATTGAAGATTTATTCCAGAGGTAGGCAAAGAACTTATGGCACCCTGGCCAGGATGACCCTTACACCAAATTATTAAAAACCAGCATCTGGAGCACATACTCTGTGTCAGACAGTATTCTAAGCACTTTATATGTATTAGCCCACTTAACTCTTTTAATAATCTCACAAAGTAAGTTAACTAGAATGTGATGGGGCCAGGACCTAGAGCTGGCATTTGAACCCACATCATACAACTTTTAGAGCTGATGTGTCTTCACCACTCAACTATGCAGCTTCCCAGCAATGGTAATAACTAACATTTGTGAAGGCTTAATAGGTGTTAGGCACTCTATTTACAGTATCTAGTTTGGTCCTTACAACCCCATAAATGATGAGAAAATGGAAACACCAAGGAACACATGCAAGTTACTTAACTTTCCCAAATTGGAACAACTAGTAAGTAGCCAAGCTTGATATAAGCTTTCTGATTTGACTGGTTGTACATGTAATGACTTTGCCCTGCTGACTCTGTAAGTGCTCCATAAATACTAGCTGAATCCATAAATGGATGGTTAGGAAGAGCAATGTTTGACTTCTGCATTTCAAGACCCAAGCATCACCAGGCCAAGTACCTAGACAGTGACTTCCTACAGAGGCCAAGGTACAGAGAGTAGTGTGGCTGGCTCCTATCTCAGCTTGCTTGCTTCTGTGGCCTGACCCTTATAGGGCATGAGGCGGGCATCAAAGGCTTCAGGGATGGGCTGGGTCAGACTTTAGCCTCCTCATTGGCCAGGCTCCATCAAAGGCGCCTGTGCCAGGCTCTGCTCCACTCCAAGGCTGGGCAGATCAAAGGGCCCTGCAGAAGTTGGATTTCTGGGCAGCCCCAGTTCTGATCATCAATTGTCACTTTGACAGTGACAGCAGAGGGTCAGACATGACAGGACTGCCACACTCCTGGGGAGGACATCAGAGAGGCAGCTCCAAAGGCCAGGAAGCTGCCTGAGGCTCTTTTGGGCGTTGACCCCTGGTGGGAAGAAAAGGAAGAACCGAAGAGGCTCCTAAGGAAAATATTTGGAGCAGAATCACTAGAGAAAAGTTGCTGTAGGCAAGAAACCTGACCTTGGCATTTATATTCTCGGTATGGAACCATGAGATCTGATTACATTATGTAGCTGGGAGAATTGTTGACAAGCCCGCACATGTTTACTTGCACACACACACACACACACACACACACGCACGCACCTAAATATATACATACACCTGAATCACCCACCCGGACATACATGTATTATAAACGGCCCCTTACATGTAGATTCTCACACAAACTAAAACAAACAAAAATATTCACACATGCTCCCTCATACACATCATACTTGCCTACATACACATGTGCGTATATACACACAACCATATACGTACCTAAAGATGCAAGCTTATAACAACACGCATATATATGTTTACTAATACTCATACACACACACACACACACACACATCAATAATAATATGTTCTGCCAGATTCTGGGATTTGAATGTGATGTTTTCCTCTCAGAAGGGAGAGAATCATTCTCATAAATAGGCTTTCAGTGCAGAAATAGCCTATTACACAGATTCTAATGCCAGCCATTCTCCAGATCTTATGTGGAAAAATCTAGAGGAAATGTCTAAAATTGTAGCAAATGGGATTTATGTCAGCTCTTGGAAGGGACTTTTTACCCCTAGGAGCTATTAAAAACACCAGCATATTAGAAATCTGTTCATTGAGAAACATTTGGTTGCGAGAAATTTGAACCAGTTGAAATATAAGTTTTGCCCCAGAAAATAGATTTTTAAAAAAATATATAATGGCTTCGCCATAAATCAGAGGGATTTATTATAATTTGGGGAGCTGAAAACACCTTAGCATAAAAGACAATATCAGAGTTCAGTTTAGCAAAAAGTTTAACAAATAAGTATAAATAGAGCAATTTCCATACCCAAGTTTGGATCTTGTTCTAGGACCCTCTCTTTTTATAATCAAAGTCATATGACAAAGAAAAGTAGCATGGGGTCCTTTAAAAACAGTCTAGTATCATCCCCTTTGAAAAGTCTTCTCTGACCCTCCCACAAACTAGAGTAGAAACCTGTAGTGGGCAATGTGGTTTGTCACCCAAGTTTCCCTTCAAGACCAAGGCACTCACCACCCCAATGGCCACTTGGAGTATTGGCCACTGACAGCTTACAGCAGATTCTCTCCAGGAATTGCTCTGGGCAGAAGGAAGCCACCTCACCCATGGTTACATCCCTGCCCCTGGTTGATGTGAGGATGTACAGGTCCAGCCCTTTACCTCAAATGGAACAATAATAAATGGTTATGCCAGTTTCAAAACTTTCCATGGGATCAGCTGAGGTCTCTGCTGCAAGTACATCAGAGTGCTACTTTGCCCTCGCTCTGGCCTCCTTCACTGCTGAAGGAGGTATCGTTCATTGCTGAAAACACTCCCCATAAACCTTATGTGCCCAAATCTCCCAGACTCAGAATCTGTCTCCAGTGAACTTGACTTATGGCAGCATCTTTCCTCAGTGCTCCCAAGTCCCCATATATTCCTCTCTTGTTCTTATAACCTATACCCAAACATCAGCCAAATTATTAAAAAACATGTCTGAAATCTCATCGCCTCTCATCACCTTCATGACGATCACCCTGGTATGAGCCACAGTTATCTCTCCTCTGGCCCATTTGCAATTTGGACCTCCAAACTGGTTGCCATGCTTTTTCTCTTGACCTTCACCTCAACTCTGTGATGACAGTAAGCCTGTCAAAACATAATTCAATTATATCATGCCATTGTTAAAAACTCTTCAGTGGCTTTTCATCTTATTCAAAAAAAATTATAAAAATTGAAAGTCGGAAGTCCTTACAATGCCTTTAGGACCTCCAAGTCCTGGTCCCCTGCACTGTCTATGCCTCCGTCTCTTACATCCTCCTCCCTTGCTCCTTGAGTACATCAAGGCTGCTCCCGCCACAAGAACTTTGCAGTTGATGTTCCCTCTTCCTGTATTCTTGGGACTTATTCCTTCTCTTCATTCTGTTCTCTCTCAAAGGATACCTTAACTAAGGGGCCTTCTCTAGCTCTTATTTAAAATGCCTCAGTTCCACAACTGCCCACTTTGCCCCCTTTTCTTGCTGATATTTCTTCATAGCACTTATCAATAACATATTATATACTTATTTATTATCTGTTCCTTCCTAATGTGACAACACCGGCTTTTACATGCTTATTGTTATATCGTGAGTACCAGGCTCTCAATAAGTATTTGTTAAGTAAATTAATTGGTTTATATTGATCTTTTACGTGTCTTTCTCCTCCATTAGACTGTGAGTAACCTGTGATATTTTAAGATAAACGTGGCTCACTTGATGGAGTTGTCATCCCCATCCCAATCTTGCATCCACAGTCTTTCTGTGATGTGCCTTGACACTTGCCTCCTTGGCCTCCATGGCAAGGCCCCCCCGACACTTGCTCTTCTTGGACTTCAGCAGAGCCAAGATCTTTACTAACCCTACCTTTTTAATGTTGGAGTCATTTCCATAACAGCTTCCCTGCCAAGCTTAGGTCCACCTTTTCTTCTTCCAGGCCCTCTTCAGCTCTAACAGAGCAGCAGTCCTGACTGCAGGATTGAACATACAATAACTGGGGGAGGTGATCTTTGTTTCCTATTACCAGGGTCGTCAGGATTCTAGACTTGAAATGGACTCTAGGCAGAGCCACCTTGATTTCCATGCAATTCCCCAGCAGGCTTTATGTTGATTCATCTCAGAAAAAGCCAGGGGGTTAAATAAATAACCAAAGGAAGGCGGGGAGATATGGAGCACATATTCAGTAATTTAAAATCACTGGTTTGGTTCTATTTGGCACAGCCCAGCATAGCGTAGCCTGGCACCTGGTGGTTGATTCCAGGGACTCTGAGAAAACTCATGTGGGATGAAATGATGACTGAATGAGACACAGAAATCTTCCCTGTCCCCCGTCCTCCTCATGTAAACCAGTTATCAAAACATTTTTATTCTGATTCTTGAAGTTCTCTCTAAACTATCCCTTCATTTCTTTTTCCACTGTCACTTTTGTAATTCAGACCTGCAAATACCTGATACGTATTAACAGAATAATAATTTGAAATATTAACCCCATTGCTTTCATTTTCATTATTTCTATATATTCCATGGTCTTTCCTCCACTAAAACTAAAACATAAAACCTCAGTATCTCTTGCCTCAGAAAAAGACAATTATAGCAGAAATGCAAAGAGAAATAAATACGTTAATTCTTGTTTTAACAGCCAAAGTCCGAGCCTCAACAATAGATTACAAAGAACACTTGCTGAAAGTATAAAGTTTAACTGAATTGAGAGAACTGGTAGAGATTCAGAGAGGAAATAAATAATGTGGGTGCCCATGTGGGTCTCTGAGAGAAGTCCCTGTGTCCCACTTGCCTGGGCCAAGCCCAGGGGTAAGGGGGAGTGATACTACTCTCTTTTAATTCTGGGATCTGAGAGCAAGAGAGCCAGTGCCCACTTCCCATCTTCAGCCTGGGAAGATGGCAACCTTCAGAGTTCTCCCATAATCCATTAGGGAACAGAAATAGAGGTTCGTGTAATTGCTAGGACAACTAGGCAAAGTCCTAACTCAGACCCACTGAATTTACCACAGAAAATGACCAGAGAGCCTCCAAAAGGATAGTCTGAAGTCTGTAGAGACCTTGCTGTCTAGAAGATGAAAAGGCCGCATAATGACCTGTATGAATCAATGATGTAGGCCAGATAAGAGTCTAGACGTCCCAGCACATGCCGGCACAAATAGATGATAGCCACTGCCTCTCCTCCCTTTCCCCATCCTATTCTCACCCACGGCTTGATGCTGTAAACCCTCTTCCCACAGAGAATGTAGATATAACCATGAAGAGGAGGGAAGGAGGGATTAAAACCTGAACTGAAATTAAAGTTCTTCCAAGAGTGGATTCAAGTTTAGAAAAGAGGCTTCGGGTTTTTTTGCATACCTTATCTTGTGGTTTGGGAGATTTTACCAGTTGCCTAACACCACTGAAGTAATGTCCTAACTGGTTTCTCTGTCTCTACTTTCTGCTCCTCCAGTCTACACCAGCGCCAGAGGGACATTTATTAAGCATAGCTATCGCCATGCCTCTATTGAGGAGAAACCATGTTTTCAAGAAGACAGATCTGAGTTCAAATTCTTACTCTGCCACATGCTGACTGTCTTCAGGCAGGTGACTCAACGTTTGTAAGCCTCATTTTCTTCCCTTGTGAAATGGAATATTTCCAAGGCCTGCCTCCTTGGACACCATTAGGATTCTATGAAATGATGTAAATCCTGGCATAGATCAGGTGTTCAGTTAATATTGGATGGTCCCTAATGTACTATGTGGCCATCACCTCCTTGGCTGTTTGCATGTACTTCTTCTCTCTCACATCCTAAAAGACAAACAAAAAAACTCTTCCAACTATCACTTCATTCCTTAAGGCATCAGCTGGACTATCTTCTTCTGTGCCCCCTAGGTCAATTTAAGGGTTCTTTGTTGGTATGACCTCAGTCCCCCAAGCTCAGCCTAATCGTAGCATTTATCACACAACATCTGGTTACTTCTTCATGCTCTTCTAAGACCAGAAGCAATCCTCTATCCCTTCAGTGAGAGCCTTTGGCCCCCTTATAACCGTGAGCTCCCTTTACCCCACAGAGGGCCCAAGGAGCAAGAGGAAGCTCTTCTGAAAGACAATGATGGGGAAAGTCTCAGGAGTCAAGCTGAGGAAGAGATGGGCTTGCAGTCTTGCCCATAGTTCCTATGAGAGTCCTCCATGCTCATGGGCCCAGGGAGGCCTAGAATCTCAGTGGGCTGGGACTCAGAATTTCCTGGTCAACTTTCATCTTCATACATGGTGCTTGTCCCTTTGATCCTTAAGCAGATCAAACAAAGCTCACGAATCAATGGCTTCCCTCCTTGTCTTTTAGAACAGATCATCAAACACAGCATGCATCTCTCCCTGCTTCCCTCCCACCTTTCTGTTTTCCAGTCAGAGACATTTGCTGTACAAGGCCCTGTCTGCAGCCCACCTTTCACCCCCTCCCATGTACAGCAGGTGTGGCTGTCTGTTTAATTTCCTTAATTCAAATGAGTGTGAAGAAATTTCTGTACTCACTCACTCATACATCCTGGTACTTACCTCTCACCTAGGCCCTTGGGCAAGGGTAGAATGAAGCATACATTGATTTCTAGCTCTTGGTTTAGGAAGCAACTGGTAAAAGATAAACAGGGCCAGGGATTCATCTTCAGATAAAATTTTCTGAGCCTATATCCCCTTTTATATATAGAATGTTGTTTCCTGCCCCACTTACCTTATAAGGCCAAAGTGAGGATCAAGGAAGTTAATGGATGTCAAAGTTCACTAGGAGATATGGCTGCTGGATGCATATTGGGTTTGTCTAGTCCTTCTAATTCTTCCATATTGGGAAAGACTCAGGAAAAGCTTCTGAATGAGCTAGAGTCACCAATCTTTCTAGTTTGCCCAGGACTGAGGGATTTCCTGGGATGTGGGAATTTCAGTGCTAAAAACAGGAAAATCCCAAGCAAACTTGGATGAGTTGGTTTGGTCACCCTACAAAGATGTATATTTGAGAATGGCTGTTATGGGCTGAATTATGTCCCAGCAAAATTTATATACCAAAGCCCTAACCGCCAGCAACTCAGAATATGACCGTATTTAGAGACAGAACTTTAAAGACGTAATTAAGTTAAAATGAATCCCTCTGGGTGGGCCCTAACCAATCTGACTGGTGCCTTTATAAGAAGAGTAAATTTGGACACAAAAAGACACCAGGGACACACACACACACACACACACACACACACACACACACCATGTGAAGATACTGTTGCTTCCGAAGAGCAGCGACCAGAGGAGATAGCCAGAGTGGTTGCAGTCACAACAGCCCGGCCTGTAGGAAATGTGTGGATGAACAGAGGTGGTTCCCTGGAGATGTGCATCCTGGGATACCCACGAGGGGCACTTCTCAAGGATTCGAACTCAGGATTTCTCCTGCCTACTAGACGTGTGCCCTCACTCGTTAAAGCCCTATATCTTCTGATGATAATAATAATAAAATCAATAACTAAACTTTCCATGTACATGAAAGAAAGATGAACACACATGAAAGAAGGCTTTTTCACATAAGTTACGTTCATGGAATAATATTGGCTTCAATTTAGGAATAAGCAAACTGAGGCTCAAAGAGGGGACTTGGCTAGTCGGAGGTGACAGACCTCGAGGTTTTACCTGAGTCAAGCCAAGTGCATTTTAATTGCGGCACACTAAAGCGATCCACAGTGGCACTAAATGATGTTCGTTCATTTGGACAGGCATTTATTAAGAGCGTTTCTGTGCCAAGAATCGATTAACTGCCAGGATAGAGATGTGGACAAGATCTGTCTCTGCTCGAGTGGCTCACAGACCACAGGGGACATGGGCAGGTGAACTGTGAAAGTAGCAGCTGACGAGTGCCAGCGATTAAGAAAATGCGGTGAGGACGCAGAGGATGGTTGCGAAGGCTACCCCTGGAGATGGTTCCACCAGACCTTCAAGGCAGAGAACAGAGGGAAGAACCTGCCAAACAAGGGAAATGAATGTGCAGGGGAAGGAGACCTGAGGGAGAGGGTGATTCTGGGGCTGCCCTGAGCTCGAGGAAGGGGTAAGGGATTGAGAGTAGAATCGCTGGGCCTACAAAAGTCTGATGAGATATAAGGGAAGCCTCACTCTGATTGTAGTCCAGAAAATGACAAGATCGAAGATGTGCTGTAATCTGTAGCAAGCACCTCTCACATGCTGAAATCAGGCCTCTTTCCTTGTTGCTATTCCCCTACTCTGCCTTTGAGTTCCTCAGGGACTGACTGTTATTGCAGCCCAGTGTCTGGCATTCGTTTGCTGAATGGGTGAATGAATGAATGAATGAATGAACGAAGGAACAAACGAATGAACTCTTCTACCTGATTGTATTCTCCTATTTTGGCTTCCTTTCTATTCTTGCTCTGTTTCTGATTTTAGTTGAGGATTGAACGTAGGCTCTGCACACAGGCCCTGAGGCTGTGAGTCTGTGTGTGTATGTTTTACATCAGCCAAACCAAATAAACAAACACATGGCAGAACCCCAGGCGTGCTGCTCCTACACTTGGCACAGCCAGCTGGCACGTGGCAGCCCCTCCCCAGATACCCCAGCTCCTCCCGCCACAGTCAGGATGCCGCCTAGAGGCTTGGCTGTGGATTTGGGAAGCCCCCTCCCCTCTCCAGCAACAGCGGGATCCAGGCACACACTGATACGCTCCTTTTAATTACAGGGAAATTGAAATTACTTCTGTCTTGAAACTCTGGAGAATTGGTTGGCAACCCCTAAGATAATGAGGGCCCACTGGCAGGGTGGTGACCACAGTACCAAGGAGAGGACAGGGGTCTGATTCCCACCACCAACTGGGTTTCCTGTTCCATTGTACTCATTCCAACTGGGCTAACGGCCCATCCCCTACTGACTGCTGCAGGTGAACCCTAGAGTTTCTTTCTGGAGAGGTTCCCAGCTCTTTAGAATCCTAAGTCAAAATCAGGGCTCTCATGAGGTCTTCCTGCATGTCCCCAAACCAGTAAATGACTGCCTCATTTCCAAGGGCCCCAGGTCAAAAATCAGGGGTCTAATTCTAGAAACCTTCCTCATCCTCCACAGCCATAGCATTTCCTATCTTATCACTAAACCATGTTGTAAATTCATCTCCTGTTTTCATCTCCTTGCTACTCTCTTAGTTCACATCCTCCTCCTCTCTTGGGACTTGTACAACTACCTCCTACTGATCTCTCTGTGTCCAGTGTCCTTTCTCTAATCCTTTCTCTTTTCTAGGCACCATATTAATCTTTCCAAATTACTGATTTGGTCCAGTAACTCCTTTACCAAAAAACAAAAACAAAAAAAAATTAACAAAAAACCTTAACTGGTTCCTATAACAGAAACTCTGTGTTGTTCTTCGATCTTCATTCTTCTTTAGTAATACAACCCACATTTTAGATGGCCACTCAAAAGAGACTACGTTTCCTACTTCCTTTGCAGCAAAATGTGGTCACACGATTCAGGTCTGACAAATGAGATTTACCTAGAAGTGGAGTGTCCAACTTTTAGCAGTGACCTTAAAGGGAAGCAACATGCTCTTCATCATCCTGTCTTCCTTTCTGAAGGCTGGAATATAGATGCAATGGCTGGAGCTGGAGTTACTATCCTAGAACATAAGGTGACCTTGGTAATGAATGTCATGTACAATAAGATAGAAACATGCCATGGATCACCATTATAAACTCTGCCTTTTTCTTCCAAATTTTCACACGGGAAATAAACATCCATCCTTATTAAATCACTGCTCTTTCAGAGTGTTCTGACACTCCCGCTGATCCAAATTCTAATGAATTATCACCTACAGCAGGGGTCTGGAACACAAATGTCACCAGGAGCCAGGTAGGCAACATAGCTTAGTGATGCCTCCAGGGAGCAGGAGGCTAGGAATGGATTCGTTTATTCATTCATTTTTATGTGTTTAGCCATTGTTTTTTTTTATTTAATAAGTTTTTATAAAACCCTATTATGTGTCAGGCACTCTTAGGCACTGGAAAAGCAAAAACAAATCAGTCTTTAGAAGAGATCCAGTCTGGTTGGGGAAGACATTTTAAACAGATAAATATAGACAAGCGTTATGGAGACTGTAATATTTGATGTACAAATAACAATAGAAGCACCAAAAAGATCGAAGTGAATTATAAATACAAATTTAAAAACAAAAACTTCAAAGAGAAGGTAACCTCCCTCGGCTCTTTCAATTCCCTCCTCTTCTCTTTCAAGGAATTGCAACAATTTGGGGGAACAGAGCTCAGTGGGCTCCACCCAGAAGGCAGTGGGGGAGGGGCATTAGCATCAGGAGCTGTAGGATCTGTTCAGAGTGAGTTCTGCGGCCTTTTTTCTTACTGAGACCTTTACAGGATTCAATCATACCTGGGAATCCCAGTTTCTTCTGGACAGCACCAAACTGCAGAAGACCTGGTGATTAGGGACTGTGAGCACATCTGAAGATCTGACACATAGCAGGTGCTTGGTAAATTTTGCTGTCTTAAGAGAAGCCTTCCTTACTTTCCTACTCCAACACCTCAAGTCAAAAGTCCCAGATATTCGAAATATGTAATGATCCAGAATTGCACAGTCTAACTAATCAAATCAGAAACTGGGTGTAAACAACTCATTTGGCACTGTCTATGTGGACCCAGTGTACATCAGCCCTGCCTGGAAGAGGCCCTTTAAAATAACAGCAGAAAAGTGGCTGACCTGCATTTTTAATAAGCAGTAAGAGAACATCCAAAGCAGAAATTACCAAAGCACAAAGAGCAGAGACGGTGGCTTCTCACTAATTTTTACTTTGCATTCATTGCTACCTCCTCCTGGGCTGAGTCCCTCTTCTAATTTCACTGTAGTCCAGTGGAGTCAGGTCCTGGGACTGGGCTGGGTGATCTGAGCAGGTCGAGCAGTCACTGGGCCTCTGTGACTTCCCTAAGAGGCTCAGAGCCCAGCTCCCCACACAAGGGCCCTTCTCACTCTTCAAATGGAGCAGCAAATTCCCACTACGGACTTGGCATGGCTTTTCTTTCCTCTTCCCTTTGCCTTCACAGTTTTTGTCCTCCAAACTGTCCTGAAGATAATCACAAGGAACACATCCCTGACATATTTTCCCCTCTGAAACGCCTTCCTCATGGGAAAACTTTGTTTTTTTTTTTTTAAAAAAAAAATGCCTGAAGAGAATAGAAAAGAACAAGGCTGAGCTGCCTTCGTCAGCCCATAAGGACATGGAAATAACTCCTCCAGCTGCTCATTTCTAAAAGTGGAAAGCTGAGACCCAGAAAACTGGAGTGGGATGCCTAAAAACACACAGAACGCTTTAACACAATTCTTCAGCAGTTTGAAGTGTATGTACTTTCCATCCTTTTCTCTGCTTGCACCTTGTAAACATGTTTTGAACAGATGGAAGAGTTATCACCCATCACCATTAACCCAGGCACACATATAGTCCCCACAGTCAGGGGATGATTTAGATGACAGAGCTGTCTGGGAGCCTCTTTGGTCCAAGTGTGTCAGGATACCTGGATACATGTCTTTGGAAAGCCATGTAGAAGGAGGAGCTGGAGTGGTGGTCAAGGTGCCTGCCCAGGCGATGGAGGCAGTTGGGGGAGCTCAAGGAAGGTGTTGGTTGTTGCGTTTGCTCCAAGGCCTGCAAGCTTTGAACCTCAGGGGCCCAGCAGGTGGGCAGCAAGGTTGGGGGCATTAACATTTCTTTTTTGCTTTGATCTTTTGTCTTTTAAGTATTGTGGAACATCTTGTCTGACTGAAGCCCAAAAAATGAACATGAAAATGTGGTTTCAATACCATGAAACCCATCTCTTCTCAAACTCCACAGGTCGTCTCTGTGGATTCCCATGAGCCATTTCCTTGCCCTTCCTGCCTCTCAGTTGTCAGTTTTCCTCATCTACAAGGTGGGAGGAAGGGACCAGTCCAATAATTTGCACACTTTACCTTTTAGCAACAAAACCTCACCTTCTCCCCTAAAACTCACAGCAAAACATAGCTGCTCTGATCATAGTTGGAGATTAGGGTCTCTATCTTTTGGACAACCTTGAGATCCCCTTCCTGGGGACAGCTGACCCCCAAGTCCTCGAAGAAGCCCTGGGAACTCTATTTCGAAAACCTTTGGAGTAGATGAACCTTTAGGTCACTTCCTATTTCTCCTTTATACTTCTAAAGCTAAGCCCTATGTGTTAGGCAGACCAGAAACTCTAGTCCTTATATAAACGAACTGACTGAAAGTCAGAAATGGCACACGATTTGCCCAAGTTAAGAGTGACTGCCTATCTTTCTTTTACGTCTTGTCTCCTGTTATGCCTCCATGTGACAATCATACACTCTAGCCAAGTACAAATACTTAGAATTCCCCAAATATGACACTTTCATTCATCCATGCCCCTATAAATGGCCTTCCTTTTACCTAATGTGGACATTTGTTTTTAAACTGGGCTCGATGGCACCTCTTCTCTGATCCCACACCCTTTGCGCATGCAGAATGCTCTGGAGTTGTCTGTGCCATAATATGACACATAATCATCAATGACTTATCCCTTTGACTCTTCCATTAGAGGGCCATGTATTTTATTTTTATTTTCTGGACTTCATAGCGTATCTTGCACATAGTGGATATTTAAAAATATATACTGAATGAGTAGATAAAGGAATGAAGGGCATTGCTGGGACGGAGGTGCTGGCCTTTCATTGCCACAGCTTCAACATAGCAACAGTCATGGAGTAATTTCCATCTTGCTGTCTTTGGTCTTGCCTGACTTCCTCCTCCATGATACTTCCTAAAATTCAGCTCCAAGGACCAAAGGCAAATTAAAGATAAGGCTGTCCTCAGCTTGCTTAATACTGCCAGCTTCATCTGCCAAGGATAGATCAGCTTGGTCAAAATTCAAAACCCTCAGGGAAATTTTTTCCCAGGGAAGTCATTCAGCACAGGTTATAAAGACAGTAAGAAACTCTCACCTGTTGACCCCCTAGTATATGTTGGATGCTTATGCAAGTAGAAGGACCAGGTACTCCACCCTCTTCATCCCTTTAGTCCTGCCTACCACTACTATCTACATCCCCATCTGGCAGAGTTGTGTTTTGTCATTTTAATACATCAAGGTATTGCTAACAAGGTGATTCCTATTTAAAAAGTTTGTTAGTCTTGTGCAAGCTTCTCTGGGAATTATGAGATGAAAAATGACAAAGGCCTTGTCTTCAGAGGTCACTTCCAGCTGCAGTAGCGAGTGTTCAGGGGCTGCAACATGGTGGCAGTGTTCAGAAGTGTCCTGAGACAGAAGCCCAGCCATGGTGTTATACACTTCCTGGCCAGTGTCTTGGCTGTACCAGTTCTTTCTTGCTTCCTGCATGACCCTCCTTGCTTTCCACCCTTCTCACTCAAAGTGTGAGTTACCTGATCTAGTCTAATAAGTCCCTTTGTGTTTACATTAAAGAATTAATAGGACTTGCCAACTTAGACTCAAGGGATAATAACTAAGAACAGAACTTACAGAGTAAAGCACAGCAGATAAAACCTGAACCCTTTAGAGACAGGATGAAAAAGATGCAGGAAGGGAGATTGAGGTGAAGAAGTAAGTCCGAGGTCTCCATTCAAGGTAAACTTGATAGAACTAGAAGGAGACCTAAGGAGAACAGTTAAAAAATGTTTTTGTACCATCTTCTACATCTCAATGGCTTAGGAAAAATAAATACTCTTTCTGGTGATGGACTGAGCACTCACGACATTCTGCCATTGCGGGACAAATAACTGGTTTTGTGTTTCCTCTTGTCATTCTGACAACAGCCCTCAGAGGAAATTGCTTTAGAACCACTTAGAGCACAAGAGGCCTTTCCCTCATGGCCTCTTACCATCTGGCTGTTTCTTGGAGGCCAGGACCTTGGGTCAGAAGTGAGAGGCAGGTACAGAGCTGAAGGAAAGGTCATGTTCTGATATCTGAAGGATAGTTACCCTAATCTTCCTTGGGGCAACAGTGCCATCACTGAGAAGTCTATTAGAGGGAGACAGGAAGAAGTGCTGTCTATAAAAACTTTGTTGAGAGGCTAGTGAATATTTTTAGCCCCTTCCCCTGTCACCGACCCGAGCTCAGATCCTGAAAGTCCATTGAGTTTGCATGATTTGCCAAGCTCAGTGCAATATTCTGGGGCATCAGAAGTGAACAACAACATACCTGCCTGTGAAGGTCTGGAGATCAGACATACTGTATCAGGGCATTCCTGGGATCTGTACCTCTCCTCGTTGGTGGAATTCCTAACCAAAAGTGACTGAGAGGGAATGTTTGAGACCTTTGAGCTTTATCCTCATCCTCCGTTGTTCACCGACCTGGTCGTGTTGCCTGAGAGCTAAAAACTGTTTGCAGTGCATTCTCATTCAGTCTTTCATCTGCAATTGCTCAACCTTACTTTGCCTTCATCATTTTACTGACTTCATCAGCTGTGCTTACATTACCCAATTGTATTTACATCACTGTAGCTTATTCTGTCCTCATTTGCCACGGAACCAGAATGTGAAAATGCAACTCCAGCAGGATGGAAACAGACTATTGTTCTTCTCTTCAGCAATGCCCCCCATTAATAACCAGTGCAAGAGAGGATTCAATTAAATAAAATAATATATAAAACATATTAAGATCATGTCAGCCTCATAGGAGGCACTCAATATATGTTAGCCATTATCATTAGAATCTGTATCTTTCAAGTTGACAGTTACCTGGAAGAAGTCCATTATTCAGAAGTCCATCTTGGCTCTTATTATCAAATGGCCATTTGACTGTAGCAGCTGGGGTTTGGACCACCTGCTCCCTGATGCTGTTGATTTTCCTACGTAGCATTTTCATTCCCACCTCCAAGCAGGTCATATCTGCTCTTTACTCACCAGCCCACCCTTACCTTGAATCGTGAGTGGGAACTGAGAAATGTGCATTTCTTATTAAATTTTAATCAAGCATTAAGAATGATGTGAGACCATTTTATCCATTCAACAAATGTTATGAAGACACCCTGTGTTGGTAGCTATGCTAGATGCTTGGGGAACAGAAAGAAAAACATTATCGTCTCTGTCCTTCAGAAACTCCAATATGTAAACAAAGTAGAGTGTGTTAACTATATCCAGGTGTGAACAAAGTATCCCTTTGCATTATGGAAAGTGTTCTTGGACACTCCTATTGAAATGGAGTTATCCCACTAAAAGAGGAACCAACAACAGCTCCCCATTTTCTCCAGAATCAAAACAAAATTGCATGGTCTTCAAGGCAGGTTAGAGAATTTTTAAACAACTATTAACTTACTCCCCTCACTACTGGCTATGGGAAGGAGCTCCTTTTTCCCCATTCAACTTGGGCATGGCCACATGATCTGCTTTGGTGGAAGTGACAGTGTTTAATTTCTTAGCCTAAGCTTTGAAAAACATCCTGTTTCCACTTGCTCCTCTGAGAACTTCCAGTCACATCTGTGAAAAGAACACGCCCTCAATTGCTGCTACCATCTAGCCTGGGCCCACAGTGAGACGTGTGAAGCAGACCTGAACTTGCCCCCTAGCCCGAAGCAGAACCACTGCAGTGATCTGAAGATGCGCATGCAAGAAAATCAATGTGTACATTTTTATGTGCTGAGATTCTGTGGCCATTCATTACACAGCAAAAGCTGACTAATACTCTCTTCGGGACACCTTGCTTTCTTTGACTTCACTCATCCTCTTTAGCCTGTCTCCCTCCAACCACACCAAACTATTCCCCTATTCTCAAGTCCACTGTGTGAGGAGGTACCTCTGCCTGGACTTGTCTTCTGTACCTCCTCATCATTCAAAGCCAGGATCAGATTTTGCCTTTTTATGACACTCTTTTTAATCCACCTTTTCCCACACGATAACAACAACAACAACAACACTAATAATAAATTAACGAGTATTTGTTGGGTGCCTACTCCACATGAAATTTATGTTCTCCTCCCTCTGTTGCCCCTCCACCTCACCCCAAGTTCTTTATCCAAATCCATCTAAGGCCCTTGTCATATTGTATTGCAATTGGCTGTATAGGGGCCTGCTTCCCCATGAGCTATTGCCCCTTCCAGGGCAGAGGCTGTCTTTTTCATCGCTATGTCTGGATGTGAGGGCAAGAGCAAAGTGTCATTTGAATTCAGTCTCCCTATGAACAGCAGTGGACAGCTTATGTGGCCAGTTCTCTGGTTGAGAGAACGAGACCAGAGGGACTCACAGCTGGGGCTGATGCTGCTTCCACCTGCAGGCCTGGCCCTGCCCCAGCTTCAAACCAAATCTGACCGAGGCAGGAAGTCCTTAAGCATCTTCAGAACCTATTCCAATGGACTTAGTGTTGATTCACCCTGTTTATTGGTCTCATTTATGAGTCATTTCCTGGGCACTGAGTTCAGGATTCCACTGTTTTTCCTGAGTCGCCTCCCTGTTGGCCTGACCTGGCAGGTGGCCTGTGTTACTACTGGGCTTATGGGCTGCCTCCCGCACACCTCACGCCAACTAAGGCACTTTCACTAAACTCAGGTTTAGAGCTGGACCTTCTTGCTAGGTGCTGCCGGTTCAGGACTGGCGTGTTTGGTCCCGAGTTCTGGTGGCTTCTACAGTCACTACGCTCCTCTAAGGAGGAGTCCAGTTTTGTTTTGCCACCCATCTCTCCAGTGACTGCAGTTCTGCTCCTGGTCCCCAGCTGGTCTGTGGGGCTTGCTCCCAGCTCTCAGTCACCTTTGAGTTGGACAAATTGAATATAAAGTCCCACAAGGATTTGGTGACTGCAGCCACCACTAAACATGTGGCTCTTTGAGGCCAGGGACTTCATTCCAGAATGCAGATAAAGGCTGTGTAATCCATGCCTCTGAAAAACTATTGAATGAATAAATGAAAGGATGGATACGCAGCCTCAGAACCCACTTTCCATAGGATGAGGAAACCACAATAAACTCATCATTTGAGATTTCAGACTGAAATCTCATTTTTGTCTCTTATTTTCTCTTCTATCTAATCAACTCCTCTTGCTGGTCTTAACAATTCCCATCTTTGCCCAAGCTCTCCTCTATTACATTCCTCCTATCTCCCAACCTCGTACTATTCTCCTGCCTCCCCTATTTTGACTGGTCCTTTATGGCATAAGGCTTGTGTGGATAGAGCTATCAATGATGAAGCATGTTCCCTTCTGGTGAGTTCTAAGATCCTCATGCTTAGGTTCTGCCCTTGCTGGCAGCCCCTAGTAAGATAGCCAGGCCATTTATACTATGTCTCCAGAAACCCTGCACCTCCTGGGGTTGCAGGTCGTGCTGTCCTCACAAGTCCCTGAAGCAAACGATTCTGTTAAGAATCCTAAATACAAGATCCCACCTCATCCAGAGAAAGTGAGAGACATCTGAGACCACCCTGGTAAGAGGAAGACCCCTTCAGATGGAGTATAGACCTTTAGACATGGGACCAGCAAGGGCTTTAGAGAGACACCAATGCACAGACAGCAAAGGGAACATTTCTCTTTTGCTCAAGAAACAGCTCTGGCTTTCTCATTTACATCCAGATCCAATCAGCTGCTGAAGACCCCCCCCCCCCAGCTCAGGAGCCCTGAGACTGGCAGGAAATCCCTAGGAAACCTGGTTGTGAAAGAGGAAAGAACAGCTCGGGCCATTTTGAATCACAGAATCTCAGAATCTCGGGAGCTAAAAGGGCCAGAGACACATTACAATCCAGCCAGTCCTCTAAAACACATCTGGTAAGTGGCCATCCTATTTTAGAATACTTCAGACAACAGAGAGCTCACTACCTCACAAGGCTATACACACCATCCTCACATATATCCTCCCTTGAATTGAGCTGATACCTTCCTCCGTGTAAGGTAAAGTGTTAAACTATCTCTCAATTCTTCCATCTGAGCTCCCAAGATCTCAGCTTTGGGAGCATCAGAGCCCCGACCCTCCCTGCTCCCCAGGTAGTCTAATAATCCCCCAGTTTACTACACTCGTCTAAAGCACCCAGAATTCTATTTTTCTTCAAATGTCCCTCTGAGGCTATGAAGAACATCTGATAGGAAGATAAAGTTGTGAGTTAGGTCATTGAAACTCCCTGATCTCTTCAGGTCATTTATTTATGCCCTGCCCTAAAGAGAAGAATCACCCCAGCCTTAGTTTGCTGGTTCCCTCCAACTCTGGGTCAGTGCTGGGCCTGTAGCAGCAGAGGGCACCCCCCCAACCCCACAATTCCCCTGTGTCCCCCTCTCCATGGCTGTGCACACACTTCTCATCTCTAACATCCCTTTGCCACTGGGGCTGCCTTTTTTAAATGCAAATTTCACATAAAATCCTTCAAATGAAAACAGGTACTTTTCATTTTGCTCCCATAAACAGACACTTTCTAAATATTTAGACATCTGTATATAGTGCCCTTAAACTGTTTGTTCTGAAGCATAAATAGGTATCTCCGTGTTTGAGTTAGTGTCTGATATGTTTCTCATTTAAGGAGAAAACATAAAAAATAATTGGAATAACTACAGCCAGGAACAATGCTTACACAGCATGTCAGTGTCTTTTATTGTGTCTTAAAGTAAAAGCTTCAATTGTCGGAGACTTTCCCTGCCCATCAAACAACCTCAGCTCTTGCTTTTAACCCTTCACAGGATTTGGTGCCTCAGGGCAAACGGTGCCAGCGAAAGACCCCTTTTTCAGAGCCTGATTTACTAAAAGTCGCACTCACAATGCTTAGGAGCAGTATACTGATTCCTCATTCTCCATCTTCGGCTTTTCATTGAAGGAAACAAATTCCCATTTTACTCCCAAGGAGAGAAAAGTACCACCCCTTCCCTGGCCCCTAATTGGTTTCCAAAGAGCAGGTGAAATGGGGAAACAGGACATCAGCATGTGTAGATCTGCCCTTCTGAGTTCTCTCTTCTCAGAGTCTACCAGGAGAGCTTGGGATTGCCCACTTACCTCTACCCAGAACTGGGTGGGGAAGTTTAGTTCAGAGGGGAATGAATTAAGGAGCCAGTTTGGATAGAGTTGTAAGCTATTTTTTCCAATCAGCCTTACACTAATTTTTTAATCTCCATCTCTCTGACTCTAGTCAGACCTTCAGAGGTGGGATCAGTAGTACTTTCAAATTCTTACTCCCAAATAGGATGTTCCAAATCCTTGAAACTCACCTCTAAACACAGATGAATCATTGTTTTTTTGTTTTGTTTGATATATATATATATATATATATATATATATACACTTAGTCCTTAAAATGAACGAATAGTGTTCCAGGAGATCTAATACAGTCCTCACTGGATTGTCTTTCATAGCCTTGCCAAACTATAATCTAGTCTTGCTTGGACCTCCCAGTGATAGGGTGTTCTCTCTTTTAGGAGGTAGCTTCTTCCATTGTTGGACAGCACTGACTGATAGAATTTATTTTTAACAGGCTGACATTTCTTGTAATGTCTGCCTATTGGCCCTACTGTGGCCCTCAAGTTCATATGTTGAAGCCTTAACGCTTAATGTCATGATAGTAAGTGTTTGGGAGGACTTTGGAAGATAATTAGGGTTAGATGAGGTCATGAAAGTGAGGCTTTCATGATAGGATTAGTGCCCTTAGAAAGAGAGATACCAGAGAGCTTGCTCTTTCCCCACTTTCACAAGAGGTCATATGAACACAAAGCAAGATGATATTGCCTATAAGCCAAGAAAAGAGGCCTTGGAATGAAACTTACCTTGCTGGCACTTTGATCTTGGATTTCTGAGTCTCCAGAACTGTAAGAAATAAATTTACGTTGTTTAAGCTACATAGTCTATGGTATTTGTTATAGGAACTTGAGCAGACTAAGACAGGGCCTCTTCATTCATTCTTTCACTTATCAAACATGTAATGAAATGCTAGTTGTATAAGACACTCTGCTGGATGCTTGAGATTAAAATGAAAATGAGAAAGTTTCCATTTCTGCAGAGTCAGTTTAAAAAATAGACAAAAAGCCAGTAATTTCAGCACAAAGTATATTTTAGCATAAAGGCTACTGCAATACTGGCAGTGAGGATCGAGCAGAAGGATCTGTTTGCATCTGAGGCGAGGCCAGCATCTGTGTCCACAGAGGACAAGAGCAAACTATGCAATCTTGCTTCCAGAGTGAGATCTTTTCTCCTCCAGAAGGTGGGGAGCAGGACATAATGCAGTATGGGCCTGGAGTCCCCAAGCCTGGAGGAGAGCCCAGAATTCCCTGAGAGTCCAAACATTAGCAAAGTCAAGGAGTGAGCCCTTCCTCTCCAATTAGGGAGCAGATGCAGGACAGACAGTGGCGCCCACATCTCATGTACTCCCTATGTCCCATACAACTCTACCATCTGTCTCAGTGAAGCAGCCAGAGGGATCCTTCTAAAATATTAGGTAATGTCACACCTTATTATAAACCTACCACAAGCTCCAGATCACTCAGAAGAAACACCAAAGCACTTATAGTAGCCAGTGAAGACTATAGGATTCTGTCCTCATTGCCTTTCTGATTATTCTCTTAAACTCCTGGTCACCCACTCCTCTCAGCCGTGCTAGCCTTCTTACTAAAATACCCCAGGCATGCCCTTTGGACCTACCTTTGAACCTCATCATGGGTTATTCTGCTGGGGACACTTTTTTCCCCCAGATATCTATGTGTTGCACACCCTTCCCCTTTTAAAGTTTCTGCTGTAATGTCACCTTCTCAATGAGCCCTCTCTGACAGTACCTTTAAATTCAGAACAGCCCCATACAATCCCCCTCACTCACAGCTCTATTTTTGTTTTCTCTTGACAGTTTTCACTTTCTAAAATACCTTATTAGTTTATTATGTCTATTTTTATTGTTGTTCTTTCCCCCCCACACACACACATAAACGCATACATACACACACATGCACACACACACGAATATAAGTTTTCGCGCGCAGAGATTTTCATCTGTTTTATTCACTGATCTATTTCAATTATCTAGAGCTGTGTCTGGCTCAGAGTGGGTATTTGCAATGGACTAAACTGGGTTCTCCCAAAACTCATGCCGAAACCTTAACCCCACAATGAGATGGTATGTGAAGATGGGAACTTTGAGAGATAATTAGGTTCAGATGAGGTCGTAAGGGTGGGATCTTCATGAGAGGATGGGTGCCCTTATAAGAAAAGACCAGATTGCTTTTCTCTCTTTCCCTTTCCCTTTCTGTCTCCCTTCCATGTAAAGACCAGCAAGAAGGGAGCCATCTGAGATCCAAGAAGAGAGTCCTCACCAGGAACTGTACTGGCCAGCAACTTGATCTTGGACTGAATGCTCTACCACAGACTTAACATCTTATCTTCCTGAGAGAAACCCTGGGCTCTACTTTCCCCTCATGCTATACATTTATTGTAGAGTGAGTTTCCAAGAAGGTTGACTCTGAGACAGAGTCTAGTATACAGCATGTTTATTAAGGTGTGCCCCTGGGTTCAACACTGGGAAACAGAGGAGAGAAAGGAGAAGACAGAAGGAAAAGTCTAGCCCTGATGCAGGTCCAACGACAGCCTCAGCCAACCTTTTTGGAACTGTGGAGATGTAGATGGAATGGCCCTTCAGAGTTGTCCTGATTAGGCTGAGATGGTCAGGCCTTTACACTCCTGCAGTAATCAATCACTGAATATAGGCTGGGTAGGAAGGAGATCTCTGCAGCTGAGGCAAACCATAAAGGGCCCAACAACTGAAGGCCCATCTGCCAACAGCAATCTCAGCAGTGAATCAGCAAGTTCTTACCTGAAGCAGAAGCTGGAAGGCACATCACAACATCTGCATAGTATGTTCTGCACCCAACTGGCCTACAGCCTCAGTTTCCTATTCAGGGTACTAGTTACCCAAGCCCACCTTTGACCTTAGCTTATTTGGCCATGGCCCAATAGCTTTCCAGTTCCTCCTGACCCCTCCTCTAAGGAAACAGGACAGAATCACTGTGTCACAGTTCCTTGGCTGGCATCATGTTCTGAATGGGATGGTCATTGTAAACCTGAATGCCAATACCTATCATACTGTGGCCATCGCTTGCTGCTTAGAAAATATAGCTGTGTTCATCAGCTGGGACCGCCTTGGACACTGACCTTAGCTAGGATAAAACTCAATTTCTACACCCATGAACTGTGTTCTGTGTCATCTCTCAGGTCAAACCTTTGTTCAATTAGGCTGAGTCTAGCTTCACTTTATCCTCAAGACTTTTACAAAATAATAATAAAAGTATCAACAAACTCTCATATTTACATCACTTTATAATTCACAAAGTGCTATGCCACTCATGCAGAACACCCTCAGAGGGTGAGCATCACTCTAGTTTCCCTTCTCTATCCATAGTTCAAGGTGATACGTGGCTAGGTATAACCCCACATGTGACTTTGGGTGGATTTATATGTTTTTTTGCTCTCTCCTCCCTTTTTCTCTGTTCTTTGCCCTATCTCCCAGCCTAGCTGCATGCAGAAGCTCTTCTGAAGGTTCCAGGATTAAACGAAAGTACAGAATATTTTTTAAGTTTAGCAGGGAGAGGGTAGAGGGTGGGGATTTCAATGGTCATTTGCACTCGACAGAAAAAAGCCCAAAGAAATCCTTCTTTAACCCACAGGAAAGACTACGACGTTGTTAAAACTTTTGAAACAGGCCAGCAGGCCCCCACCAGTAGATAGATGGCCAGGCACAATGGAGAGCAGTGTAAAGGGACAAAGTGTAAAAGGGCTCCACAGCAAGTCACACTTAGGTTTGAATTTCATTCCTTCGTCTTCTGTAGGCTTTATGACTTCTCTGAACCTTAGCTTTCTCATCTATCAATGAGGTTAATATTACCTACCTCACAAAGCTTTGTGCTTATTCAGATAATGTGCAAAGCACTAAGCCCAGGGTCTTGTTGTAGTCTTTCTTTCTTGTATGGCTTTCGGGTCGTGTTTGCGTTGCTGGCGGGAGTTATGAGGGTAGGGAGGGAGGGAGGGGGGAGGGATGTGAGGGAGCGAGAAGCTCGAGTCGATATATAGAGATCTTCGTAGGGTTTCGTTCTTTCTTATGCTTTCCTTCCTTCCTTCCTTCCTTCCTTCCTTCCTTCCTTCCTTCCTTCCTTCCTTCCTTCTTTGCTTCAAAAATGGAAGTTCCCCCTCTTCTTCTTTTAACTTCACTTCTCCAGTCGTGGCTGCGAGACATGATGGAAATAAGTTCGAACGTGAAGAAGGTCGGAAGAGCAAAGCATGCTAGAACCTGAGGTAGAAGGGGCTTGGTGTCAGCTTATGGAAGGAACAGAAAGATCAGGATGGCTGTGTGTCAAGAGCAAGAAGGAAGGTGTCACAAACTGGGGTGGTCCGTGGGATGGGTACTAGATCACACTAAGACCTTTGCAGGCCAGAGCTTTGTTTTTATTCTAAGTTTACTGTGAAGTCATTGGACGGTTGAGAACAGGGGACTGATGAGATCTGATTCTTACTATATGAACATCAATCTGGCTCTTGGTGGGAGTGTTTACAAATCAAGCCTTCCCACCTATAATATCAGCTCCTTAAGGGCAGAAAATAAGATTTTTGTGTTATGCTAGGTTGTGTTTGTTTGTTTGTTTGTTTGTTTATGGTAGTGTATTAGTTTGCCAGAGGTGCTTTCTTAGTTCGTTTATACTACTAAAACAAAATACCATAGACTAGGTGGCTTATAAGCAACGGAAATTTATTTCTTACTGTTCTAAAGGCAGGGAAGTCCAAGATCAAAGAAACAGCAGGTTCTCTGGTGAGAGCTTGCTATCTTCTCACTGTGTTCTCACATGGTAGAAGGACCGAGGGAGCTCTCTGGGATCTCTTTTATAAGGACACTAATGCCATTCATAATGGTTCTGTCCTCATGACCTAATCATCTTCCTAATACCATTACATTGGGGATTAGGTTTCAACATATGAATTCAGTTTATTGTAGCCGTCATAACAAATGCCACAGTCGTGATGACTTAAATAACAGAAATGTATTTTCTCATAGTTCTGGAGGCCGGAAGTCCAAAACCAAAGTGTCAGTGGCTTCAGTTTCTTCTAGGTCTCTCACTGACTTGCAGATGGCCACCATCTTGCTGTTTCCCCACATGGTCATCTGTCTGTGTGTCAGTGCCCTAATCTCCTCTTTTTATAAGAACACTAGTCATACTGGATTAGAACCTACCCTCAAAACCACATTTTAACTTAATGACCTTTTAAAAGGCCCTATCTTCAAACACAATTACATCCTGAGGTCCTGTGGGGGAAGAGGGGGCACAATTTATATTTTTTATATCCAGCACCAGGGATGGATTCCATCATGTACATTTTTTTTTTTTTTTGTGGTGGGAGGACACTATTCACCCCATATTAGTTAGTTCATCATTCAGTCATTTTGTAGACTGAATAATAAAGCTAAAATAAGGTTTGCAATTCCTCCAAGTCACACAATGTACTAGTGTTGGGCTCACATCAGGAATACACTATATGTTTGTTGAATAGATTCAGACGTTTGGCATGGTATATAGACTAATGTAAAAAGGAAAGCTCTTTTTTTTTGGGTCCATACTCTTTGATGTCACATCCATAATGACTGTGTCATGAGACCAAGGACAGATTTTTTTCCATAGGAGTCCAGGCAAATTCAAACTCTAAAGTGTGCTCGAAAATTTTTACCTGGTATGAGAGGCTCCTGCGCGGGCGGCATCTATGACCCGAAGCCTGCAGTCATTGCTTGAACAGCACTAGAGATGGAATTTGTCATCTCAGCAGGCAGGCCATTCTGTGCAGTTCTGGGTGTATAAAGAGCAAAGATAGCAAACTCAAGTGCCCAGGATTTAGGGCAGGGAAGTACTTGCGTAAAAGTTTTGGTGTTGAGGGACATCTTTAGTTCTTTAAAAGAAACATCCACCCCTCACCTCCAGCTGATCTCCTCTTTGTAGCAGCATGGGGACCAGTGTTATTACCTAATTTCCCCATTTTCACAGGACCCAGAAATCTTCATTGTAATGTATAATCTCCTGAACTTTAAAGTATGATAGCTAATTCAAACTAAAAACAAAAACAAAAACCAAATAAATGAAAATAATGTACAGGGCAAAAAAGAGTATCTGTAACCCAGATATTGCCATGGGTCACCATGTGGAGACCTCAGCTGAGAGCCACCACCAGACTATATGAGGCCTCTGTACAAGTTAGATAAAGTGCTCCATTGAGGAAGATGCAACCCAGGATGTGTGTGGTTGGAGGAACCAATAAGGCCTAGATTTCAATCCTCACTTATGTCCCCAATAGAACCTTTGAGCAATACACAAACAGCCTGACGATATGCAGTTCTATGCTTTTCTTTCGATTATTATATTGAACCTAATCACCCGGCAGTTCACATCTATTGGTCCTAATTTTGAACAATTACAAAATTTCATAGTGCTCTTTACTCTCCCTTTTTTATCTTTTTATTACGAATCACACTTAAAATTACTCATTCAATGTTTGTCTTTCCAACTAGATTATAAGCTCCAGGAATTCGAAAGATCTCTTGTTCCCCAGTCTACATGCAGTGATAAGCACAGAGTCTGGCACATATAAGACCTGCAAAAATATTTCCTTAGAAATGAGGAAAAAAATAAAACAAGTCAGTTCTCTCTCACATATTTGAGTGAATTAGGTATGAAGGCAGTTATTACATGTCTTTGATCATCTCTACACTGAATATATTCAGTTCTTTTACCTGTTTCTCATAGAGCCTGGGTTCCAGACCCTCATTATCTTGGTTAATTCCCTCAGGACTAAGTTTACTTTATTAGGAATATTTTGAAAGTGTGATTTTAACACTTGATTCTGTGATTCTAGCAACCAAAGGAATAGGAACTTGGGTTTACTCTACCAGTTACTTTGTATCTGACACTTTATTCAGTTCACAAGATAGCCCTCAAGGTAGGAATCAGGAGAAACTACAGCTTCTGGAAGTTAAGTAACTTGTCTAACCAAAGTCATGTTGTTTTTAAGCAGAGAGATTGGGATTCAAACTTAAAATGTTTTGACTCCCCAAAGTCATGCTCTTTCTAATATGCCAGGCCTCTCTGTTCCATTGAATTATATTTAACTACCAAGTCAGGGACTGTCTTGGGTCCAAATATCCAAGCATGAATGAACTGAGATTTTCCAGGTTTGAAGGGTCAGAATCAGTGGATAAGTCCGTGGAGAGCAGTGCTGCAGGCCACTCCATCAAAAACCATGCCTCAGCCTCACAAAGGAAAGAGGTCTTGGGCCAGGACAGCTGAAAGGATGTTTATGGGAAGAAAACCTGGTGGAGATTAAATCCTGTGCACCCACAATGCTGTTGATCCCAGACTGCTGTTTATGACCAGAGCAGCAAGAAGTCAAACAGAAACTTTTTTTTTTTCTTTTTCCTGGTAATGGCTTTTGGGATTTATCTTAGTACAAAGAAAAAAGGTTGCTGACCCCACCCCCATGCCCAATCCTCCTTAAAAGCAACATAATCCAAAAATCACAAATGGAAATGAGGACAGATGAAATCCAAACTTCTCAACTTTTCATTTTCAGCCTAGTTCCCAGCTCTGCGTTTTTGGGAGCTGTCAATGACTAGATGAAGTATTTAAGTTTGGGGGTGATTGTTGTCATTCTGTCTTGTTATGAAGGACATTACCAGACAGCTGGGAAAAAGTAGTGACGCCAGATTATTTTATAGTCCAGCCATCTTTGAGCAAGGTCCCAAAACCTCAGCTGGATAAAAATCAAATAATGTTTGCAGAGCCAGCAAGCATATTTTCTGTTGTTTTTAATCTTATTTTTATCTTTTAAAAAAATTACAAAGAACACAAGTACATTTTTAAAAATTGGAGAAAAAATTTGCAGAAGCAAATTAAGAAACAGGCAAACTTTATGTCTAGTCCCATCTTCCTTACCCAAATACCCTGCATTTGTGTGTGTTTTATTCACATCTTTATTCTCTTTTGCATGTAACCAGTTTGCAATCACGGTGTTCACATAATGGTTGTTTAAGTCTACATATTTTCAATTAGCATTATATCATAAACTCTTAAAAATTAGTCTCTATTATCATTGAGAGTTGCATAATATAGCTTAATTGTTCCTTGACTCCAGCATTTAAACTGCATTTTTATTAATGCATTAGATTGCTATTATTAATATAATAGATTCCTAGTAAATTAATTATTGTTTAAATTTAGATGTAGTTCTCAAAAATCAAAGATATATGACAAAAGAGCCCTTATTTTGTAGAGATATGTAAATTACAAAGAATACTGATTAATAAAGAATTAAATCCTAAATTCGTGATATTAGAAGGGAATGTCAAAGTCATTTCATTCAAAATTCCAATGGATGATGATCTCATTTATATTTACGGTGAAAATGTTCAGCCATGGGAAGCTCTCTCCTAAGACAGGCAACCAGTTCTATCTTAAACAACTCTGATGTCTTTCTCTCTGTAACTTCCCCACATCTAATGAGAACATGTCTCTTTCCTTCCTCATAAGAGGGAATCATTCTTCTCCTATTTCAAATAAGAGAGCAATCCCAACAGTCACTTAATATGTATCTAAATATTCTATACGTTTATCAAGGATTCCTATACATCAAAGCCTTTCATAGCTACCTTGGTTAGAATAAAGAACACAACATGCAAACCCCTGACCTTCATGGAGCTTTTATTCTAGTGTAGACATGGTCAGGAAAGTGACATATAAAATGTGTTCCTAACTCAGACCTGAAACACAGGGAAGGCAGCCCAGAAGCTGAGATGAGGAGGTTGAGGTAGCCAGTCAAAAATTATGGACAGTGTTTTAGGCAGAGGAAAGAGTGCATGTAGAAGGCCATAGACAAAATAATCAGAGATGCTAACCTAGAGCATGGGTCTTCCTTATGCACATCATGATAAAGCTTTTGTTGGTGATTCTCCTGCTGATTAAGGAAGTACAGACTATCCTAGGACTAAGGAACCATAGAGATTATCTAGGTCACTATTTCCCAGAGTGTGTGCTGAGTAGTATTAGTTCTTTGGGTGATAAAGGCATGTACTGGGGAATAAGATTTCTATGTTCAAAGATATTCTGGAAACACAAGGTTAAATAAAAGGAGACAGATGCTTTCATTGAAGCATTTTTGTTTGGTGTCTTTCATGGGCACATCAGCATTGTCATTCTCCTCAAGGAGCATCATTACACACAGAGTTTCCCAACATATTTTACCATAAAATCATTGTATATGAAGTATCTATTGAGACTAAGTTTCTCTGGAACTTTCTTTGAGAAATGCAGACAGAGACCAATCCTGGATTTTTACAGATGAGGAAACGGAGAACTAGAAGGAGAAAATAACTTCCCCAAAAGCATATGGAGAAAGAGAACAGTAATCAAGTTCTTCTCAGCTTTAGATCACTGCACTCTCACAGTTGCTAAGCTAATGTCATAATAAACTATTTTTCAGCAAGTACTTAAAACCTACGATGTGTCCATTGCATTGTACATGGCATATTATACAATGCCCACTATTGTCCTAAGATGTTTTGGTTTGACTGCAGAGTAATTTATTAGCTATCCCAACCTGGACTTACACCGATGCCTGCCATGAGGGCTACTTCCTGAGGATCTACCCATCCCCGATGGTTGTACTTAGGCTCCATATCTCATTAGATCCTTCCTTGATGGTCTTGCTGTTCTGATGTCATTATAAGAGTGGTGGCAAATGAATCCTGTGTTCAGGAGACTTCCAAGGGAGCAGTCACCCAGTGTAACTCTTCAGCCAATAGAAGAGCAGTTATCCTCTATGCAAACCTTTCCAGGAATGGTGAACTCAATACCTCAACCCATTCTGGGTCTGGATGGACGCCAGAAAGAGCAATTATATAGGCCCATTATAGAAGGCTAGTCAGAAACCAAACATGAAGCTCCCCTTTGACCCTGGAAGAGAGATGCTGTTGGGTAGAAATGTGCAGCCTCTAAAGTCACCACTTCCTTTTTCCCTGGCTGCACTACAGAGAAGATAATGGGAAGCTGACCTGGGAGCTCAGTGTTAGCAGCCAACGATCATCTTTTTTGACTTGAGTAGCAAAGAGTTTTAAGATGATTTGTCTAAAGAGGAGCAGCTCTGGATTTGGCTTTGATTGCTCTTAATTCTCTTAATGAGAAAATCTATAAAGAGAACCCAGAGGAAGAGAGATTTTTATTGACTTTTTTTTTTTTAAATGACAACAGGAGACATAATGAAGAAGAAAGGGGGCCTTTTTGTGGGTGCCAGGCCTACTTCTTACAAGAAGAGGCTGGCTGGATCCCAACTACCCAGGAAGGAACTCATGAAAAAATGAGGCAGTGGGGGAACAATAAAACTTGTAGGGAAGGAAGGGCATGTGTCTTCAGAGGGAAAATGGCAGCAACTGTGGGAACAGAGAGCTCCTGATGAAATCAAGATTTACATGCAGGTTAGGCCTGGGGCCCCAGGACAAGGGAAAGGGGAGCCTCAATGAAAGAGTCTTCTCTGAAAGAACACGGGAAGCTTATAAAGATCATGAATTTGCACTGCACCTTATTTTTAATTTAACCATAATGCCACGATAAATGGTAGTAGCCCTGGCAAAGGAAGGGTCAAGAGGCAAAAGTATAGACTGTCTGTCCATTTGTCTATCCGCAGCTGGAGTGACCAAGTTTGCACTGGGCCCTGACTTAGCGGGCACATCTGTTTGCTTCCCTAGTGCCTGTGGGTTCTCACCTTTCTGGCTGCCCTCAGATCTCATCCCAGAACAAGATCATGCCCCCACAGGCCCAGGAGGAAGCTTTCAGCTTTTTAGCCTGGCCTAGCCCTTGCTGGTCTCATCACAGGCACAGCCTAGTGAGACATTTTGAGCCAAGGAACTCAAACTACTGTCTAATGAATTCATGGAGCTGTAGAATATTAGGGCTAAAAGCATCTCTGGGATAATTTATTTTCTTAACTACTTAACAGGTGAGGAAACTTAAGCACAGGCAGAAGGGATGATTTGCTCAAGTTCACATGTTTGATAAGAGTCAGAGCCAAGTGTTCTGGATCTCATGTTAGCTCTCTTTCCTGGACTCACGATAGAACAGGACCGGGTATAAACAGAGAGAGCCATGCTGCCTTCTTCTCAGACACCCTGAGGCCACATAACTGTGTATGCTGACATATCCTCATCTAGAGCTAGGGAAGAAGAGCAAGATATTAGAGCTGGCATCTGTTTCAGGTAATCAGACCAACCTCACATGACATCCTCAAAGTAGGGACATATAAGAAATGAAGTAGTTATCAACATCACTGTTGGATAGTTTTCGGGATTCCCAATAGGCAATTTTCCATAAGTATTTCTTTTATGATGTGATCTTCTAGTCTAGAGCTTTCAAGATCTTCATTGCCTAGCATATTAAGCCTCTGCATATGCCTAGGTTCAGTCAAGAAGACTGAGCCTCTATGACATTTGAGAATAAGGAGATTAATATCAGAATTCACACTTATACAATGTAAGCAGAGCTGGGGAATGAAGGTCTAGAATACAACCATCTGATGATCAGAGAAATATTCATTAGATTTAATCCTGATGTACTGGAGCAAGGAAGTTCTCCAACCACTGCAACCATGAAGGGCTTGATAAGAAATCTGGAAGGCTGCTGTGTCTGACCACCACAATCTTCTGAAAAAAAAAGATCACTTAATTTCCACCTTCCACATCTCATGTATCTTCTCACTGGCAAAGTAACTCAAAACTCTATCAGGAAAAACATTCATCTTTAGAAGGGCTTGGTGGTGATGATGCCAAAAAAACAATAGTTAACCTGATACAATCTTAATTCTGCAGACTGATTTTAAAAGATATTTATAGTTCAGTTCTTACAGTTTGATACCTCTCCCCAGATAAACAGAGATACAGAAGCATGGTGCTCTTTGCTAGTGGTTTTGTGTGTGTGGGCGAGATTATCACAAATGTCTTAAGGGGTCATCACTGTAATACCCTGGTCAATAGTCCAAAGTTAGATCATCAAGTCCTAATGGAGTAAGGTTGGGACCACAGGATACTGAATGGGTCATGATTGGAACAAGTGGAGGTGATGTAGAGCCAGAAGACTGAGACAGACTTCTTAAGCCAGATTTCAGGTGTTTGCAGAGTTTCTTTAAATCAATGGTCCTGAAAAGAGGCTGCACATCAAAATACCAATGTCCAGGCCCCAAGAAATGGTGAGTCTTGATAAAGTATAAGAAAATGCTATCAACTGAGAGTAGGGATAGGTGGAGGATAGGTGGAGGCTGACTAGGATACTCAAAGAGTGAGAAAGTTTGAGATATTTAAAGAATATGCTAGAAGATATCGATCAAAGATGTTAAAGACCATGAATTTATAAGTTACCAAAGTTTATGGTTGGTTGGTTTTTCTCCATCATTGCCCAGCTGCATAGATGTAGAAGACAAAGAAGTAGAATGTGCAAAAGATATAGAGTTGAGGCATTATCAGAAAGATATGGCAGAAAAACAGAAGGCAAGGAGACTGAAGATGCCTTTGAGAAAGTATTTGCAGTGATCGATCATGGGATTTTTGATGGACAGGGAAGTAGGAGAAAGAATGGCAGATTCAAGTGACAATCTGCAGGTATAGAGAGAGGAGGGGATAAAATTTCTGGGAACAATTAGGAGTTGTGGTCAAAGTATGCAATAGGAGAGGGTCTTTTCTGAGGGATATGGCTCTGAAGCAGTGCAGAGAAGATGATAAAGAAACCAAGTAGGCCCAGAAATTATGAAGCTAGATTGTTGGATAGATTGCCTATGTATATATCAAAATTTTCTGAGGTTATAGAATAGAAAGATTGTGATCAAATCTATAAATTCTCAATAACAGAAAGGAAGGGCCTGGAAGTCAGTAGGTGAAAACTATAGTTGGAGGACATGGGCTTTGAAGTGGATGCTCTTAGGTTGTTTGGCTTTAGCCAAGAATTGACACCAGGCAGCTAACTAACCTTGTCTACAATTCAGAAGTCAACACCTGGAAATGTAATTGGGGTAAAAATAAATATACCTATAAGCACTTATTATGGACCATGCCCCTGTCAGGAGCTTAGGAAGGTACAAAGATGAATGAGTCATGACTAAAGAACATTCTCTTATTCTTGAAATATATTTTCTTTGGTGACCTTTTTTTGTGTTATTTAAACTTACTTTACTCATTCATATCAGGCACGTTTTGCTAAAAGTTATCATCTTACTTCTCGTTGTATCTTAAATCATAACTTTGGCAGGGAAAGAGAGAAGGAATGTTATCATGTGATTCTCCAGGCTGGGATTTGTAGTGGAGAGTTATTGACATTCCATAACTTCTTTACTGTCTTGAAGGAATATAGCAACAAATCAAGAACCCAAACCTTCAAAACAACATAATTTTGCATGTTTCATCTCAATCATCTAGCCCCTAAGATGTGCAGCTTATGTAAAAGTTTGTTAAAAACAGGTTCTTCTTTCTTTATTTCAGCAGAGGACAATACAGATGGTCCCTAACTTACCATGGTTCCACTTAACTTTTTTTTTTTTTTTTTTACAATGACATGAAAGTACTACACATTCAGTAGAAAATACATTTTAAATTTTGAATTTTGAACTTTTTTTCAGGCTAATGATGCCAGGCAGTGGCAGTGAGATGATTTTGCCCAACTGTAGGCTAATGTAAGTATTCTAAGCATGTTTAAGGTATGCTAGGCTAAGCTCTGATGTTTGGCAGGTTAGATGTATTAAATGTATTTTTGACTTACAATATTTTTAGCTTATGCTGGTTTTATCAGGATATAATTCTACTTAAGTCGAGGAGCTTCTGTATGTTCAACCTTCCAGGGTGAGGTGAGAAGCTAAGAAGCAGGATTTGCAAAAGCTATTACAAAACCAAGCTATGTGAATCTTAACTCTCACCCACAACAAAAATTAAAATGAGTTGTTCTGGAGAACAGAAATGGATTTTGTCAAGGAATCTATGTATTTTGTGTCTCAGCTCATTATGGAAGAGAATTGAAGGATACGTCCACCTTTACCTCAAGTCAAAAGTGAGGACCTTCAAAGATAACTAGAGAACCTTAATGTGTCTTCTCTGGACATGGGGTTGAAGGTGTTTAGTGGCCTGGCCATGGCTAATTAATCTATAGGGCAGATATTATGGTCAGTTGGCTGCTTGTGTGGAGGAACAAAGAAGAGAGAGCTGCAATTAGGATAACATTTAGATTTGAAGAGATAAAGAAAGCTGAACCACACTTGGGCCCATGTGAGAAAGACCCTGTATGGGATCATCTTAGGTTTTATGCAAGAGGACCTGAAGGGATGAAGAGATCTTAGGAGAAACAAACTAGAGTCACCACCAAGTGTCCGGAGGTTACAAAAGGAGTAAACAACTAGCTGGAAGGGAGCATCATTATCAAGGGTGCTGCAGATGAAGACCTCCACAATGAGGGTGGGGTACGTTCTCAGGAGGACCCAACTGTGCGCCCTCATGAAAGAGGACCACTCATGTGAGATCACTCGTGCTTGCATTCCCTCTTCTGGATCCTTGTGCTCTAGCCCTGGAGGTATGCAAAGCGAGAGGGGAAAAGAGTAAAAGCACTGACTGAGCAAAGAAAAAGTGGCCACTCATAGCCAGTCTCTCACTGAAGCCTTCCCCTCAGCAGCAGACCCAAGGTGGGAGAAGAAGAAACATCAGAACTATAAAACTAGATGGAAATTTTCACTATTATGTGAGATGGGACAATTTAATTTGTAAATTGATAATATATTTTGAGATTTTAACTGACTGGTAAATTTTTATTTTTATTCCCTAAAAGTATCCAGGAAATTCAAGGGATTGCCCAAGTTTTCATCCAGGGACAGAGGAGAAAATGGTCTCACCAAATAAGCTTAAAGAGTAGGAAAGAAAAATTTAACCTGGTTTCTAAGTGTTGCAAAGGGGCATAAGGAAATTCAGGGGAGAGATTGGTATGTGCACCATCTTGAGTAATGAGATGGTTATATGACCCTCCAAATTTTATCAATGAAGAAACTAAAGTTCAGTGAAGGTAAATAAGTTGCCTAAGTTAAACAGCCTGCTAGCTACTGCTGCGTACCCAGCCGAAAGTCAGGTCCTATGCTCCAAGGTCCAGATTGTTTCCTCCACTCATAACAGTGAGTGGAAAACCTCTGAATTCTTGAAATCAGATTAGACTTTTTATAGAAACAAATGTTTAGTGTGTCGATTAAGAACATTGATGGTAACATTGAAGAGTGTGGAGTAAAATGAACATAAGAACAGTGTAATTGCAGGAGAAATGCACATTCGTATTTAATGTGATTATACTTTCTTTTTTAATTTTTTTTATATAAACCACCAACTTGCAACAATTAGGTTGTAGTTACAAGCAGCTTGGAGAAGGATGTTTTGAATTAACAACTAAATTGTCGGGTTTCTTTGTGAAGCATTTCGTCGTTGGGTACAGTTAGAGGGAATGAGTCCCGAGGGAGGCCCATTTGTCATTCACTTCGTTCTGCCGAACAGATGACGTGCCCACAAAGCATTCTTCCTGCTTCTTTTCTCCAGCCCTCAGCGCTCCAGCCACACTTCCTCAGGCCACCAGGACTCTGTTCAGTTCTTTAGAACTGTAAGGGACCTCAGAGGACAGCTGGTGCAAGCTTGGGACCATGCAGGAATTCCTCTTCGATATCCCCAATGTGAGGTCACACAGATTCTGCTTGATTACTTACCATAATAGGTTCAGTGTGAAGTAGCAGAAGTTCAAATACAAGCTCTTCCTTAGTTCTTTACCAGCTCTGGCATCTCAGAGAAGTTCCGTAACTTCTCTGACTTTCTGTTCTCTCATCATGTAAACTTTCAGAAACATGGTGACGAAAACACTCAAAATGTCTCATATAGCCCCTGGCTCACAGGAGGTGCTCAATAAATGGTAGTAATTTATTTCCCTCTCCCTTCCTTGTTGTGACCCTTAAAATGTTATGTGAGTTTTTTTTTTTTTTTTTTTTTTTGGTATCTTTCTAGTTCTGGTTTCACTGACCACAAATAGCAAGTCTTCCTCATATTCACTCTTCAGATACTGACAAACAGCTCTCATTGCTGCTACGTCATCTTTTCTTCCACAATGCACAGCTTTGGGCTTTCCAACTCTTTCACATGGCAAGATTCATCATCCCCTCTGTATCCTGATTTCCCTGATCTGCATGTGATCATTGCCAATGATCCTTGCACAGTGTCCTAATTGTAAACAGAAGGTCAGACATGAAGGTGATAAAGTTTATCCTTCCTATCTCTCTAGCTTTCTTCTCCCACCCTGATCTCAAACTCTCCCTTCATGTGCTTTAGACTCGCTTACTCACTGATGGTCCAGGGTAAGAAAGGCCTTGTTGAATCCAATCTAGATGCAAGAGGAAGTATTGAGAGGAAGGTGGGTCTCCAGATGTCCCAGATAAGACCCTACATGAGCGACTTCCTCTGATCCCCATAGCACCAACCCTCTCCACCCTGTTTAATAGAGGAGGACCCATAGCACTTCCTTTGTGTTCAGCTGATTATTTAAAGATAATTTTACTTCTCCAAGAGCTTCTAAATTCCCAGGACACATGAAAAAAAATCTATGGATATTCCTGCAATGCTTTTGATTCTTCATAAGCTTTGGAAGTTAATGCCAAGTGAGGCTAATAGTTGGGGCATTGGTTAAAGTGGGTCCCTTCCCATTCTCATGCCAATGATTGATACATTTGTAAAAATCTCAGGCAATGTCCATATTCATAAATATGGACCAAAGACTTTAATATATTTCTAAAGCATCTGAATATATAAAGAGATTTATGATAAACTGGGGGGAGATTTCTGAGATTTTGGCAGATTTTACTCTAATCTCTGATTTATGTATTATTAGAAAATCAAAGATCCCAATACTTTATGCCGGTGAAGTCTCCAAGCCAGGCTTTTAAATGTGTAGACTTAAAAGAGCTTAAAAGAAGAAGTATGTAACTTGGCATCAACTCAAATCTATAGGTTCAAAACCAGGCCTGGGAAAGCTAGTCTGGGCGTTAGGAGGCAGCATGTTTCCCATCCTCGCCAGCCACCAAGGTGAGTGGTAAATGCACTGTGTGCACTCTGCCATGGTTCCTGTCGCCTTCTTTCCCCCTAGAGCCAGTGTTGGGAGGCCGGCATGGGTCTTCACACAGTACTTACAAGGGAGCAGAGTAGAGATTCCTAGTCACAAATAATACTTTGTAAATTTAGGAGATTGAAAATCCAACCTCTCTTCAAAACCAGTGGTTAGTGTCAAAAAGGCTTACCCATTTAAATCACTCCGGAGGTGAACACTACTCTGAATTAAAGACTGACTTTTTGAAGTGCTCTAATAATGCATAATGCACTTTGAAACAGATGAAAATGTCCTTGTGTTTTCAGGATGAGAGAGAAGAAAAATCTTCTGCTGGTTCCTGTCTTTGAGCACAAGCCGAAGCCCAGAATGGGGAGGGAATGGGTATACTGATCTGTCATACAGAGTTAGCTGCCAACCCGGTGGGATTTGTTAGGGTATTCCAAGGCCATTGGGTCCTAAGTACCCGTCTACCACTTCTTATACCAGGATACCATATGGGAGTCACCTTCCTTAAGTATCATTTTTTAAAAATCTTCTTTTTCATCTCCATTAGAGTGAAGACATTATGTCACCCTGGGACAAGCTAACAAATGCCTCACTAGGGAACGAATTTGTTTTGAGCCCTTATTCTATTAACAGAGAGTTTATATTTTATATATGTTCTAAGAATTGTTTCTTATAAAGCCAAACCTTGTAAGGTCAAAGTGATTTTCACTGATGAGAATACTAAGATACAAAAAGTCTCAGAGTGACTTTCCCAAGATCACAGAGGACTTGGTCACTAAATCCTGCATGATTTCCACTAAACAGTGCCAGTCAGTGGTGTTCTACAAAGGCCTGGGTCCCAAGGGGAGAAAGGTAGCTTGGACTAGGGGGAAAAACTTTAGAGAGATCTGTACTCACCAGTTGTGAGCCTTGAGGCAAATCATTGTTTTTGAGTCTCAGTTTTCCCATTTAGAAAACAAGAATGTCATTTCTTATCTTACAGAGTTTCTGTGATGATCAAACGATGTGGCATGTAAGAACATTCTGTGCAAGCTTAGTAATATGATTGGTGCTTGATATTACTAAGCTGAATCTGATTCGAGCTCCAGACATTGATTTCAATAAGGAAGCTGAGAGGAAGGCACACAAAAGAGGCATGAGATGTTGTAAGTGAGAGGAGGACCCATCGCCCCTTAGGGGCCAACTGCCAGGGTGTTGACCTCTGGAGGGAACTGGTATAATTGAGAAAGCAGGCTAGAAGCCTGTCTTGCCACTTTCCCAGCTTGGTAGAGACCAAGTATCCCCTTGTGTGTGGTGTCGAAGGAAGAACAAATATAGATGCCCTCATTTTCCCTGAACCATTGGTTATGTTTGTCTTATGAAAAATCCCATTGCTGTCTTTGTGGCAAACTGTAAAAAAGTATTTTCGTTGTTCATTTATCTAAGAATAACACACTCCCTGCACCCCCTCCCCGATAGCTCTTTTGTAATGACCACAATCAAAGCTGAAATCAGTTTTGTTTTCTCCCTTTGTGGTCCTCTGGAACAATTTTAATTTCATAATAAAGTGAGGCCGCCCAGGATTCGTTTCTTAGAGACAGCAGATATGGACGTGACCCAGGAGTCAGATCTGGGCCTGTATCGGGAGGCTTTCCCCACAGCCTGTGCTCCAGATGGCTTGGAAAGCATCTCAGAAGCCATTTTCAGTGCTCTTTCTCAGTAGGCTCAGAGAGTACAGGAGGGCAGAGTATGTATTCATTTCATTTAAAAGCAGAAAAAGGAAAAATGTCCATGTAGAGCTTCAACAGATCCCAGGACATAGTAGGGCTGGAGGACTTCTCAGAGAGTAAAATGGATCGGTGCTAAGGGGATGGGTACATCTCTGTGCCGCCAGCTCAGTAGCAAGGCTCCACGTGTAACGCCATCCTGGAGAATGGCCTCAACACTCCCACTGCTCCGTGCTAGAAACCTGAGTCATAGTAGATGTCCCCAAACCCCCATATGCCTTCAGGTAGAAAGCCTTCCTTTTTTTCTTTTTTGGGCTTTTATTAAATTGACCTCTGTCCCTATACCCGCTGTGGCCGCCCCTGCTCAGACACTATAGTCTCCCTCTCATCTGGACTATTACAGCAGCCCCTGACTGGTCGCTCTGCCACACAGTCCTCCTCCATGTCACCAGCTCTGTCCTACATTTTAGTCTTCTGCTTAAATCTTCCAGCCTCTCTCAGGTACCTTTAGAATTAATTCCCAATTTCTTAGCCTGGTATACAAGACTCTCCATTATTGAGCTTCTGCTCACCTCTTGTTACTTAGGAAAAATTATCCATTTGTGAGATTCTTTTTAAAAAAATGGATCTAGATTCTGACTGACATATTTCCCAACATTTTATAGTGCAAAACACAAAAAGTTGAAAGAATTATACAAAGAAACCCATATACGCAAAACTTGGATTCTACAATTAACATTTTACAGTAGTAGTTGTTTTATTGCATATTTATCTACCTATTTCTTCTTCCCTCAGTTCATACAAAATTTTAATTTTGTTTTTGATGCATTTAAAAATAAGTTATGGACCATTAGTACTTTTTATTCCTTAGCCTTCAGCATGCGTATCATATGACCCTTACATTTGTTTGTACCCCACCTCCTTCAACCAAGATGGCTTCTGATCAAAGCATGGATATATTAGGGACTAAAGATTTACAAAAGACAAAGTTGAACTTTAAAAAACAAAAGCAAGATTAGAGGAGAGGAAAAGTTTATCAAGAATCTCTGACTGAAGAAAATGACAGTAAATGAATGCCAAACTACCTCTGAGCTTCCCAGAAACCAAAAATCATGTTAGATATAATGCTTTAATCTTCTTGTAGAAAGCTTAGTAAAGACAAGTTTTTCAAAGTCTTGAAATTCCTTGAATTTCAAAGTCTTGAATTTATCATCAGTGTATAATGTGTAAAGAGCACTTAGTAATGTAGGAAACAAAGTGAACAGAATATAAGGGTTAAGAACTCAGACACTGAGCCTAAGGAGTTAGGTCCAAATTTACCCAAATTGGAAGTTTTCCACATGTGTGAGCTTTAGCAAAATCATTCAACCATATTGAGATTCAAGTTCCTTGTCTGCAAAATGAGGATTTCATAGTACCAACCTCATCTTCTTTATTTGGTGACTTTGATCAGATAATGCACATAAATCTCTTAACATAGTGCTGGGCACATAGTAAGTATTCAATAATTGTAGTTGTTTTAACAATAAAAAGAAATGCATCAGTGGAAGGTGAGATTATAATATTAAAGCATGGTTTTATAAACATTTTTCTGTGGGTAGATACAAATGCTAATATTCAGGAATAATAGTTTTGTTTTTTTCTTTTAATCTGGTTCAGTACAACAAAAAAAGTGGGAAACTCCTTGAGGAATTAGGAAGATATCACTGATTGTTTACCTGGTAATGATCCTTGCTTTTTATTTCTAGCAGAATCAAAATTTTGTCCAGGTAGCAGACAAAATTTGGAGGAGTTTCTTTATCCTCAGGACATGAATCATTCTAATTCTAAGACAATTTTGTTAATTTCATCCTGTAAGGTAGCAATTGATCTAGAAACAAATTTTAAGACTTAAGAAGCTGTGTGGTGGAATGACTGTGTAGAGAAACTTTCTGATAAAAAGAGAGAGAAAATTCCAAGGGAAGGCCTGTTCCTTGATTTCTGTTTTAAATGTTATATAGGGATGTGATGTGTGGCACCACCGCAGCCACTTTGTGAGCATGAAGAGAAAGCCAAGGGATTGCAAAGAAGCTGGCACGAAGCTTTGTCTCCTAATTTCTTGTTATGTGAGCTGAATAAATATTTTTGAGCCATTTTCAGATGGTCATTTTACAAAATTTAGCTGCAAGCATTCTTAAACATAAAATAGAAAGCTAGTATTTCCCTTCAGCTCATCTCTGTTATTTAAAAACTTTCTCAGGCTTGTTTAACAACACCTGCAGGGCAGATAAAGGGCTTTAAATGAGTTAACCTTACATTGTGCATAATCACCGAGAGCAGAAAAGCAGCCATGTCTCAGGAACCCCAAGTATGAGTAGATCATGACAGTCATTTCCTGCAGCAGTTGCAGAAGCCCTGCTCACTGAGATAAGTGAATATTTGGCCAAATAGTTATAATCTCATATGGTGCATCACCTAGAAACTTCATTTGAAGAGAGAATAAGCTGGCCACTTGTCAAAGGCATTGCCTGGAAGCATCTGAAAAAGTGTCTTCAAGAGGCTCTTGAAGTTAAGGATTCTTACTATCCACTAGAACAAAGGCCAAGCACTTGTGGCAGATGGAAAAGTCAAGCACCATGGAGTTGGGAAATGGCCATTTGCTGTGTGCTATATTTTCACACACTAATTTATTGAAATCTATGTGCAAAATTTTAGAAACTGTATGTCTTACTATCATATAGCAGGGTTTGGATGGGAAGAATCAAATTCTATTGGCAAAGTTGGGGTGTTGTTTGGTGTAAATATAACAATTCATAACTGGGATTTGTATTCTGTGTTTGGTAACATATCTCAAAAATCATTATGGAAATAAGTGAGAAATAAATAATTTAATATAAAAAAATACCTGGAACATGGACCTCTTCAGGAATTCTTCAAATATGAGAGATGCCTATGAGAGAGACTGTGTGAAACCCAACACAGTTGTGATCTATATCCTCTGCAGAGGATGAGGAGAGAGAATGGGGGAAGGAACTAAGATTCATGCGACACAAACAGATTGCTCTCTACTAAATCCATTTCTTCTTCTTCTTGGGCACACAGTAAATGGCACTTCCTAACTGCCCATGAAGCTGGCCATGACTATGTAACTAAGTTCTAACCAGTGGAATATGGATAGAAGTAACGTGTTTGCCATTTGCAGGATTAAGCAATAAAACCTCCCACATGGCCCACTTCATACTTTTTCTGTTTCTGTCATTTTGACGCAGAGATGAGGAAGCTACCCTACAATATCATGCAGTTTCAATATGAAAGAAGGCTGGAGCCCTGGATGACTGTGTGGAAGAGAGCTGATGATCACCCTGAACACCTACTTGGGATTACCACATGAGTAAGAAATAATATCACATTATGTTTGAGCCATTGTACATTGTTTGGTTCTATTCACTGCAGTGGTTTAGCCTGCACTAAGGAATACAACTGTGTAACTATTAAGTGCAAGGCATAGGTGTTTCGCTCCTCTGGAGTCCCACATCTACAATATATACATATGAATACATACAACAACATCAATACAACTGTACTATTTTTGTCTCTGGTAAGATAACTTACCTTTGTTAAAGCAAAAACCAAATATTTGAAGAACCTGGTAGGAGCAGAAGTGGCCTTCTAGAGCTTTGAGTTTCATCACCTCCCACCCCCATATCTGTTATCCCCGACCTTTCCTCCCATGGGCCCAGAAGAGGAAAGAAGAAAACTAAGTTGTGGCCCCTATGTTGTTCACAAGTCTGCATTGCTCACTGAGGCTTTTGAGTAGTGCACTCATAAAAACATTTATTTTAGGAGAGTGTCCATAAAAAAAATTGAATTCTGCACTTGTTTAGGCATGGAGAAAAAAGGTGGTCATTTCACATACCCACGTAGTTAGAACTATTCCAGAAAATGGCCAAGGGGCTCTCAGAGAAAATGTTTTCCCTGGTTAAGTCAAGGAGGAACTGACTGGTCTTGAAAGATGAGTCAGAACCCGCCAGTTTAAAGGAGCAAGGGCATTCCAAGCAGAGAATGACAAATGGATTTCAGCCTTGTCAGGCCGTGGCCTTCACGGATTTTGCCAATTACCGGACCTGGGTGCCTGACCCTGTCACCCCACCATGGTAAATGCGGTTAGAATCACCTTATCATCATAGCTTGTATCTCTGCCAGTTACCTAAGGACAGAGACATAAAATGAGTTCATATAAGGGGCCTGTGTGCATCCCAGCAATCTTGTCAATTATCTGCAGGCTGATTTGCATGCCTGCTCCTTCTCTGCTCCGACACTGGCTGGCAAAGAGGCCACTTCTTTTTATCGGTGCCTATTGTGCTGTCAGGCTTGGTTTACAACACAATAAGCTTACAGACACTTACAATTAATGAGCTTCTCAGGAGTGTTCAGAAACACATTAAAAATGAGCAGGTAGCAAATTATCTATGGATTCCGATAATCTGCACTTACGTGAATATCTAGGTTTTAGTAGACTAAAATTGGCTAAAAGTCCCTGTCATTTGTCAGGTGGCGTGTCAGCTTAATGGGCTCGGGACTCATTTATGGGTCACCATCTCCAGCTAAACTGTCTAAGTTGCCTGCCTGTGCTTCCAGAAATCCACCTACGCCTGAAGGTGTGGCTTTAGAACACGAGCCTGAGCCAAACTTGACATCTGTGTGTCTGTGCCCCAATTCTTATGGAATCCACTATGGAATTCTGAGAAAAGCTGTTTTTTATTTATTTTCAAAACATAGATTGTTAAGAAAAATGCAAGTGTGCACAGTATGGGAAAAAGGGCATATGGATTTGGTTTGAGTCTCCCTGGTTACTTGCTATGTAATCTTGAAACAGTTCTTTAATGTCTCTGAGCCTCAGTTTCATCATCTGTAAATGGAGATAATAATAGCAGATTTGACATAAGGATTAATGGAAACAAAGAATGCAAGAAATATCAAATTCACATAGCATCTGTGCCGACTGTTATAAGCTCTTTACATTAACTCATTTTATCCTGAAAACAATTTTACCAGAGGAAAGCACTATTTTGTAATTGCATTTAAAGTCACATAACTAGCAAGTGATGGATCTGGGATTCAAATAGGGGCATCGTGACACCAGACATCTTGCTCTGTTTAAGTACTCTGCTGGTGTGGTACCTGGAGGGGAGTTAGTTTGTGGTCTGTGAATGTAGGGAAACTAGAGAGGTGAATATGATACACACCCAACTCTAAGAAAATAACCAGTCTGTCAGGGAGATAAGACCATTTGAGTCCTTAGTGTTATCATTAGGGCAACCATAGGTATCAGTTTGGATTGCTGCAAATAAATGACCAAACTTAGTGGCTTCAACCAACACCCATGTATTATCTCACAGTGTCTGTGGGTCAGGAGTCCAGTCACAACTCATCAAACTCCTGTGCTTAGGGTCTCAACAGCTACAATTGAGGAGTCAGCAGTTTTCCTTTTTAAGCTCATGGTCCTTCTGCAGCCTCTATGATTACTGGCAGAATTTAGTTCCTTGCATCTGGAAAACCAATGCCTTCAGCTCCTAGAAGCTGCCCACAGTTCCTATGGCTCTTACCATGGCAGTTTACATTGTAGCAGCCTGCTTCTTCGAGGCCCACAGGGGAATTCCTCTGTTTATCACTAAGACAGTTTTATATAAGGTAACATAATCAAGGGAGTGACTCTCTCATCACCTTTACCACATTCTATTGGCCAGAAGCAAGTCACCAGTTCTGCCTGCATGCAAGAGCAAAGGGTTTGGCTCAATGGGGAAGGGGGGTGGTCACCAGAGGGTGTCTATGTCACACTGTAAAATCTATTTGTTCAATCGAGACACTTGCTAGTGAAAAGATGCTATTAATAAATGCTGAAAGAACAGGCATAAACTGAGACTGTCCCAAGCAAACTGGGCTGGGTGTTCATCTCAGATATAAATAGCATGAGCAATTTACTTTAGTGCCAGTGGGGACAGACTGTAATTCTGACCAGGCAGATTGGGGAATATGCCTTTGAACAGTGATTTTTCTATCAGGCTATGAAAAATGAGTGAAATTTCTCCAAGCAGAAATCAGATTGGGGCAGAAGAGCATTCCAGGAGAGGAAAAAGTTTGGACAAAGACATAGCAGTGAGAAAGAAACAGGCCAGTTTCTCTGAATGAGAGACACACCCCCCTCTCTGCAGCCGGAAGAGGCTGTGACATGTGTTTCAAGGCCTTCATTCCAGGAAAGGGAGCATAGGGTCCTACCTTGCTCTGTGCTCTTTGGCTGGGGTTCCTGAATAGAGGGCACCTCTCCAATCTTTAATTATCTGGGATAATCTAGGAGACCCACAGATTAGGGCAGAGGTCCTTGACAGCACTTCTCTCATTCTCGCACGCGGATCCAGAGCGCCTCATGGGAGCCACTCTTACGGAGAAAATCTTATTGGAAGGAGCAGAAAGGGATGGGCTAATTCTATAATTTGATCAATGATTTGTTAGAATTGAGATTAAGTAGCTACATCAGTCCACAGATCAGCTTTGCAATTGTCCTATTCAGAGCTGTGATGGGTACATAGTTCACTTTTGTTTTTTCTAGGTCTCTTCCATGGAGCAGTGTGTTTGGCCAACCTTTCTTTTTTGACTTCAGGGGAGGTCTCATCTATTTCCTACCCATCTATCCCCTTCTGTGACTCAGTGACTGCTGTGAAAGGGGGTTTCTGAACTTACACCACTTCATCCCTCACTTAGATAAATAAAAGTGATCCTTGACATGACAACTGATAGGTCCTCTGCTGCCACTAGCTCTCTGATCAGGTGACACCTGCGGGCCCTACATGAGAACCACCGCCAGGGAAGGGCCAGGGAAGGTGCCATGGGATGAGCCATTTGGTTCATTTGGGATCTGAGTCGTCAGCTCAGACTCCAGTGGAGAAGTTGGGCAGGAGACACTGAGCTGCAACGACTCCTCAACACCAGCTCAGGACCAGTAGACTGGCCATAACCTACAGCCTCGGGCAGAATGAAGCAGGTTCATGTGGTTGGAGCAAGGAAGGAAGAGGAAGAGCCAGGCAAATCCAAAGAGCTGGAACACAGTGATTCTTCTTCATTATAAAGCAAAGGATACAAATTTTCTGAGATCTATTTACTTCTTTATTAAGACCTATTTGTTGATCTTCACGTATGTGCCGGGCTGGACTTGGCTTTGGAAGTTCAGTGGTAACCATAAAAATATCTCTGCCCTCATGGATCTTACAGTCTTGGCCAGAAGCAGGGGGAGAGAAAATAAGGAAGAACACAAATAAAAGGTGGAATAAATGAAATGGGGTTTAGGGGGGTATCCTTGATTAAAGAGAGAAAACAAAAGTTCTCTAAGGAAGTGACATTTTATCTGAGATGTGAAGGAGGAGAAGAAGCCAGAGATATCCAAAACTTTGCAGCCAGAAGACAGTATGTATACCAGTGCCCTAGATGGGAAAGAGAAATTGGGGAGAAAGAAACCACCTGCGGCTGGAGCTGATAAGAAAACAAATGCATGGTTCTGAGTGAGATGGAAGGAAGTCGCAGCCAGGTCACAAATGTAGCACTCTGGCTGAATATTGATAATAGGAGAGGCTATGCATACATGGGGATAGGTATACAGTACATTTTGGTACGTTTCTTGTACAGTCAATTTGGCTGTGAACCTGAAAAGACAAGGTCTTAAAAGAAAACTACGAGGGAGTTGGGGCTTCTTTTTAAAGGAAGGATGCTGGATGTTTTAGATACAAATAGTATTTCCTGGTGATAACAGTCCTACAAGGAACAGTGTTCCTTTGGTCAGAAAGCCATGGTCATTGCCAGGGAGGCTGACAGAGTGGCGAGACAAATGCCCTGACAGTCAGATGCAATAGCCACAGGATTCGTCTGAGAAGGCGAAGCAGGATGTTGAGGATGGCGCCACTGCAGGAGCCACTTCATAGGCAGCAAGTTCCTCCTGTTCTCCAACGGACAGTGTATTCAGGGCGAGGGATCTTTGGGGTCCTCAATGAAAAGAGCATAGGAAAATACATCGGAGGGGAAAAAAGGAGCAGGGAGGAGGTAAAACGGTTCAAGGCTGGGGATGGTCACACCCACCAGGAGAGGGGTTTCTGAGTGCCTAGGGCAAGTGGCACTTCCAGCAGGGACGTCTAGAGGAGCACAAAGGGAGACAGAAAAGTCATGCTTCCTTCCCTCTGCACGCTTCACACGAGAGAATGGCCACATTCACAGTTCTTGCCCACGAGCAGCAGTCTTTTTAACAAAAAGGGACTGTTAGTTTTACCTCTTTCCCAGAAAAAAATTTCCCAGTGGAAAAACAAAAAGACCAATGGTGTGGCAGGCACTTATGCATGTAAATTCACTCCAAAGAAAGAGTTAAAGTGCTTTCTAATATAAATTGGTTTTCGGTATTTCAGTGCCAATATAATTAGATTGTAACAAGCAAAGCCCTGTAACATAACACAGCGAAAATTTGAAAATTTGATTCTGCCTGGCAAACAACCAAGTCCCCGCGTGTGCGCAAACCTGACATTAATAAGCTACAAGAGATTACATGATTTAGAAAAGAAGCACTTGGTGTTACCAAATCAAATAATAGATCTCTAGGCTATAATTAGGAGAATTGGGACTCAACAATGAAGTCATAATACTGTAATTTAGCTGTGAGTAACAGAGCCGTGGAGGCACATTAGGAGGTGGAATGGGGTCTCAGTGGCGTGCAGCTCCCAGGGGGGCGGCTGATCCCACGCCCCACAGGCAGCCACCTGTTGGCAGAGTGATGCCATAGGATGGACCCTGGCCTGCTGCGGCTTCATGGCAGAAGGCTCTGGGATCCTCCTGATTCAGGCACAGGACTTTAAAGATGCATCTCCCCAGGGACAGCAGAGGAGGGCAAAGTGCCCACCAGGGTGCTTTCTGGGCCAACAAAGGACACATTACAAATGTAGAAATGTAAGCAAAGCAAAATAAACACTGTAAAAAATAAAAAGAGTGAGAGGTCAGCAGCATCATTCATAGTCCCAGAGCTGCAGGGGATTGTCAGGTTGGGCAAGTACATTTTTCTCTGAAACAGTTTCTCCGTAGACTGTGCAGGGCTTTACTCAACCACCTCCTGGCAGGGTAATATGATCCATGCTCTTAGGTCATAAAAACCATATAATTTCACTTTGAAAAGAAACCTTAGCAGGGCGCCTTAACGTGGGGGCCCCCAAGGGGTCTGTGGATAGAACTGAATTTCAATATAATTGGTTTTCTTTGTAATCCTATGAATTTTATTTTATGCATTTCAAAACATTATACTGAGAAGGGGTCTGTAGCAGATGTTGGAAGTGCCCCTCAGCACATCCCCCTACCTTTCTGCACGCTCCAGCTGGCTTCCCCCTGCCAGGATCTGCATCTCTCGGCCTGAGAACTCTCCGTCCCACCAACCTTGCAGAGCAGCATTGCCCGGGGCCCACGCGTGGCAGGCTAGAGGTGCTGGCGCATTAACTGCCCTGGAGTAGGTGTAGAATTACCCCAGTGCCCTCCCTCTTCAGGCGGGAAGGTGCTGAGAAGTGGTTTTGGACTCCTTGTCCCAGAACAGCCTGCAAGGGGAAGCTTCAGTTGTCCATTTTATTGACTACCTTTCCTTTTCCATATTTCTGTGGGTATTTCCTACACCTCCAAAATAAGTAACTTGTGTTCAGGATCTGCTTCTGAAAGAACCAATCAAAGACAGAGTCAACAGATAAGTTGCAGGGAAAAAAAAAAAAGGTTAAGAATCCTTGCAAGGTGTAATTCAGGTCCTCTCCTCACCCAAATCACTGTTTCACAGATGAAGAAACTAGGGCACAAAGAGCTAAGCCCCTTGCCCTACAATGAGCAGTTATGAAGTATGACCACTTCCTGTGGCTATTGTTAAGATGTTCATATCTTGCTTGCTTATCCATTTTTAATACTCCACTCTTCCGAGCTGGCTTCTCTTTTCTCCTTATTTTTCAAATTCTCTTCAACAGCAGCCACTGGCCCAGCACTACTTGAAAGCAAGGGCCTTGGCTGGATGATCTTTTCCTGAGTGAAGTGCATGTGGCAGGAGGCTTGCCCTGCATGACCCCGTTCCTTCTTCCAGGCCTCGGCTGGGCTCTGGCCCTAAGATGAGCTACAGCAAAGTGTGGGAGAAGAGTCCCTCCTATCACATTCAACACAAATCTGGTTTGCATTCAGTTACTCCTAGCATCAGATGGTACCTGTGGGTAAGCTTTATCCATGCCAGAATTCCACAAGCGGATTTAGCAGGCGTGGCAAATAGCGTTCTTGTTTTATTTACATTTATGTTAGTTACTTATAAAGAACATTGTTCCCATTATGATTTAAAAGAGCTTATAGAACTACTACAATAGGAGATGTAAGGATTCATATAGAAAGGACATAGAAATACATTTATAATAGGAAGCTTGGGATAAAGTTACACAGGAATACATAACAACAACAACAATAATAAAGCTCTTTACAATGATTATTTCATTTAATCCTCATAACCTCAGGAAGTTGATATTATCATTTTTTAGGTGAGGAAACTTCCTTAGCCAAGGAAAATTGGAGAAAGTAGTTTAATATTTTGTCATTCATTCCTCGTGCTTAAAAGTTACCACTTTTTTCTTTACTCTCCTTTCTCATAAAAAAAAGCCATCTTTCCCCTCTTCCCTTCAGGTTGAGGAATTAACCTTGGCTTCCTATAAGGATAACAATCTGATTAAATTCTTCTTTTTAATGTTGTTTTTAATGGCTTTAAGATCTTACTATGATTGTCTCTTAGTTAACGAATGTGAATCTCTAAGTTTTATATATTTTGACACAAAATAAAGCAAAACCAAAATCATTTTAGGTATTATGAGTAAATTGTCCTCAGGCGAGATGACTTTCTCAGAATTCCACAGGAATTCTAGCCAGGAAGCAAATATCAGAAAAGGAAACAAACAAACAAAAGCAAACTTAAGCCAGGCAGGTTTTATTTGTGGGTCCTGAAAAGCAATTACTTTGCCACAACAGCCATGCCTTCCATTGTTCATTCCTCAGTAGCTCAACCTGATGATTAATAAAACACGCGATTTTCCTGTCCTAAAACTTTTACTGCATCATCGTCAGAGAAGATTAAAATTTAGTGTTCTTAAAATAGCATTCAAGGCCATCTCTTGCCCATATAGTTTTACTTCCTCCCTGTCTCCTTTATATTCTCTTTTCTTCAATCAAATTCTAACAAAATCCTCCAAATATGCCATATTTTCTTATACTTTTTCTCATGATGTTTCTCTTTCTGAGGAACCACTTATACCTAGTTGTGTTCTTACTCTTCTAACAGTTTGGCTGCCCATCCTCTGAGCTCACATAGTCAAAATGTATTCAGCATCTGTCTTCTCCATAGTTCATGCTTTTCTCTCCCTATTTCATTCTGCTCCAAGCAGATCCGCAATAAATGCCTCCTCCTAATTATGAAGGACTCAGCCCAAATGTCGTTTTATCAGACAGGCCTTCTCCGACTACTTTATATAAATGTTTCCCCACTCTCTCATTCTTATAATGGTGAACTATATTGAAAAATATTCATGTAGATTCTTCTTCTGATTTTATGTCCATGGCCCTCTCCCTCAAATGCCATTATTGTACATGTGGAGGTGGATGGGAGGGGGATGAGCTGCAAAGAGAATTAGGGATGATGCAGAAGTGAAAGAAAGAAAAAAGGAAGGAAGAAAGGAAAGAAAAAAGGAAGGAAGGTAAGAGGGAGGGAGAGAGAGAGACTGAGAGAAAGAGTTGATTTTTTATTTGTACAATAGAATTTTGTGGAAAGTTAAGTCTTGTAAGTCAGACTTTTCAAGACTGCAGAGAAAGAGCGATTTCTAAATCCCTGCTGTTTAGCATGTCAAGTGCCAAGTCTGCTGGACTAGATCATATTCTCCACCCTAACCTTGTGTATAGGCATGAGATTTTTATTTGTACATGACAAAATTGGTATTTTCCATATTATTCCAAATTTCTATAATTAGCATATATTCATTTCATAATTGTAAAAAGTAAAGAAGTAAACAAAAGTTATGTCAAATGTCCACAATGGTTCTCAAGGAGTAGTGAATTTCTGGTTATTCCTTTAGAGCTTTGCTGTTGCTGTTGCTAATATTTTTTAAATAAACTGTTTTTTTAGAACAGTTTTATATTTATAGAAAAATTGTAAAGATGGTACAGAGAGTTCCCATGTACTCCTATCAGTGACATTTTATATTTGTATAGTATATTTGTCACAATTAATTAATCAATATTGATATATTATCAACTAAAGTTCAGACTTTATTTCAATTTCCTTGGCTTCTACCTAATATTCTTTATGTTTGGAGACATAGAGCAGAGATTTCCAACCCCCAGGCCACCGACTGGTATCAGTCCAAGGCCTGTTAGGAACCGGGCCACACAGCAAGATGCGAACAATGGGCAGGTGAGCAAAGCTTCATCTGTATTTGCAGCCTTTCCCCAGCACTAGCATCACTGCCTCAGCTCCGCCTCAGATAATCAGGCATTAGATTCATAGGAGCACCAGTCCTGGTGCCAAAAATATTGGAGACTGCTGCAGAGGATACTACATTACATGTACTCATCATGTCTTCTTAGGCTCCTCTCGGCTGTGACAGTTTCTCAGACTGTCCTTGTTTCTGATGACCATGACAGTTTTGAGGAGTACTGGCTAGGTAATTTGTAGAATGTACCTCAGCTGTGACTTGTGATGTTTTTCTCATTATTAGACCAGGTTATATGCTTTGGGGAAAAGATCACAGAGGTAAAGTGACAATTTCATCACATCATATCAAGGGCACGTGCCATCAACAAGACTTATCACTATTGATATTAACCATGTCACCTGGCTGAAGTGGCATTTATCAGGTCTCCTTACTGTAAAGTTTCTCTTTTCCCTTTCCACACTGCTCTTTGGAAGGAAGTCACTATGCAGCCACACTTCAGAAGTAAGTGTTTATGCTCTACCTGCTTGAAGGGAGAGCATTTACATAAATGATTTGAAATTCTTCCTCACAGAACATTTGTCTGTCTTCTCTATTTATTTGTTTATTTGATCATTTATTCATAGCAGTATGAAATCATGAATATTTATTTTTTACTTGGATTATAATCCAATACTACCTTGTTTACTTTTGCTCATATTGTTCCAGCTTTGACCACTAGGAGCTCTTTCAGTTGACTCCTATGTCCCTTTGATGTAATCCTTATCATTGTGTGTAGGTGGTTTGGGTTGTTGGGTATTTTTTAAAGAAATTCCTTAATCTGGCACTACAAGATGTTCCAGACTCATCTTGTGTATTTCCTGCCCCACTTCTAGAATTGGCAATTTCTCCTTTTAGAAACCAAGTTCTGGGTACAAGTATGCTCCTTGCTACTGAGGTGTTACTGCTTTTAGTTCCTCTCAACTGACAGTAAGGAACTATGTGCGTGTACACTAACCTATATGTATACACATATCTATAAATATTTCTGTATGTAACCATCCATATCTATAAAAAACAAAACATGAGTTCACATGGATGTCTCCAACACTAATTGATTACCGCATGGATCATCCTAGACTCTCTTCTTTGCTCATCTCTGACTTCCCACTCCAACAGTGGGTTCCCATCATCCATCATCCACCATACATTTATTCGTTTAATTCCAGATACATATAATGGTACCAGAATTGTTAATATATACCAATATAGGAAACAACTTTATCTACGAGAGTATATGCTTGTGTACAGTTTCTTTTGACTTTAGTCTTCCAGACTCCACTCATTTTCAAAGTTACTTATGTCTGCACATTTCGGCCTCAGCTCCTTCAATGAAGTTGTTTCATACAGCTGTAAAATAGTTAGACTGTTTTGTCACATTCTACATTTCATCCTGGGATCCCTTGATTTTTAAAAACTTGCTTAATTAAGGTTTACTCTCTTGCTATAAAGTTCTATGGGGTTTGACAAATGCACAGTTTAATGTACTCACTATTACAGCATGATGCAGAATAGATTCACTGCCCTAAAAAACCCCTTGTACTCGATTTATGCAACCTTCTTTCCTTCCTACCCCCAAGCCCTTGGCAACCACTAATTGTTTCATTGTTTTTGTAGTTTCGCTTTTTTCCAGAATGTCATATAATTGATACAGCATTTTATGTGATTGTTTTATCTCCCCTTTTAGAATATCAGCTTTAAAATATCTCTTTATAATGTCATACTTCTTTAAAAAGATAATTTTAGTAGTTTCCCTAGAATTGCCAATATACCTTTTTAGCGAAATAAATTACGTTTCAAATAGCATTATACTGCTTCATATGTATACATGAAGATACAGAGTACTCCCCATTCCTCCCTCCCTTCTCTTATGAATTGTCATTCATTTCACTATTAGTATGCCGTAATCACCCAATATATTGTCACTGTTATTACTTTAAACAGTTACTGATTAAAAGTAAGAAAAATTAACTTTATTTACTTGTATTTATTCCTTCTCTGATACTCTTCATTTCTTAATATACATTGAAGTTCTGACTTATGAAATTTTTCTTTTGCCTGAAAAGCTTTTTTTAAACATTTCTTGTGATGAAGATTTGTTGGTAATGGATTTTTTTATTTTTGTTTTTGTTTATCAGAAAATATCTTTGTTTCTCCTTCCAGTTTGAAGGATAATGTTACTGGATGTAGAATTCTAGGCTGTTTTGTTTTGTTTTTTAACACTTAAATTCTTCACTTCATTCTCATATCTGCATAGTTTCCAATAAGAAATCTGCCGTAACTCTTATCTTTTTCCTCTATAGGTCAAGTTTCTCCCCTTCCCACCACCTCCTATTCTAGTTTCTTTCAAGTATTTATACATATACACATACACACACCCATATATATACACATATAGAGAGAGACATATGTGTGTGTGTTTGTGTATGTGTGTGTGTGTGTGTGTGTGTATGAATAAGATATCCTAGATGTAGATTTGGTGCATTTATTTACGTTCTCTGAGCTTCCTAGGTCTATGACTTAGTGTCTGTCTTTAATTTTGGAAAATTTCCAGCCATTATTACTTCAAATATTTATTCTGCTTCATTCTCTTATCTCTTGTTTTTCTAATACACATATGTTATACCTTTTGAAATTGTCTCACAGTTCTTGGATCTTCTGTTGAGTTTTTCTTAATTCATTTTTTCTTTGCATTTTATTTTTAGACGTTTCCATTGACCTACTTGCAAGCTCACTGACTCTTTCTTTGTCTCTGTCCAGTCTACTGATAAGCTCATCAAGGGCATTTTTTAATTTCTGTTATAATCTTTTTGATTTCTAGTATTTCCTTTTGATTCTTTCTTAGAATTTTCATATCTCCGTTTATACTACCCATCCATTCTTACATGTTATCTGCTTTTTCCATTATGCCTTTAACATATTAATCATAGTTATTTCAGATGCTCTGTCATATAATTCCAACACCTGTGTCATATCTGAGTCTGGTACTCAGGCTTGCTCTATATCTTCAGACTGTGTTTTTTCTTGACTTTAGCAAGCCTTGTAAATTTTTGTTGTTGTTGAAGGCCAGACATGTTGGGTGGTAGGAACTGAAGTAGATTGGCCTTTGATGTGTGGATTTTTGCTAATGTGGCTAGAATTTGGTCTATATTTAATGTTTGCTATAGGTGCTAGAGGCTTCGGATTGCTCTTGTTTCTTTGTTTTGGCCTCCCCTGTTGTCTTTGGGCTTCCCTAAGTGCTCCTCCACAGAGAGAGTCTTACAGTTCTTTCGGCTGCAATCCACTGCTGCCAATGAGGTACCAAGTAGGTAGGAAGGGAAACATTGTCTGATCTTATGATTAAATCTTGGTCTTTTAGTAGGCCTGTGACCGTCAAAAGTGTTTCTACATTGCTGTGACTTTCTTCCTTCTTAGGTGGGACAAGAAAACTAGAATAGGCTGAGGTTGGCTACCTGCCCTTCTCCCAGGTAGGATAAGGCTCTGATGGTCCTTTCCCTCTTGGACAGTAGGTTTTAGTTATGGAGAATGCTCTGGACATAATTCATAATGATTACCCTTTTCCTTTTTCTACCAGAGCCACTGGGATATGCTTGGATCATCACCATGAGAATCTAGCAGAGTTCCTAGAGGAAAAACCTATGAGAGTCCTCAGGAGTTTTCTACTCTTGTACTAGCCCACACTTAGCCCCACACAATTCATCAACCTTACCATTTTCATGTTTCTACTAGTTTATAGTTAAAGCAGCTTTGGCTTCGGGTAAGTAGTTTTCAACTGTTTACCTCTCTGAATTTACCAGTTTATCTAGGTGTTGGGGTGTTGGTTTACCCTCAAAAAAATTCATTAATTTTTAGTTTTCTCAGCTTTTCTTATTATAAGGATAGAAATGATGACTTATAAGCTCTTTACATGCCAAGCTGAAACTTGGGAGTCCAGATAAGAGATTTTTAATCTATGACATAGAAGAAGGAAACTTCTATCCTTTTCTGCCTGAGAGATTTTGATAGAAAGAATAGAGATAGAAAGGGAAGAGAAAGTCTGATTCCAGGCTTTTTATTTTTCCACCTTCTCATCTCAGGGCTGAATCTTACAGGGAAGTGGCTTAGAAACAGACTGGGGTAAGAGGAGCATGAACTGGGAGTTTTATGCCATTCTTCAATCATAGGGTTCTGGGGAAAGAGCATCTCCTGGGAGCTGTCCCCTCCCCTTCCTGCTACTCTAGGCATTCAAGAGAATCAGCAGAAGAAGACACTGACTTACAGCTCTCTTAGGCTTCTCTTGGTTCCCATGGTGTGTGTAAAAGACTCAGAAGTTCCTGAATGGGGACTCAAAAGGCAGTTGATTTGGAACTCAATAGACCCGCCCTGGAGTTCATCATAACAACAGTAGTGATGACTCCCAGAAGAAGACGCAGAATGTAGGCCAGGGCTGGTTGTGTCTTGGCAGAGGCAGAACCTCAGATGGGTCTCCAGTGCCAATGAGAACTGAGATGAATATCAGTTAGCCAGGAAATGCTACCAAGTCCAGATTAAGCTGAGAAATAGAAGCAAGCCTAAACATGTGCCAAAGACCCAGGCACAAATAGGATGAGTGCCATCAGACAGAAGAAGAAATTGTTTCAGAGACCAGGGAAGCTGAAAGACAGTACAAGAATGTCTCGAAGATCTGAGGACCCCTTCTCTTAGACTAGCTCAAGGTCCCAGAGAAGACACCCACTTCCCCATACACCCAAATGTCACCTGGATTTGCAGTCAAAGGTGGGAAAGAAAAATCTAGACATTGGATTCTTGCATCAGATCAACATTACAGATTGGACTAAAAAAGTTAATTATTTTTCATGCTAACCATCAGGCAATAAATACATCAAGGATGTCAGAGAAGTTTAGAAATTTAAATAAAGTACATTTCCTCTGCGCCCATCTTAGTATCGTAGACAACGTGTGACTTCACTACATTCTCCTTTCCATCACTCTGAATTATATTCTTTGTAGTGTTTGTCATTTGCCAAAGGTATTTCATTTATTTATTTGACTAGTCTGTCTACCCTACTAGAAAGAGAGCATGGAGAAAATAGAAGACTGGCTCGTCTCAGTCACCACTGGGTCCCTAGTCATCGAAGTTGCCGAATGGGCACTGAATAAATGGTGTCGTGTAAAGCCTCTTTATCAGATGAGACAAATGAGTGGTAGACTTTGGAACCTTAAATAATTATTACATTAACTAATATTTATTAAACGTTAAGCACTTTATATATATATTGATTAATTTAAATACTTATAACAGTACTATGAAGTCAATACTATTATTATCTACAGTTTTCAAATGAAGAAATGAAGGCACAGAGAAGTTGGATAATCAGTCCAAAGTCACAGAGCTTACAGGAGCAAACAAGGCAATCTGCCTGCAAAGCCTGCGTGCCCATCCGCCACGTCACACTGCCTCTCAGAGTCTCATGTGTGGCCTCAGCTCACCGCCTCCCTCTCCTCCTCCCTCACACCAGATGAGCCACAGACGGCTAAGTAGGCAGCGAACACTTCTCAAGATGTTTTCATCGATTTTGCCAACACTCAGCTGCTTTATCGGCTCTGATGAAACATTTGTGACAACCACAGCAATTGCAATGATCATTTCCATGCTGAAAACATTTGCCTACAAAGCAGACATTTTCTCTTCAAAGTAAACATTGGTGCTGCTGAGAAGCTGCCACCCATACCCATACATGCTGCTTCCTTAGAATTTAGAATGTCTCCAAGCAAAATCTCCCAGGCACTGATGACAACAGACAACAGGAAGTAAACTTTTCCTCCAGGTGGCCTAATCTGGCACTCCCAGGCCAGACAGGAGGGGTCTCCCTTCATCCCTACCTCAGTCCCCCATCTTGGCACTTACTTCACACTTACTAGTAACACTAGGTGCCGGGATTACTCTTTCTTATTCTGTATCTGTTTCCTGTCTTGATTCTTCATGATAGAGATGATGCTTTATTGATCTTAAGCCCAGCATTTAGTGCATTTGCTTAATTAATTTGTTAATAGTAAACAGGAGAAGAACTTGAAATCTCCTGAAACTGATCTTTTAGTGTTCAGAGGAAAACAAGACAGAAGGAAATAGAGTTAGATGGAAAGAGGGTAGTTTTCCTTAGTATATTTTTGTTAGTCCTATCCCAGAGCATATTGATAGGGCATTGGGTATGGGGTTGGGGGTGGAGGATGAGATGGAGAGGCTTTCATTGCTAAATAAAATGAATGAAGACAGAGTTAAGTTGAATTTAAAGTAAAAAGGGTTGTTTCATGCAAGACTTCTCAAAGTCTTTCTCTTGGCAGAGCGTGGGGTGAAAGGGTGAAAGGGGCACACAATATGCAGCATTTTGCAAATGATTTTGACCACAGAGACATTTCTTTGCCAGTCTTTTCAGGGTTCTGGTAGACCATAAACCAAACCTGAAGAAATGCTTTTTGCACAGGCAAGGGAGACCCTTCTCAGTCTAACAATGTTTAGCACAGGCAGGAATGGGCAGACCACAGAATGTTTTGCCCACAGGAATGGGCAACCCATCACTGACATAGATGAAACCTTCCTGAGAATGGAAAGACTCCCTAAGCCCAGATGGCATCTCTATAAGACTAGCCTCTCAGACACATGGAACGATGTGCTGTAGACATAACACAACAGACAGGTCCATGCCAGACACCGTGCTGGGTCCTCTCAGGAAGCTAATTTACTTCCAACAGCCCCGTGAGGTCTGCATTATAATCCTATTACACAGATGAGGAGCTCAAGGACATGGAAGTTGGTCAGTGAGCTCAGGCGGACAGCATGAGAGTCTTCTGGATACTAATTCAGTGTTGTCGCTACTTTTCCTAGCTGCTCAGATGAACACTAAACCCCAAAAGCGTGAGCCAAAGTGTTGAACAGCTTTCAAGGGTCTGGTGTCTGAAAGACCTACCCTTTCTTTGGAGAACCTTACCTGAAACCACCTTCGGTGGTGCTAGGGAGGGGGGTGGCGGGTAAGGAACAGCCACTGGGGCAGGACAGGGCCCCTCCCCAAGTCAGACAGAAACCTCTTCTCCTATCTCATCTACACATCGAATGAATCACGAACTTTGCCCGCGCTCGTAAGTGATTGTGACTGTTTCGTTTTCGAAATATCAGTCGGCCCGTTCGAGTAATTTTATACTTAAATTATTTAAATGCAATCTATCCATTGAAGCAATTTCTCCTGCACAGGAGAAGTGTTTTCTTTTTTAGGGAACTGAAGCATGATAAATAAATGAATAAAGACTTGTAGCAGTCTCTCTCTCTCTCTCCTGAAGAAAGCACTTCGGCTGCAAGTCCCTCTTGTCAGAAATCTTGGAACTCGTAATATTCCCCATGGTTCTGCCGCTCAGCATTAAAAATAACCAAAGACTCGAGTCACAGGTTTTTTTTTTTTTTCTAGACACGAAGCGCATTTTACGCCACAATGCCTGGGATGACACAGGGACTGCTCAGAGCTTGCTAATATTCTCCGCTGCCTCTCTCCCCAGGCCTGCAAGCAGTTAGAATGGCTTAGTGGTGATCACAAATGCTGTCCCATTTGGAAAGCACTTCTTTAAGGCAGCTCAGATTAAAATTCATGAAAGGCGGCTTGCTTGCATAAATAAATTAAAAGCTGCAAAACTAAAGTTTAAACACCCATACACAACTAGCATTTTGCAAACACCATATGCACTGTGAGTCTCAATTCTGGGCTGTCAAGCAAGAAGTAAGAATCTTTCCTCATTGGGTTTGAATGCATAAAACTGGAAGCACCTTGATCACCTTTGGCACAAAGGAACCTCAGCTGCAAAGTTTGAACTAATTGATTTGAACCTCGTCTAAATGCATATAGATTTTAGGGGAGTATGCCAATATCTAGAGAGTATCTTAAAAAGAAAGAGAGAGAGAGAGAGAGAGAAATAGAGAGAGAGAACAAGAGAACAAGCTTGTGATCTGACAATGCCAGGTTCAAATCTTAACACTTGAAAGTATTATGTTGCCTTGGGTAAATCATAGGTAGTCTCTGATAGCTAGCTTTCTCATCTATAAAGTAGGCATATGAAAACTAACTTCTAAGCATAGCCTGTTGCAGAGAAAGTAAACGATGTACTACACATAAAGCAACTGGTAGGCAAGAGGTCTCACAAACTGTTAATTCTCTTCTTTCTGCTTTTATCTTACATTTATATAGTCGTGGCACTGTGGGAAGGGAATGAGTTCTGAGGTCAGAAGCCTCAGCTCTGAGCCCCAGCTTTGCCATCCACTGGCTGTGTGAACTCAAATAACTCACTTCATCTGTTTCTTCATTTGCAAGGTTAAGATGGTAATGTTATCTCTCTCCTACAAATATCTGGTATCTGATATCTGGTCCTTGCAATACTACATTAAGCATGACTGGCAACCTTATCTCCATTTCTTTAGTAAAGAAAGTGATGCTAAGAGGGGGGCAGAGTGAGCCCAACGTGATTTAGAAAGTGAGTTGCAGACCCAGGAATAAAGGGCAGATGAACCTAACTGCCCTGTCCATGCATCCTGGACCTTCTTGCCAGCCCAGTACCTTCTTGCTGCCCCACGGCTGCTCAGGGCCTGCCAGGGAAGCCCTGGGTCCATGTTTGTCTCAGTTATGGGCATTTAACAGCCTGCCCATCGTGATGGAATGAATATGTTTTCATCCCTATGTTCCAAAGCCTTGATGCCAAATTCTGATTATTCAGTGTAATTGGCATTAATGGGTTGAATTTCAGTCCCTTCTGAGAAACGAGTATGCTTCTCGGTAGGGTTTCTGAATTCCCAAGCTGCTGTTTGAGACGTGAGAGCATTGGACCTGGAGTTCTATAAAGCTTGCACATGAGAACAGTGAGTGCATGGAGAGACTGCCTAAGCTGGCTTGAAATAGGTTCCCCTTTATGAACTGCTCTGATAGTGGAATCATATCAGGAGCCTGGGAGTGTGCATCTGTCATTCTCTAGCTGGAGATCCCCAGCAAGATGTTAAACCTCAGCCATCATCAAGCATTAGGCCCAGGCCCAAGGGAGCAGATTCTAAAACACAAATTGTATTCATTACTAGTCCTAGTGTGAAGCAACAGAAATGAAACTCTGGCTGTTATAATCAAACTAAAAGTGAGAAAGTGTAGACTGGTCATTTGAAATCCTCCTGCTACAGAGTACCTAGAAATTATAGACGGAAAAGATAAAGTATATAGAAGCTCATAAAATTTATTAGAAAGCAGGAGAAATCCCCTGGGGGATTAAAATAAAGAAGAAACTGCGACCTTGTGAGCTGACACTGCAAGTGCCCTGGTAAATAGTGGCTGAGGTGGGAAGGGATGTGGGGGCTGTCGGTCTCATTGACCTAAAGATTTAGATTTTTATGCCTACATTGGAATAAAAGACCAAGCCTTGGGCCTATACAATTTGATGTTGTAACAAAGGTCCTCGTATAAAGCTAGGACGCTTAAGGGGTTACACCATGAGTAAAAGAATAGGCTTAAAATTTTACTTAATCTATTCTCTGTGTACAGACTTACATGTCTATCTTGGTTAAGGTCTGAGAGAGAAAATAAAATTTTCTCTAAGAATAGATAACCAACCATAAAGACAAACTTCATACAGGTTTGGAATTCAGATTTATATTATTCATTTTGTTTGGTGACCCTGCCCTTCCAATATAAGAAATTAACAACAAAATATTATATCCCAAATAAGAGAAACTTTGGGGTACCTGAAGGAAGCAAGACTAAAAACTCTTTGGAGGTATGGGCCTTCACCCCAGGTAGTTTAGGCATTCTGCACTAAAGATGTATACTATATTATAAAATATTTAACTGTAGCAGAGATTTCTTGTTGCTTTTCCCAAGAATTTCTGTCCTCCCCTGTTTAGATCTTGGAAGCTATCAAATTCTTTGGCAGCTAAGGGTAGCCATATGACTACGTTCTGACCAATAAGTTAAAAACAAAAATGTTGTATAGGAGCTTCTAGTAAATCTCCTCAAAAGATAGCTTCCATGTTCTCTTTATTTCTTCTTTTTGCCCATCCTGCTATTTGGAGCATGGATGTGATGGCTGGTGTTCCATCATGGACCATGAGGACAACTAGTGAATGACGCCATATCAACACTGTATTTCCTACATCACATCAGAACTTTTACATGAGAAAAAACTAGACTTCTGTTGTTTAAGTCATTATTTTTCTTATTTCTATAACCCACGGTGAAACAAAATCTTAACTAATTCCGTGAGGGGGAAAACTACCATGAGTCAAGTCAGGAGGTAAGATAAACAACAGGGCTGCTCTCAAAATAATTAGGTAATATAAATATGGGAAAGTGATTACACAATAATTGTCTATGTAATTAGAAGCATAAAAGAAGAGAATATACGAGTAAAGAATAAAACATTAAGGGAAAAGGTATATTTTTAAAAAACCAATAACAGGGATAGAAATAAAAAATGAAATCATTGAAAGAGACAAATGAAAAACTACAGTAGATGAGTTAAATAACCCAGTATGCAGAAAGAAACAGAGAATTGGAGAACTAGAGTGTATATCATCTGAAATAATTACCCGAACTCTAGAAGAAAGAAAGAAAGAAAGAAATGAAAAAAACATGAAGGAAAGTTGAAAGATGTAAAAAATCAGGATAAAACTGTCCAACACATGTCAACAGGGGTTTCAGAAAGAGACAAAATAGAGAATGAGGAAGATGCAATATTTTAATAATGTGTGTCTGAGAATATTCTATAATTAATAAAAAAGCATAAAGTATAAGATTTAGGATTCACAATTAATATGAAGGAGACTAGATAGATAGGTAGATCAATAGATATCGACAAATACATATTATAATGAAACTGTGGAGATCCAAAGAAATGAACTCAAAAGAAGCAGGAGAAGGAATATATCAGCTAACAGAAGCCTTCTCAACAGAAACAAGAGAAAACACTGACATGAAAAACTCTACGAGTTAAAGCCCACCCAGATCACCCTACCTTTAAACTCACAATTCATAAGTCTCCTATATGCTTATAGCCTCTAGTCAGCTTTGAAGTCCCCTATTCTGAAATATAATCAGACAACTGAGTACTATCAAAAATCTAGACATCTAGCGATGAGATATTAAAAGAAAAAAATGGTGCGACATGGTGGAAATAGAGATGGGAAAAGCAAAGTTTAAAGAATATCTACCATTCATAGATTTTGAAAATTAATATTGTGACCATGCATAGAGCAATGAAAAATGAGACTATGAAAAAAAAAAGGAGATCTTGAAAATTAAAAATGTGATAATGAAAATGAAAAACACAATGGAAACTTTTAAAAGTAAGATCTCCAAGAAAGTAGACAAAGTTAAATAGAAGAAAAATCAGAAAGTAAAATATAAAATAAAACATAAGTCTAAGAGAATCTAATAACTAAATAATAGAAGTTCTACAAAATTTGAAGAAATTAAATGAAAGCAATCATCAAAAAATGTAATTTAAGAAAATTTCCAAAGGCTAAATATGAGTGTCTTTATTAAAAGGGACAATGGATTAAAAAAAAAAAAAAAGACCTACAACAAAGCATATTATTGTAAAATTTCTAAATAATAGGGACCATGAAAAAAATTATTAAGTTTCCAGAGAAAAACACAGGTACACAAGCTCAGGAATCAGAATGGCTCCCAACCAATATTACACCGAAAGGTGGAAGCTGAAGTAATGCCTTCAAAATTCTGAAGGAAAATAATTTCCAATGTCGAATTATTTTCCCACACACACTGTAATAAAATAAATACATAAAGTATGAGAGGAAAATAAAAAAAAAATTTAGATCAGCAAAGTCACAAAATAATTTACCTTATATTCAACTTTCTCAGGAAGCTACTAGAGGATGCACTCCAATAAGATGAGGGAATGATTGAAATAAGATGATGACATGGGATACAGTAAAGGGAAGCACCAAACTGGAAAAGAAGTGAAGGCAGCCCTTCAGATGCTGGGAAGGTAGATTCCAGGAAGATTGCTGTGCACAGGCAGGGGTGATTGAAAGAGGTCAGAAGGCTCCTGGAGAAAAAAAATGATGGAAAACCTCACGTAAATGGACATCTTAAGGATAGATTTAGACATTTGGCAAAGAGTTTGGAATTTAATTACTTAATTGTACATGCAATCCTGAGCAAATGAAAAATATGACAAATATTACCTCTAGGAAAAGCCAAATGTGAAGGAAAGGAAAAATAATCAGTTTGCTAAATGAATCACCTGTAAAGATTGTTAAAAGGTAATAATAATGTAAGCTCTGAACATTTATCTCTCAAAACTATAATATTACTCTGTTTAATGAGAAAGATGTGGGCTATGGTAAGAACGTGAAGTGGTTTAAGGGGAGCAAAGAGGTCTAAATTCTATCTTCCATTGTAGGAAGTTCTTAAGTAATACCTAAACTGAACCCTCAAAAAGTAGCAAGATGAGATGTTTCAGAGAAGTACGGAGGTAAACATTAAAATTGTCAGCTTTTCTGGGCAAAGTGGTTGCCTTTGGGAAGTGGGACTGGCGAAGAGTTGGGGACAGAGTGCTTTCCGTGTGCTATAATTGACTTTATAAAGTTGTTTAATTCTCCAAAGTTTGTTTGTAGTTAACTGTAATTAAAAATAAAAACAAAGGAAAAATTAAAAAGAGGAAACATAAAACAGATAAAGGCCTGTGATTTTGATTATGACTTTACCTAAATTATCATAATCCTCTGGGGGAGATGTAACTCAAGAAAGTGTGCTAATTTTTTTTCACACTTAAATTAGTTCACTTCAGTAAACATATATATTAGGAAGGAAAAAAAATTGTTTTGCAGGTAAAGTGAAATTTTTCCAGGACATGCTGGTCTTTTTACTGCTCTGGGAAGACAAAACAGGAGAAAACTGGAACATTTCTTTTGGTTGCTCTGAGAACTTGGTGGAGTAACGTGAGAACACCTAGGGCATTTGAGACATGCCTGACAATGTCAAAACAGCAAGCAGCCTCATCTCCCATTTTATATTTTGAAATAGGAAAGAAAACAGATGAAATAGCTTTTTCATTTATTTTCCACATCCCAAAAAGAAATTCACTTCAATTTTAATAACTTTTCTATTTCTTATTTATCATCATGCAAACCTTATAAAAATTGCAAGCCCCAAATTTGTGGGATAGGGTGGCAGGATGAAAAAGAAAATGTTTCTTTCATCTAGTCTTTTTTTTTTATCGAACTAAAAATAAAACCTATGTTACTTTTGAAGGAGAAAACAGATGGATAATAGCTAATTCAACAAATAGCCGTGAAGTCTCAGGAAACTGGCTCAGGGCTACACCGCCAGGAACAACATTGAAGGTCACAGAATGAAACTGGTCAATGCAAACACAAGTTCTGCTTCACCTCGCCCTGACTTTGCAGCTTATACTGATGACACAAGTAGCCCTGGTCAATTTTTGCCACCACTCCCACACAGCTGCATTTGATGCTCTGGTCTTCAACTACCAGGACACAGAAACTCTTCCTTCTGGTCCCTATTCCTTGCATCACTAGGTCCTGACTTGAAGCCCAGGTGGTGTTACTGCATCTGAGGCATACAACCATTCCATAGTTAGAGGGAAAGCGAGGAGAAAGAGTATCTGACATTTTTAGCTACCCACTAAGACGCTGAAAATAAAAGAGGGGTTTAATGCCAGGGCAATAGCAGAGACATAAAAATAGCAATAGTGACAATAATTTGAGCCCTATAGTATGGTAGCAAAGCACATAGATTCAGCGTGCAGACTAAGGTTCAAATTCTGGCTCTTCCTTAACTATTCAACCAAGCAGACTCCCCACCTCAGGGCCTTCGTACCTGCTGGTCCCTTTCCTTGGGCGTTGTTTCTTTCCAATATGGTTCCTTCACCTGCCTCATCATCTCAGTGAAGCATAATGTTCAAAGGCACATCCTCCTTGGCATTCCCTGCCCCCTTTCATGATTTATGTATCTTCGTAGTGCTTATTACCGTGGGATAAACTGCACGGTTTTCTTGCTGTTTCTTCCCTACTCTCCCCACCCCAGCTGGATGTAAGTTCCATAAGAACAAGAGTTGTGTCTGTATTGAATACTGCTGTAGTCCCCAAACCTGGCACTAGTGGGCATTCTATAAATATCTGGTGGTTGAATAAATTGGGTCCAACACCTAGTTTTTTTTTTTGAGCCTTAAATCATTATCTGTAAAACGGGGTTGTAAACAGAAACTACATCATAGATTGTATGAAAAATTAAATAAGAATAATGTCTGTGTCGTGAGAAGATGAATGTTCCCTTACACAGCCACCTTGCATTCCTTGCTTGCATCTCAACCCTCGCTTGTAAGGTCCATTAGACCAAAGCCCCTATCACTTTTGAAAAGCTGCCATGGTAGAACCAGAGAACAAAGACATTGGCTTTTAAGGTCAATGCTCTCAGTCCAGAAGTAAGAAAGAAAATATTTAGGAGAATATGAGACCAGATAGGGCCAGTTTTTCCTGTCTCACCACTCGTTTTCATAAAATCTTACAAGGTGGGAGGAATGGAGAGGTCATCTGAGAGAAAGCAACAGGACTCTCACGAAAGTGTCTCTTCCACCCTGCACCAGCGTCCCTGTCCCTAGGTGTCAGTTGCAGAAGGAGAAGAGCAGTCAAGGGTGTTTTTCCAGAGGCCAAGGCTCTGGGCACCCATGAGTCTCCAGGGGCCCTAGCATGGCCTTGGAAAACAGCCAGGTCTTCCTGTACTCCAAAGAATGGTGTTAGAATTAAGAAATAAAGATGCCACTGTAGAAAACAGCAGAGACAGTGCAGCCAGGGACCAGGTGGGACATAACAGAGCCTGCGTGTCTGGAGTAAGAATGCCAGTGACCAAAGCCCAGGAAACACATCTTGGCAGCCACCATCATTGAAAAAAACAAAAACCTTGGGCCAGAAGCCTCAGCCTTCCCTCCATCCACACCCATGCCAGGATACTACTCAACTCCAGAATGTTAATGCCACATCAAGGGGAAGAAGCAAAAAAGAAACATTCTGAATTCACTGAGCTTAAACACAATGCAACGTAGAGAACACTGTGGTGACTGTGATTTCCCAGCAATGACTAGAATGAATTGAGTGTCTGCCATCATGCAGAAGGGGTCTTTGAAATAAAGTTTTATAAACAAATAAGTAATTAATAAATAAAAATGATAAAGTATAGAACACTATGCAGAGTTATATTTATTTGACTTACAGAGTCAAATGGCCTCTGAAAACTATTTCTACTAAAATATATAAAGAATATATTACATTGTCTGGCACTTAGTAAGCAACTAAATGAATGGAAGCTGCTATTATCACTGACCTGCCAGACACCAAGCCATTCATTTCACTTGAGTCATCTCTAACTCCCACAGTAATCCTGCTAGGAAGATGTTTTATTATTTCTATTTTGTATTTAATAAAAAATGGACTCGAAAAGATTCAATGACTTGGTCAAAGTTTCATGCTTAGGAAAGGTCAGGGATGAGGTTTGAACCTGGACTGCCTGATTCCATCTTTGGCTGTCACATGTCACACTGCCTCACAGGGGATGGGAGTCCTGCTCAGTTAGGTGCTTTTTCTACTGACACAACTGGATGGGGGCTCCCATCAGCTACAGCAAGGATTCCAGGCAGCAAGGGGAAGTCCAAATTTATCTCGGCCTCTCCAGGGTTACCTGGGTAGGCAGGCATTTTTTTTTTTTTTTTTTGGTGATATTGAGATAATTCAGGAGCCCATAGGCTTTAAATTGGGACACTGATAGGTATCCCTCAAGAGTCTTCTAATCACTCAGCCCCACAATGCTAAAGTCAAAAAAAAGTATGTATTTGAAGCCTAAAGAAGCCTAAAGAAGGAGTTGAGACACCATTGGGAGGAAATTCTTTTCTATCCCAGCTAGGGCAGTATCTGGGCAACCCAGGCTAACTCCAATCACAATGATGAGTTGGCCCCACTTTGTGAGAACAAGAGAGAGACCCAAACAGAGGGTCATCATCTAAGGCAGGAGCTACAGAAACCAAATGTCGATGGGAGACCACCTAGGAAGACCAGGTGCTAAAGGCGTAAAAAAAAAAAAATAAAAAATAAGGGATTGTAAACTGACAAGGTCCTTGCAATCTGTGAGGTCAACCAAGGGTTGCCGCTTCTTAAAAAAAAAAAAAAAATTGTGTTCACCAAGGAGCACCACGAGTCCCTTGTGTTTTTGCTGGAGCTATGAGGGGACCAGATGAGGAAGTCAGAGTCATGTCCATGTTCATAACCACACACTTCTGGATTTTCTTCACAGACTGTGGGTGAGCTAGAGGAACAAGGGATGTGTAATTATGCATTGACTTCAGGTTAACTTTGCTCTCTCCTCCTTTCCCAACAACAACAATGACAACAAACACACACACATACACACACTCACAGAGCCCTGGACCCATTCTGCTTTCACAAAGGCTGCCTTTTCTGGAATATAAACGATTCTTTACTTCCAAGTCCTTCACTTCCTTCCACTTGTTAAAGTTGCTTTTTAAACAATTTCTTTCATATAATCCTCCACATTATCACCCCAATTCTCTACTCTACCCCCAACACTTACTGCACATGATCTCCTGACATTTTTAGGCCCTGCTCTTTCTGATACTTCTCCGAATGACTGGCCAGAGTATAGACTCATGGCAGAGGTGGATGTGCCCTGCTTTGGTCAAAAGATCTCTCCGGACAGTGGTGTCTGGGAATGTCCTTAGCTGTCATCTCAGACCAGGGAGGGCCGACACAATGTAATCCCAGACAAAAGGCTGCCGAGGCCGTGAACCCAGGCCTCCCTCTGCCAAGTGTCACTGACATTAAGGCATGAGAAGGCGAAGATTTGGGAAATGGAGCCACAGACTGGAAGTCTGGAGGTGGGAGGTGGGAGGGGCCGTGATGTTTTTCACAAAGACCGATTGCTAAAGTCACAAAAGCCTGTACCAGTATTGAGGCTAGTTAAAATTGCCTGATAAAGCCCTAGCCTTTTCCCATCTTATAAGATCTTTTCCCATCTTATACGATCTGCATGAGGAAAGTGTGGGGGCAGGGTTCTTTGAATGGAAACTTTGCGACAGAAGCCCAAGAGGGCAGAGGCCAGCTGCTCACACTCGGAAACTTTTAAGAGATTAAGTGAGACTGGCCAATGACTTGCACTAACCACACCCAGCAAAAGTGAGGGGGATTCTCAGCATCCGAGGCGCAAGCTAGAGTGTGTGTATTCTAAAAGGGCAGGGTGGGGAGACTCTCTGGGTATAGGAAATGGGAGGTCAAACCTGCTTCAAAGTGTACCACCAAAAGTCTTATGCCCCCTTTTTTCATGGCTTCTCCCAACTGTGAAGTCTTTATCCTTATACAAGCTCACCACTCTGGCCGAGAAAGAAATCGCCCAAAGGAAAAGCACCAATTAGGCCTCAAAGAGCTCTGGGATAATAACTAGCCATTACTGAGCTCTTACAATGAGCCAGGCCCTGTTCTAGGTGCGATTTGATTCTCAAGCCGTGGAATCCTTATGACCATCCTCTAAGGTAAGTACCACTTACTATCCACATTTTAGTGGTAATAAAATCAAAGCACAGAGGTTAACACAGATGCACAGCCCAAGGTCATGCAGCTAGGAAGTGAGCAAGCTGAGATTCAGGCCCAGGGAGTCTGAAAGCTAAGGCACCTCACTAAGCTGCCTCACTTGTGTTCACTTCTATCGGAGCCCTTAACCTAATGTGTTGTGATGCTGTTTATTAGTTCATCTCCTCTGCCCTTGACCATGACCTCCTTGAGGGCAGATGCTATATCCTATTTATCTCTATTTATCCTCAAATCCTAACAAAAAACATGACTGTAGTAGGTGTTCAATAAATACTGGGTTGGTCTACGGTCATGCCACCCTCAATATGCCTGATCTCATCCGATCTCAGAAGCTAAGCAGGGTCGAGCCTGTTAGTACTTGGATGGGAGACCACCTAGGAAGACCAGGTACTGGAGGCTTCAAAAAAAAAAAAAAAAATACTAGGTTGAACAATAAGTTTGCGAAATCTTTATAAAGCTTGCACTATTGCAGAGCAGAAAGGTTACTAGGAAAAAAAAATACTCGTTGAACCCTTGCCAGGTAGATAGCACCATGCCAAGCCTGTCACCTTGATTTCCCCCTTTAATTTCCTAGAATTCTCTGAGAGCTAAATACTCTCATTAGCTCAGTTTCACAGAAGAGAACTGAAGCTCAGAGAATTTAAGTGGCATGCACAAGACCCCACAGCCAAGATTCTCATTTAAACATTTGGCTTCCTGGCCCGTGCACTCAATTATGACCCAATGTACTGACCTTGGGCTAGAACAGGGAGAAAGGGCAATGAGCGGTCTGAGGAAGAAGATATCCAACCAGAGGAACCAGAAAGTCTTCCTGGAGGAGGTAACACCTGAACTGGATCTTGAAAGATGGACCAACAGAGTAGAGCACTCACGTACTGTAAACTGTGTGAGCAAATACACAGGTAGAAAACTGCAGCATGTGCAAGAAAATCAGAATTATTTTCACAGGGGTGCAGCTCAGGATGAGTGAAGAAGAATGCCTGAGACTCAGAAAGCAAGACGAAACCCAAACTAAGGAGAGTTTTGAATGATAAACTTGGGGGCTCAGATTGAGTTACTAGGCAGTAGGGAGCCATCGAATACTTTAGAGCAGGGAGTGATACATTAGAGCTGTGCTTACGTTGATTTGGCAGCCAGAAAGAGGATGATTTAAGGCAGGGAGATATGGGCAGGATAAAGAGCAATTAGAATTACTAAAAAACAGGATTGAGGTCTTAGCCAGGCACAAAGAGGAGAGAATGGAAGTAACAGATAATTTGAAGCCAGAACCAATTATTTAGCTGCTGGAAAGGTGTGAGGGCTGTGACGGAGGGAAGAGTTAAGAGAGGTGCTGAGGGTTTCCTCTGGACTCAGTGGATGACAGTTCCCTTATGAGAGAGCACGTACAATGGGAGCTGGTGGGCAAGGGAAGCTAATTAGCCCAACCCCTCACACTGGGAGCATTTTCGAAAGGGTCAAATCTAAATTCCAGGCCATTTGTCCCCTCAGCCAGAAGATCTCCAGTTGGTAAGTCAGGGCTCCCTTTCCATTTCTTAGACAAATTCTCTTTCTAGATTTGATTTATGCAGGGCATTGCATATCTGATATCAGTGTGAGACACCAATAGCTGCCACACACACAGACACACATGCACACACATGCCCACCACCACTAAAGACCAGCAACTTAATGAAACCCCCTCCTCTGTGTGAGCCACATTAGCAAGTTGATCCAGTAATAGAAGACAAGCCGTACAAATTGAAAACTAAAAACTTCCAGATTCCATCCTGCTTTTCCTTATGTCACTTATTTTATGCTGCATGAATTGGATATTAGTTTCCCCGTTTCACTGGAATGTCGGATCACTAGGGTAGCTTGAGCAGACTCAATTTCGCTTCGAGTAATAGAGTGAGATTATTCAAAATTATTTCCAGTGGGCTGAGCCTGCCTGTTCCTTCTGTTATGAGAATAGAAGTAAACAACTTGCCACCCTCCTCGCAAGCTGACATCCTTGACACAGCGCCCCTTTGCCTAGCTCCTTAATCGACAGAGCATTTTGGTTTTAGCCACGCTCAATTAATTCATCCAGGAAAGGGTCCAGTCAGAGAGAGTTGATTTAAAGTGAGATAAACTGGGCATCTGCTTGGAAAACCAGATGATCCCAAATATGTCTTTCATCGTGAGAAAACGAAGCGCTCTTTCCACATTTAGATCAGTAACTACTTGATGGCATATTTTTCCTTGAGAGTTTAAGCAGTGGCAGGGGCAGAAGCGATCAGTGGGCTGCCTCTCCCGGAACATAACGGGGCTGGGCCATTGGGGATGAAGAGACCTCCAACCCACCCATCACCCCCGCTGGCCTGTGCGTCTGTGGGGCCAGGTAAGCATGGCTGGGCAGTCAGAAAGGGTTTGAATCCCCAGCTAGACACACAGCTGGTCCCGCTCACAGTTGAACAGCAAAGAGCTGAGCTAGCACTTGGGAAAGTGGGATGTCAACATATTTTTGCTCAAATTTGATAAGCAACGGAAGATTAGCACCTTCCTCAAGTCTCTATTTCAAACAATGTTCCTTTCAAGGCAGCCAAATTTGGCAGAAAATCCGGACCCCGCAGACAGCCCTGAAGCTTGTGGGGAGAGGCAGAGTAGGAAGACTGGAGCGGGGAAAGGAAGATGTGTGGTGACAAACCCCAAACCCACAGCTTCGAATGCAGCAACTTTCATTTGGGGGAAGGATAAAGCTTTACCACGTGAATTTTCCACCATGTGTGCCCTCCATGGGGCTGGTTTCGGGTGTTCCCAGTTAAGAAAAGAGGCCAGACAGCAAAGCGTCTGTCCAGTGGTCAGGAAGACCCAGGCCCCCAGTGGCCTTGAATCACCCCGGGCATCTCGCTTCACTGTGCCGAAAGCATTACATGGCACAAACAAGCTGGGGAAATCAGGGACCAATCGGAGCATTAAAAACAGGCTTTCTGGCCTCCCAGGGAAGGCTAGGGTTTCGGCTCTGCTGCCATCTCCTCACATTTTCCACTGATGTCACCCCAGGCAAATAATTGGTGGAGAGGAGACTTAAAGGGGAAGAGTGGGGCTGTGTGAACAGAGCAGCGGGATGGAGAGGAAAACAAGGCTGGGACCGGCCCCAGCTGTGACCACGGGGATCTCACCCTCACTTGGGAAGCAGGGCTGCAGGCCAGCTATTTGCTGCAAAATGGAACTTGCCTCTTGTTCCTGGATTCAAAACCATGCCAGTGAAGGTAGCTTCTCCTTGAGCAGAAAGACTTCTGTGGCAGGCCAGTGCTGACCTCGGCTCCCACTATCCCAGCCAGGGAGGCAGCATGCATGGCAAAGCAGGCAAATAGGAGGCTGCTGGTCAGGAAAGGGGTTTGTCCCTCCCTGTACTGCCCTGTGTGCCACTGGGTGAGCCTCAGTCCCTTTCTGGGCCTTGGCTGGAATGGGTGTTTGGCCAGGGTCTTTAATTGTAATGGGCTGTTTAGTGAATGTGCTACCAACGCCCAAGTTGAAGGTCTCTGCAGATAAACTTCTTTAAACCAGCTGAAACTCAAGATTTTATTAATTTAAATTCTCCTATGTGCCAAGTATTGTGCTAGGTACTTTAATAGAAATTACTGTCAGTTATTTAAAAAAAAAAATCGATCAGTTTTCTGTGCTGTGTGATCATTTTGCTAAGCACTAGGGATAAAGCAATACATAAGACAGACACGGTCTATCTTTTAAGAGCTTATGTTCTACGCCCTCATTTGTAGCCAGCAACACTATGATATAGTATTATTAGCTGCTTTTTACAAATGAGGAAAAAGCAGCTCAGAGAGGTGGAGTGACTTGCTCCAGGTCACACAGCAGTCAAGAGCAGAGTCAGGGGAAGAGACTTGGTCTTCTGGCTTTAAACCTACATTTCTTCCCATTATACCACCCTTAATTCCCATGCACAGAATAGCAGGAGATGCTGAAACAGTCTCTCAGCTCACCAGAAAGAAAAGAGAGAAGGAAAGTGGGGGGCAGAGGAGGTGAGACAGAAAGAGAGAGAGAGAGAGAGAGAGAGAGAGAGAGAGAGAAAGCTTCTGCTCTGAAATTCTCACAACAAAATATGTTTGTAAATGCTGTCTCCAGCCATCACTCTCCAGGAGACCAAAGCTCTGACCTGCCCAAATTCTATTCCTCTACTCCAAATAGTTCTTATACCAACCAGGAAAGAAACGCTGAAAAAGCCGACCTAAAAAAATAAGCCTCTAATAATAATAATAGGCTTACATTAAACCAAATAAAGTCATTCTGAAATGACTAAAGAGAAATAGCAGAGGAGAAATGCCCCTGGGCTCAAACTCTGTTTATGCATTGCACATTATACCTTTTCATCACAATTACCTAAAGTGGTACATTTGTACTTCCATAATGTATGGAATTCATTACATAGTTTTGCAATGAAATTATCACACTGTGCCTGGGACATCTGCACCCTGTCATACATCATTCTATTCATTTCTAGTTAATTTAATCCCAATATCTGCCCACATGATAAGACAGATGTTCAGCTATGCTGCAGCTTCAATGGTTTTCTGCCTTGAAGAAACTTTAAGCCGTTGAAAGAAATGACATCTTTCAGACAGAAAGCTTAGAGTATTAAAAAGTTTGAGGGTTTTGCCACTTGACTATTATCAACTTTATTATTTGTTGGTCTATCACAGCAACCTCTGCCGTGAGGATCAACATGTGAGATGAACAGAGGCATAAGTCTAATAGTAGTATTTCTATGAGTAATTCTATAGCCACTGAAAATGAATCCCCATCAAAACTGGTTTAGAAATATTGGCATGTCATTCAAAAAAAAAAAAAAAGAAGAAGGAAATCTAGACATTTCATATAATTTGCCACTTTGCAGGGGGAGAGAAGGAGCCGTTGATGATCAGGTCTTCCTGCACCCGTCCTCCTGCACTTGTCCAGATGCTTGGCTCACATGCTCTCCGTCACTTTGCAGTGCCATCCGAGGAGGCAACCACTATGGCGATTTCCCCACCAAGAGCTGCGACTTGTCTCCCTCTGTGCTTTCCACCGCTTCCCTGATCATGTGTCCCATACTAGGAAGTGCACAGGCCTTGCAGATAGCTCTCATTGTGTGTGAATTCTGGCTCTGCCACTCACTGTCTGGGTAACTTAGGGTGAGTTACTCAATCCTCTTGGAGCCTCAATTTCATCATTTGCATAAGGTAAATAACACCAATTCTTTCATAAAGGGTGTGAAGATTAGATGATACATGCAAAGTATTGAGAGCAGTGCTTAGCTTAGTGTTACTAGTAATACTTTTAACAATACATTATATAGCACTTCTCCTATATGAAAAATACCTAGCAGAATTCTTACCTCGTGGTAGGCCTCTAAGGATGTAGCAGACATTATTATTAACAATAACATAGCTATTATTGTTATCATTCCACACAGAATCCTATTATACAAAAAGCAGTGTTGCCTCCAGAAGGCACAGGTTAAAATCATTTCTAATTTTTGCAATGGTCAATTATTGTCCTTATTAGAGCACACAAAAATTTGCAGTGGACCCTGGAATTCTGTGTACATAAACGAGCTTTAGGTTAGAGAGTCATAAGTGATATAAAAATATTGTTAGGAGTAGAGACAGAAGAGTATAAATGCATCATTTGTATAACCTCCAAGTAAGCTGTCATCTGAGGGCAGGAGAAATCATTGCACTATAGAAAAGAACCTGTTTCCAGCTCCATTTATTCTAGAAACATTTAGTGAGTAGTGAGCTCCAACTAAGTGGCAGAAAGTGTGCTGGACTATTACGTGGGACAAGACTGATAAAGACATAGACTCTATATTAATGCGATCACAAAAGTAGTTACATAGTACACACACATACATACATATACACATAGACATAATTTTATATGCTATTATTTAACATAAGGTTATATTTTCACACAAAATAATGGACTAGTTCATGAGTCTAGAAGGGCTTTTTTTTTATTTTAGGATCCCCTACTCACTAAGCACACACATTATTCACTAAGTTCCAGGCATGTTGCTTAGGAGGTATAACCTAGCTCCAAGAGAACATTTTAAGTTTGACCAATCAAATTTTGTCTGTAGAAAAATTTCAATGTCCTTTTCTAACCACCAGGTGATAATTTAATACAGGCTCTCCATTCTCTGTTCTGACTTCTTTCCTATTCTGTTCTGAACTCTGTTATTTAAATACTCAGGCATTCATGGTACTTATGTTCTGTGTTGTACTTTAAACACATTCTAAGTACACTTTCTAAATACACTCATGTACACACAGTGTTTTTCTTATTTTTCTTTCTTCTAACTTGGCCACACCACATGGCTTTTTAAAAAATTACTATTATTCTTTCATTAAAAACTGCTCAAAGTCTGGCTCCATACACATATCTGCCACCCTATTCTATCACTGAAAATTACCCCTTCTTGAGTCATTTTTTCTGGAATGACTTTGGAAGGATTGGTGTATTTAGCAGCTAGCCTACAGATGACCCAGTCTCAGGGAAAAGACAGGGAGGATAACTGTCTCTGCTTTCTCTCATCTAATAAGAAGTCAGAAGGCATGGACTTCTAGCTGGGGCAGTAGGAGATGATGATTCAAGGACTGAGCCAAAACTGGGCAAATATCACAATGCTTGAGATATTGAGCAATGTTGTGAAAAATAGGCCATGGCCATGGGGTTCACCCTCAGACAAGCAATCTCTGACCACCAGGCCTTCTGATTCAGCAACATCAATGAAAAGCCAGGATACAGAATCACCTGTTTCCCTGGCCAGAGTCAGGAGTCCTGAAATGGCTTCCCCAAGTGGCATAGAATATCAGAGGTAAAAGTGGCCTTAGGGATCAGCTAGTCCAATCTTCTTTTACAGAAGAGAAACATGAGACTAAAAAGTATCTGTTTCAGCAATCCACCATCTCTTTTTACTGTGAGTGCATTCTTTTGGCTTTGTCTCAAATGCCTAGCACAGTGGTAGGCCCATGGTGGAAGTTCAGTGACAGTTCAATGGACTAAAGTGAGGTGAGACCCAGATTGCTCCACAAACATAACAAATAAGTGGCCGAGTCCTGAATGGAAGCCAGGCTTCTCAGTTCAGATGCCCTTATTTTTTCTGTCACCAAATAGATTCACCTTTCTAGAGCCATGAACCCAGAAGGCTTTGTGGTCAGGAATGACAAGCTGGAGGGACAATCCTATTACTTCTATTGCTTAAAACATTGCTTATCATCTCCAGTCCTGCAACATTTGCCCCATTAGAATCTAAGGTCAAAGGTGCCTTTGCTCTCCGGGTGCCGTTTTAACCATCTTTAACTTGAGGTGATTGATCTACATCATGTGAATATACGTTTCAAGATTACAAGTTTCTGTTCATCGCAGAATTCCTCATGCTTAAAACAGTGTTTACCACATAGTAAGTCTTTCACAAATATTTAATGAACAAACAGGTGAATGAATAACCCATTTCATGGGCCAACAACTATTAGAAGCAAATTCATAGAGTTCTGTTTAAGAAGAAATCTAAGGCAGTTCCAGGGCTTTCTAGAAAAGAATGTTATGATTAATTAGTAAGGCTTGGCATGGGCTCAGGGGCATGGATATTGGTTATTGCCAGACATGATAATTAGGTGGTGGGAGAAAGAGAGAAGACAGAAAGGGTACATTTTGGTTTTGTGGAAAGGAAAAGAGAGTGGCAAATAAGAACCAAAGGTGAGCTGAAAATTACAATATTATTGACTATATTCCAATAAAAAAATTTTTTTAAAGATGACATGAAAAATAAAAGGTACTATCTCCATTTCCAAATTACTTTGATGATACTGACACTATAAGTGAAGATGTTTTCCTGGTGTTCTAAGTAGCCTGTCCCTCCGATCCACACTTGGCTTCCGCTTGAGGCCTAGCTAAGCACTTCTGCCAACCCCCTGGGATCTTTGCTTCAGGAGCCTCCTCTTTCCTCTCCTGGAGCAGGTCCACTTTAGGCCCACTTTCGAAGCGTCAGAATCTGATCAAGCTGGCAGCACATTTCCAAATTGCAACAGAGCCCTCCCTGGAGACTGGTTCTGATGAGTAGGAGATACCTAGCACAGGTTCTAAGGTAAAATGGACCTGCTTTTGCAAGATCCTCCTCTGTTTGATGTAGGAAAAACCCTTTTATTTATGTAAAATGATGCTGCGGATGATAATAATAATAATAATAACAACAACAACAACAACAACAACAACAATTAATAATAATACCCCAAACAAAATAGAATAATCCCTCTAAAGAGATTAGCACACTTTGTCCCTTTGCTTCTTTGTGTTAGGATATTATCCCCTCCTAGCTCCATTTTGCTTCAGGCCAGCATTTATAGGCAGCACCAATATTGTTCCCAAAGAGCCACCATTGCTTAAGTGGATGGAAAAAGAGGGGCCTCTCCTCTGTGGTTCGCTATAAGAGTGGCTGCTTTTCCAAGATCCTGGAAGCCAGCTTAATATTGAGTTCTCTGGCTGGGGGCCTCCAGATAAGCCCTGAGCATATTGAACTCCAGCTGTTGAGCTGAGGAACAGCTGGAAATTACACAATTGACACCTAAATGGAGGCGATGATCCCTGAACAATCACCTCTCTATTACCTGCACATAGATATCTGCCTCGGCCTAGCTGATTTGTAAGTGGTTGCTCAGGCCCATGCTGAGTTCCCAGGCTGGCCCAGGCTGGAATGGGGTCTGTGTGGTGGTGGTCATGGTGGGGTGTGTATGTGTGTGTGTACGTAACTGATTATCATAGCCAAATCCCCATACAGCCTGGGGAGTACATATTGATTTTTATCATCTGTGCCTCAGATTTCTAAAGTATCAAGAAACCTGAAGCATTCCTTTAGACAGTCATACATGGGGCAAAACAAAACCATTCTTGGCTGCTTTTCAGCCCTGGGGCCTGCAGCAGCAATTGTTCCTTAGAGACTCCGTAAGGAAGGCAGAACGGTGTGATAGAAGCATAAGCTTCTGCTATTGCAAAGTCCAATTCCCAGCTCTGTCGTGTCCAGCTGTATGACCTTGGGCGAGTTATTTATTTTCTCTGCCTTACTTGTCCAAGGTCACATGTGAGATTATTGACTCTAAACCCCTTCTGTCTAACCACTAGGAAATACTGCCTCTCTTGTTTCTGCAGCAGTCCAATCTGGTCCCACACAGGTATCTGTACCTGTAGACCTTGCCTAGATCCCTCCACCCTGCCAGCCAGCACTCCCTCCAAAACAAGCTGGAGATGTTTTTGTGGTACAGATAGAGGGAGGAACTTCTCTATATCTCTTCCAGTGTGTCTTTTCCCTTAAAGGTAAGGAAAAGGAAATAAACATTTATGGTGTAACTAATGACCGCTGGGGCTATCATTGCTGATAAATCCACCAAGTGCCATTCCTGATTTATAGGTTTCTGAGGATCACATAGGTAAACTTGGTGACTAGCAGAGGTGGAAAAGCAGCAGCTCAGTCTGATGGCAAAATCGAGGGACATTAGCCCAAAGCTTATCCCCTAATTTTGTTTCAGTGACCTGGGAGAAGGCCCATGAACACGACAGAAACTCGAGGTAACTGCAGAAACAGTGCTTCAGGTGGACAGGGAAGGAACCACATGGGAGAGACCAGGACAAGTGGGAAGAACTGGTTCTGAGTCCACACACAGCCCTGCCAAGATGAGGAAAGATTAGGGCATGGGACTGGGGAGCGAGGGGATTTGGGATGAAACTAGAGACTTCTGTGGTTATTTTTTTATTGTTATTAAGACCTCTCACCTGAACTAGGGCTACAGCAGCTTAAAGGGAAATACCTGTCACACATTCCCAGAAAGAGCATCCCCATCTTCCGTGTGCATTCGGAGAATATATATTGAGTGCCTGCTCAGGGCCAGACATTGGTTGAATCTCATGGACTCCAGCAGTGAGCAAGATAAACAAGGTCTCTGCCCTTATGGAGCTTTTGTTTCTGTGAAAGGGTATAGATGATAAACCCATAACTTGGTGGTTCTGTCCCTGGGCTGCTACCATCTTCCGTGTGGGGACATCACATATCTGTGGGAATTATGGAAGGAGGGGTGTGGTTGTCATAAAGACTTTCCCTCTACACCTCATCCCCTCTCCGGTCTTCAGGTTGGGCCAGGAATATGAAATGCTAACCGTCCTGCAATGAAAGACTCATTTCTTCATAGTAAAGATTTGCCCTGCTCAAAAAGTCAGAAGCACCCTGGTAAAGAACACCCTAGCTGAAAACACAGAAAGAAATAAGACTCTGGATAGTGAAAAATGCTGTTCAGGAAAGAAAACAGGGTAATGAGACAGTGAGATCTACTCTGGATTGGATGATGTAGTAGGTTGAATGGTGGCTCCCCCAAAAGATATATCTACGTCCTAATACCCAGAATCTGTGGATGTGACCTTATTTAGAAAAAAAAAAAAGTCTGTGCAGATGTGATAAATTAAGGATCTTGACATGAGGAGATAGATCATCCTGGATGATCTGGGTGAATCTTCAATCCAATGACATATTTTCTTATAAGAGAAAGGCAGAAGGAGATTTGAGTCAGACTGAAGAGAATGCATGCGCACACACACACACACACACACACACGCACACACACACACACACGCACACACACTCACACAGAGGAGACATTCATGTGAGGATAGATGCAGAGATTGGAGTGATGTATCTACAAGCTGAAGAATGTCGAGGATTGCCACAGCTTCTAGAAGTTAGGAGAGAGGCATGGAATGAATTCTCCCCCAGAGCCTCTGCAGGGAATGTGGCCTCTGAAACTGTGAGAGAATAAATATGCAACAGCAAATGAATCTAAAGAAGACACAATTATGCTGAGACCTGACAGCTAAGAGGGACCAGCCATACAGTGAGACACCAACACACTCCAAAATCTGACTTCTGCAGTTGTGAGGAAAGATGAAGTCCCCAGGCCAAAAAACTCCATGCAAGGGGCAGAATAGAATAGCTTACTTAACTGTGTGGGCCTGGACCTGACTCCTAGAGTTCAAATCCTGATTCTGTTAATTAGTAGCTGTATGACTGTGGGCAAGTTGTGATCTGAGCCTCTTTCCTCAACTGAAAACAAGCTTAATAATAGTGCTCCTCCAGAGTTGAAAGAAACGAGTTAATAATCATTAACTCAATGCTTGGCACAGAGTGTGAGCTCTCAATAAATGTTAGCTGTAATCACTATTATTATTGTTATTTCAATTTGAAATCATAAATGGGCAAAATTCTCTTTCCTGATCACAAAGACTTAAGTGTGAAGACTGAGGCTGTTTGTAAAACTATATAAACAACAACAACAACAACACAACGACTTTTACCAGCTGAGTCTTCAGGGTTGAGACTTCCTGTTTCAAGTCAGATGAGGTGAGAAGGAAGCCACCAGCCACAGCTCACAGGAGGACGGTGCTGGAGGAGGATAGCTCAGCTGGAGCTGTGCACAACTTGCAGATTCCTGCCCTTCAGAGATCTGTGTATGTGCCACCCAGCTCCCTCTTTAAAAGCTCAAAACTGCCTGATCAACAAATGACTGTCAGGTTCTCTGATCCTGCACCTGAGGGCCGGAGGGAAGGGAGAGGCCCACTGCGGCTCCTTTCACAGGACATGAAGAGCTGGCTTGGCAAGAGCAGTCCTGTACCACACCCACCCCCTCTTCAGGCATTTGAGGCCTCCAAAAGAAAAATCTCTTGGTGCAGATAAAGAGGTTTTAAGAAGAGAGGCTGGTACTCCCTGCACATCGTCATCCAGAGAGGCCCAACACTGATTCCCAGACTGTAATCAGCAAGCGCATGTGTCATGCCCCTCCCACCTCCTAGCATCAGGCTGGACAAGGTTGGGTCCCTGTGGATTCCAACCCCTGTGAATCAGAAGGGAGAGGATGCCAGGCTCTGGCTGAGAAGGGGAGGTCACTGGGACATGTTGAGAGCTGAGCAAAAGTTGAAGTAAGGACTTGACTAGGAGGCAGATTCATTTAGTAGATAAGTAGTCCCGTGGACTTACTACACCCCAGACATATGTTAGGGTCTGGGGTACGAATATAAACTAGACAGTCCTGCCCTCCAGGTGCTGATGGTCCACTGAAAATCTGAGTCTAACTCAATAATTGTACAAACAAATGCCCAATCACAAAGATCAACTTGCTAAAGTTACCCCCGCGTTCCCCAGTACTCTCTCATAGGGCTTCTTGCCATGTTCCCTAGCTCCCTAGACTCTGTCTTCAGTCCTGAAAATCTGGCTCTGATTTCTATCAACCAGACACATGATGCCATCCACTGTGTCTACTCATCCTATGCCCGCAAAGGGGCCTCCTCTCGTAACTCTGTCAAGGTCTCGGCCTTAGACTCTGAATTAGTCTCGCCCTCCAAGATGTGCACATAGACTGTTCTTCTGTATAGATTTTCCACAAGGGAAAAAGTAACAATTACTTAAACAAGAAAAGATAGATCACTTTTTACCAAAAATTCTGTTCCTATCGAGTACAGATAAGTTTCCAGGTGTGGGCTGAGCGTACCACCCAGATTCATACAAACATTCCACCTCCCCCCCCCCCTTTCACAGTCATAAGGTTGTCAGATGGGGCTTCTGTTCCCCAGAGTATGGCCAAAAAAGATAACGCAGAAGCTGTTATCTGCAGATGAGGCAAAATACCATTCCTCAGTTCTTTTCTCCCAACAGTTCCAAAATTTTCTTTGCTTACATTAATTTTACTATTTCTACAGAATAAGAAAAAAAAAGTGCCTGGCCATTTGTACACTGTTCAGTCCATCTATGGAAGCTGGCACTCTTATGATGGCTGACAAGTGAGGATGAGTGAGTAATTATCAGGACTTGAGGCAACAGGATCATTTTGGAATTGGTGCTACCTTTGCCACTGGATGGCATTCCCAGTGGGCCAGCAACTAATAAGGATCTAAGATTAAAGAGTCATACGAGTGAATAAGAGTGTATCCTTGCTCCTTATTCTTTGCCATGACATCTTTCAGTATCTCTTAGGGTTGAGAACTGGGACTAATTTCTCATGCCATCCTGGGTATTTTAAATGTCAGACTTCTGTGCACAAATGTGCAGATGGTGTGTGTATGCATGTGGTGTGTACACACACTATAAGCATTAGAAATGGGCTTTGTAGACCCGCACCCCATCACTCTGGCAAAGATAACTCAGTTCTATGCACTTACTCTTACCAGACCTAAATAAGACACAAAGAGTTCACACCTAGTGGAGGAGACTCAGTGCGTACACAGTGACAGCTTACAGCACAACACGAATGCTATGAACCATCTCTAAAGAAAACAATACAGAATCCTGAAAGGAGGGACAAACATTACCTTTGGTTGATTTCATGGAACCTCAGAGGTTTTGTTTGTCCTTGAGGGTTTCTCTGAACAGGTGAGGTCCTTTCAGACAGATTGCTTGGCATGAACGAAGGCATGGAGGGATAAAGAGAAGAAAATTTAAAGAAAGTGAACTGAGCAATAACGAAATCCCTCATAGGTAACAGGTTTTCATTTCAGGGGGACTCCTGGAGATTTCATCCTAAGGCATCCTTTGTATTTTTCAACCTGTTGCTTCCCATCTCCAAACCTTCGCCACCAATTAAAACTTCCTTTTCATTTTTCTCAACGACAACAATAACACCATTTTCACTTGGACCTCCTATGGGTATTTTACCTATTCTGCAAGTGGTCAGGCCACCTTTTGAGAATGGCTCCCCAAGGCACTAACACGATCCTAATTCCTGTAACTATTTAAGCCAAGGCAGAATGTCTCCTTGTTTGAAATATCATGAATAGCATATGTGTATCTGCATTGTAAGCCAAATCCAGTAAACAAATATTGGTCGTTGATGTTGGCAGTCATGTTGAGGACAACACAGGGAACATGTTCATTGGATGAGACCTAATAAAACTGAGAAAGGGCAGCAAGTTTCCAAGAGAATAAGCAACTCACACAAGGTCATCCAGCTAATGAATGGTGGGACCCTTGTCTTCTGCGTCCTTTCCACACCGCTGCACTGTCTTACTAGTGTTTAGCATTCGAATCTAGGAACAATATCCATTTCCATCTGCCTAAATAAATTACAGGTTTCTAAAAATGGCACTACTGGGCGTTAGCATTTATGTTAGAAATCCCAAAGTTAAAAATAGTTTTCAAACATTATGGATTTTTCCTTCAAAAGTTATGTTCAGATGATTCTATAATTTTGGCAATTAAATGCACTCTCATTATGTGTCCATTGGCATTCACTTCCTCTTCATTTGGAGAAGTTCGATGCAAAAATTAAGAACTCTGGAACCAGACTGCCTGGTTTTGATTGACACACTAAAGTGGAGGGCCTTAAGCAGGATTCTTGACCATTCTGTATCTCAGTTTCCTCAGCTAGGAAATAGTGATATATAAAAAAAAAAAGTACCTACCTTCTAAGATTGCTGTGAGAAAGGAATGAGTTCATTCATATTAAATGGTTAGAACAGTGTCTGGCATGTGGTAAGAGTATAATAAAAGCTGGCTACTATTATTATCATCAGTAATATTGATAACAACACATAGCAGAAACTCTCAACACCCATATTAACGGCTCAGAATTGATTAGAATCAAGTATGCCACAAACGATCCTTGTCTATGTGTCTCTACTTCTTGTGACTATATCTGAGTTACTCGAACCCCTAAATCAGTTATAGCCCAGGCAAGAAAGAGATGACACAGTGGCACAGGTAATAAAGGAGGATTTAATGGAGGGACTAGTTATAGAGGTGTGGGAAGGATCAAAGGAAGCCAACAATGGGTGGCGCAGCACCCCAGGGCTAGCAACGGTGGGGGCCATGTCTGCTCCTTAGTCTGAAAGGACAAGTGTGGGGAGTGGTTAGTGGGGCCAAAAGAGAGAGCTAGAGCTGTCAAAGAAAGTCATCTGATAGGAGCTATAAGGATATAACTAATCACACTGCTCGGCAAGAGAATGAGTCAGATTCCGTGTTCCATTCTACTGCTGGTGCTTTCCATTGACCAAACCCAACCACAGCCAGAGGGCAAGGGAGTGTGAGCAAAGCAATCCAGAGAAGTTGACCTTCTGGGGCACAGAGCGGATAGAGACTGGTGGAAGATCCAGAGAGGCCAGTGAGAAGATCCAGCACGATCCCTTTCTCGCTTTGCTCTGATATCCTGTAGAAAATTTACCAATGACAGTAACCTGATTCTAATTATAATTAGGGGGACAAGAGTTGGTCCTTAAGCTTTCCCAACTGAAACATGTCTTGCTGCAATTAGACTAGCAAACTAAATAAAAACACAGACTAGACTGCAAAAAGTATGAGTCCTGGCACCTAGATTCTGAGTTCAAGTACCAGTTCTGCTTCTTATCACCTGAATGACCCTGGGACTGACTTAACTAAACACAATGGCTGTGAAGACAGGTTATATAAAATATGAGAAACATTTAAACAGCAAAAGCAACAGGTCTGGATGAGTGCTTCTGTATCGAGGATATATATGGAAGAGTAAGGCAGAAGAAGCCAAGAAGGTGGTGAAGCCATGGACTGAGTTAGAGGATCCAGGGAAGGAGATGTTTTCTCTTTTTCTACAGGAGCATCTATTATTCCCATTCTTTCTCAAAGTCCTAGTCTTTTCACGTTTCTGGTAAGTGGACTCAGGAGGAAATTTTCATGCTGGTGAGGTCTGTATTGGCCCAGGTCCCCAGTGCAGAGCTGCCACCTTGGAAACTCAGTAAGTGGTTTAGACTGATTCCCCTATTAACTAGGAATTTGCAATCTCAGGAGAGGGATAATTAGCACTAGTGGTGTAATTTGGCTCTTCCTCAACTGAAAGCTGCAAGGAGACAATCAACATCAAAAAGCCTCTTGGTCCGGAAGTCTGCGAGGAAGTGGCTAAGGATGGAGAGATTTTGATTTTGTGCTTTTAATTTTCAGCTGAACCAGGCCCTAATTGGAACAATATCATTAATTACACATTTGTCCCCATGTGGTCTCTGGGCCCATAATCTGCTGTAGATAAGGATCCCTACCATGGAGTAGTTTATTACCGTGTCCTCTGTCCTGTGTTGCAGTTAAAGGCAGTGTGGAATGGCTTGTTTTGCTGCTAAGATAGCAAACGCAGCTGGCAAATTTATTGGGTTTACCCCTCCCTGTCTAAATAGATTGCTTTTCTCTTCCTCCCTTGCTGATGGCATCCCCTGCAAAGAATTGCAATAATTAAGACGGCTGGTCACCAGTGTCCAAAAGGAGGGAGAAGTACTTTTATAGCTGACTCCCAGTGGAAAAGCTTCCCCAAGATTTGCTTGGGTTGAAGGCTTTTCAGACTTTTCTTTACCAAATGATAAACTTTCATTGAGCATCTGTGGTGTACTGGAATTGTGGGGACACAATGCACATTAAAGTTAGGATGACAAATGCATACGCATAAGCAGATGACAAACAACATAAGTCAGCCAGAGGAACTGAACTTAATCATGGTTCTGTTGAACTTATGATCATGGAATATCTCTGAGTCTCATAGTCCCAGGATTTTCTCCTATATACGGACAATCCTAGTTTAGGATTGTTGTGAGAGTTAAAATTGAGACTCCTTCTGAAAGCATCTTTTAAGAAAATGTATCCATTATTATTTATTGTGAATTACAAAATACTTTGGAAACAACTTAATTTTTCAGCAATGCCAAATGCAAAAGTAATTGTTGGCATTATTCACTATTGAAAATTATTTAACCATCTAAAAAGTTGTTTAGGAAAAAAAACAGAAAAACATTCATGTTATACTGTTAACTGAAAATTTGGGAGTACGAACTTCAACATGGTTCAATTTTAAGTTTGTAAAAAACAATGTATAGGAAAAAATACAAAGAGAAACACCAAAATGTTAAATTAAATATTAAAAGTAAAAATGTAAAAGTAACATCTTTCTTAGCAGCAATAAGAACACCTAGTGTATAGATCTTGGATTCTAAATATCATTCTCCACTAAAAGGAACCAGAAATCCTTAGAGAAATGGTTCACTCCAGGGCTGAAAAATGAGAAAGTATATGATGTACTGGAGATATCACCTTGTCCTAAACTGTATTGTTCAAAAAACAACAGAAGGGTGTCAAAAGGACATAGAAAACGGCTTAAACCAACTCCCACTGGCCAAATCTAGGATAGTTTGGGAATCTGAATAAATAATAGTGGTGGATGATAACCCACGGAATAAAATAAGACTCCATGAGCTCATACTGAAATTAATTAATTTCATCATGGCATAATTTTAAATTTTTAAAAATAATGTATGGGGGAAATGTGTTAATTAATCAATATAATTAAGTAAAAAAATTGAAGAGAATGGAAAGTTCTTTTTTATAGAATTTCAACTAATGAATGAAGAATTATAAAGTTAGAAAATTACTATTTGACAACCATAGTAATAAGTGATTCAAGCAAGAATTATCAACATATGCTAATTAACAGGTGAAATTTTGATGAGAAGATATCTACCTTGTCTCAAAGGACCTTCTCACAAAATAATTAATAATTTTAAGGGGAAAAGAATAACTTTATTGAAGAAACCTGTAGATACTACCTTAGCCAAGGGATCTAAGTTAACAGCTTTAGTAATGAGACAAATCTATATCCCATGACCGATATAATGTAATGATATAATGTTCATGCCAAAAAATGCATAATTTGAATCCAACCATTAAAGAAAAAGTCACAGCTAAATGGATAGTGTACAAAGCTGACCAGTACTCTTCAAGAGTGTCAAGAGCATAAAAGAGAAAATAAGAAACTGAGGAACTAACTGTTCTAGGTGAAAGGAAACTTAAAAACCACATTCAGTGCATGAGGTGAGCTTTGTTGCTCAATTACGCATCCCAGTTTAACTTTTATAGGTTGTAGATGAGAATTAGTTATGTCCTATGAGTCCTGAAAATTCTGAATTCTCTCTTTTTCCCTTTTATTCCTGCTTGAAAAATGGAGAATTACTTCAGAACTCATCACTTTTTTATGGTACCTTGTCACATGCAGTTAAGAATATGCAAGCCTCCCAGGTCTCATGCTGTTTGCCAGATTCTTCACCTAAAGTGAGAGCTTCGTTAGGTAAATTATCTGTCTTCCAGGTTATCTCAGGAAACATTTTTACCAAGTGTTCAGCCACTGCCTAGCATGAGTCAGTTTGTTGCCAGCTTCAGTAATAGTTTCCTCCCTGCCCACTGCTTGACTCTAAAGCCAGTGCCCCATAATTTGGTTGTTTTTGTTTCGTTTTGTTTGGGTAGGGTAACACCCCACTTCTGGTACCAATTCCTGTATTGCTCAGCTTTCACTGGCTAAGACCATGGTAACAGATCTCGGTGACTTCCAAAAACAGAGGCCTCATTTTTTTTTAATGTGTAATGTGAGCCTTACCCAGTGAAGGTTGATTTATACACATCTACACTAGGAATGTTAGTTCCTAGTGTAGAATGTTCAGAGGACAAGTTCTGATGCTTCAGAGATGGTATTATAATAACCAGGAAATCCCACAAGAGGGAAGAAACTGCCTCCTCCTGTTTATTCCTTAAAATAGAGAATGACTTCACCATCTATCTGGCTTCTCAAAGCTACAAATAGATAGATGAGTAATCCTCTGCTTCTCCTTTCCTTTACCCCCTACATCCTCCAGCCATCAAGTAAAAATATTCCTGGCAACTAGGATATTACCTGACTCATTGTGTAGTCTCTCTAAATGTTTGTTATTGTTTATGTTAATATGCAAAAGTATATGATCAAAAGAAATGGATGTATATTCAATTCCTACTCTGAAGCAGGGACTACAGCTCTCTTAGCTATTTACTGATAATACAAGGAACCAAACCCAGGCCTGTCTCACTGAAATGCTCCTGCTCTTTTTCTAGAACACATATCTCTAACAGTCTCTGCTTTGAGGAAGAACTGGAGGACCATAAGAATAGGCATAGACAGATCCTTGTTTGCCATTGTCTTGTCTGGCTGTGCATTCAAATATGCCATCAATAAGGGCATCATGGCCTACTTACTCATTAAAGTTAACTTGGGACACATGTCCAGGGTCATCTTCATCTTCACCTTAAGAACTTGAGAGCTTTGCTCTGATTTAAGAGAATCCTTTTGAGAGGTGTTAGTCCCTCCCTCTAATCTCTAGGATTATCCAGAAGGGAGAGCTTTATGTTTCTGATTTATTTACCTGGCCATACCCTAAGAACCTTCTATTCAAGGAATTGATCACAGTTCATAGTAGCTAGTCTTCAAAGATAAGATGACACTCAATGAACTACAACTACCAGTATTCATGCCCTGCTGTAGTCCCTCAAACATTGAATCTGGCTTGATCTGTGACTCGCTTTAATGGATAGAGTACAACATTTGCTGTGCCAATCCTGGACGTAAGCTTTAAGAATACCTTATGACCACTTTTGCAATTTTAGGAGCCCTAAATTGCCATGTAAAAAGTCTTGCTACCTGCTGGAAAACACACTTGGAAAAACCAAGTAGAAAGGCCACATGAGAGAGGGAGAGGTCCAAGATTAAATGGAGACAGAAAGACTCAGCTTTCTCACCTTCCTAGTTGAGGTCAGCCTTCTAGTCAATCTTTTCTGATTTCCATGGCTATTGTGAAAGGCCAAATGAAATAAAGATTGGGAAGGTGCTATTTAAACTTTGCACAAGCACACAGATTTGTATTACCACAATTCAAGTGTGTGTTGAGTACTGAGCTCAGCCAGACTGGTGGATAGAATAGGGAAGGGGATGTCAACGCTATCCTGAAGGACCTCCCATTGGAGAACGAAACACACCTGTGTGCAGAAATGACACTGTATGCTCATTGTCCCACTCAGCTCTTGTCAGAACTACAGAGATGCGAGGGAAGCAAAAAAGGTCAGGGTTGGGAGATGGGGCGAGGGGGACGGTGTGTGCCTCTGAAGGTCAGAACGCATAATGAGGCAGTCACGCCACCTCTCCTAGGGGAGACAGATTTGTTATGGCACATACTGGGGAAATAAACTAACTTGTCATGGACTTTGCTGGTGAAACTTCATTTTAGGGAGCAGAATCTTGGAGGACGGGTGATGTGGCAATGTCCCCAAATGCTAGAATTGTGACTGACCCTTCTCCAGGGAACACAGGGACATTTTTGAGGCCAATGATCCTCTGAATTAGCCTGCAGATCCTGGAAAGCCTTCTAGTCCTCGGAGATAAATCAAAAGTTCCTGGGAAAGAGACACAACAGGGGCAAGACTAGAGATACAATAATAGAGAGGAGGAGGAGGAGAGAGAGAGAGAGAGACAGAGACAGAGAGACAGAGGGAGAGAGAGAGAATGATGGATTCGCAATGTGTGTGGCCAAGAACTAAAAAGGAAATAAGTGTGGGAAAGTTAAATTCACTCCCGGCTGTGCTGTAGTGGTCACAGTAGCCCTAGGGGTCAGGGCTGCAGCACCGGCTGCTGGAACCACTAAACCAGGTGTTCAGGACAAACTGTCAGGGCTGAAACCAAACTGCCTTCTCAGTGACCCTTTCACATTTCTGGTCCTGCCCCATGAAGGAGCCCTTCAGAATTCTAGAATGAACAGAGCTTTAAGATTCCAGCCAAAACCTTGCTGCTTTCTAAGCATCTCAGCATGAGATAGTCATGGTTATAAATTGGACAGACTCATCTCAAGGCATACTGGGACCTCAGCAGTACAAACTGATGGAGTAAAGAAGAAAAAAGGACTGACTTTGCTCTAAGGAAAATGCCAAAGGATCTTTACAGATATTCAAATGAGTGTGATGAGCCCAAGCTTAAATCAGGCCAGAGTTTCTGTCAAAAATCTACTCAGTAGACCGGTATAACAAGATATCCAGTTCAAAAGGATCCCTGTATCAGGAATAAAGATAAATTAGCAATTCAAAGGACACAGGGACCCACAAATGACCTCTAGGCTCACTGACTAATGGACTGAATGCAACAAGACTAATTCTGGGCTTTGCAAGATAGAAGAACTAATCTTGCAAATATTCTGCTGTTCTTGGTCAGAATTTTCTCAGGGGCATGGGCCTGATTGAAGACACTAGAGCCTACAACTTGAGAAGTCAAGGACTGATCATCTCAGCAATGGAGTGCTCTCAGTTTCCACCAGTTGTCTAGATCTTCCCCTACTAGATAGACCCATTTAATACTTGCATATATGCAGCCATATCAAAGCTTGGCTTGTATTCTGGGGAACAAGCTCTCAATATGTAACTCTATATATGATGCATTTTAAAGTCCATTTCAGTACTGTGGCTAATTACTCAGCATTTCTTTCCTACCAATGCTTAGAACCAAAGACACCACTATAGGATGAAACTTTACCTTGATTACTTTGATCCTCCTTTCAAAGGTCTATATGTCAGTCAATTATTACCTCTGTACTCTACCCTAGCCTGACAATATTTTAATCACTGTCTCCCTTTCTCCAACAGATTATACAACAGATTATAAGTCATATATTTATATATATATGACTTATACCTCTTCTCCACCCAGCTAAACCCCATATATCTCACAGAGACATTTCAATGAAATGAGCTGAAAATGCAGAACCAAATAGATACCAAAAGATTATAAATATATTATAGTTATAGAACTTTATTTTTCCAAACAATATTTTACACAGCGGACTGGTAGGTATAAATAACAAATATATGCCGAGCTGATCTGGGTGAACCTGACCCTTAACTCTCTGAGAGACACAGATGGCAAAGGAAGAGAACCACTGGCCTAGACAGACCAAGTCACTTGATTTACAAAGGAGAACGCCAAGCCCCGAGAGTGTAAGGAGTTTGCCCAGAGTCACAGAATAGCTTAGTACTATAGCCTACACCAGAAACAATGTCTGCTTTGACTTTCCACACAGAGATTTTTATGCTCTGCCTCTAAAATTTATTCAGGATATCCATGGAATCAGATAAAGTTTATCAAATATATACGTTTGACTTGGTCCGTCTGATTTGGGAAATGTGTAAAATAACAAATTCGACATAATGTCACAGCATATATTTAATTAATTTCATGGATTCCTATTAGAATCAGCATAAACTTTTTATTTTAGAAAAATCAGAAATATTCAAATTGACTAAAAAGCATACGTTGATTTATTAGAGAAAAAAATTCATCAAAATCACCTTCTATAGAAAACTAAGCTATTAATTTAAATAGACTTAATGTATCTGTTCATGATCAATGCAAAGAGCTGGAATTAACACTTAATTGAGGTGCACACAGAAAATTTAGCAAGATATGAAATCTGGCAATACCTGTACAGAAGGGCGAAGTTAGTCTAGGGACCCAAGTTTTATAACATGCATATGGTGACCATATTTTCTAAACAAAACGTCAGGACACATGGTTGACAAGTAAGAACATTCTTATGGGGACAGTGGGAGAGACAGAGCAACCAGGTCTGTTCCAGGGACGCTGAAACATACGGCTCAGAAGACAGGCTGCAGAAGAAATTTTGTGAGGCTTATCGTTTTCACAATTAATTGTCTTATTTCGGGGTTAGGAAACCAATGCGTATTCCCAGGGTCTGGGTCATTAACTTTCGCTTTGTCCTCCTAAGACAAACTTCATGAAGAAAAAAAAAGTTATTAAAAAGTTAAAGTGCTATAGAAATATGAATGGCCACAATTATTAACAACACTATTATATATATATATATATATATGTATGTGTGTGTGTGTGTGTGTGTGTGTGTGTATATATATATATAATTAATTGATTGATATGCTGGAAAAATACTTGTTCACTCATTAATTCAATAAATATTCATCTGCCTATTTCATACTAGGTACTATTCTGGGCACTGAGGATACAGGGACAAACCAGCCTTGATCCTTGCCCTCATGAAGCTTACCATCTAAAAGGCAATATATTACTATAATACTAATCGTGGATCAATAGTCAGTTATAGTGAACAGTTTACTTGCCACCCTTTCAACATTTTTTGTGTAATATAGTAGAGCATGCGTGCCTGACCTAGGTTTATATACTTAAGAGCTGTGCGAATTAAAACAAATAACTTCATTGTTTTGAGCCTCAGTTGCCTAATCTGGTCTGTGGAGAAAAATTTATAGCTTCTCTTCTTAGGAAATAAGAGTAAATGAGATTGTACATAGAAAATGCTTTTACTGAGACAGCCCTATAGTTTTATTCTTTATAGTAAAGATATACAAGTGAGCTGCAAAAATAATGTCAGTTTATTAAGACATCTGGATAAATAATCTTGGCAGAATAGGTTATGAGCTTCCTATAATACAAACACACAGCCCTTAGTACAATTCACTCAGACTCGAAAAAAAAGTGACTTGTCTCAAGTGAAGAACTGTCTGTCTTCACTACTTTGCACATCTCTGGTATGAATGTGATCAAAGCTATTATAACGAAGTTTAAAAAATTAAGCAATGAGTATCTCCTCCCAGTCATCAATTATCCTGCAAAGAGGATGGTCCTCAAAGAGCAAACGGAAACCATTTACAGGTGGGAGAGGACTCTCCACTTTTCTTAGGGAATCTGGATTTGAAGACCTATAGATATCTCACCCTAGGAGCTGGATGATGGATGGTGAAATGGCTTTTGTCACAAGGAGTGGGGTCTCTAAGCAAAACATGACTTGTTAGCCAGACGTGATCATATTCCAGTTTATTCTCTGAATGCATTTCCCATTTTTCATCTCCATCTTTTAATAATGCTGTTTAGGAGCGGCCAAGTCTTTTTATAGCTTTGCAGAAGAGTATTGAGGCACTATGTGTATATGGTCTAGCAGGAGAGTTTCAAGCCCTACTACATAAACACACTCTTGAATATTTGATGTCCACCTTTCTGGATGGCTGGGGTGGCATGCTCCCCACATTACGCTCTCATAGGCTGTTTCTTAATGAGAACTGGCTATGGTTGATCTTCAGACAGGATAAGGAGGAGGTCTTGATGGAATATGTTACATCGACACCCCTACATCTCCCTAGTGCTTATGACAACATCAGGTTCTAGCTTAGGACTCTGTAAGCTGCCTGCTTTCCAGGCAGGGGTAGTCTTCATCACCTTTGTTTCCATGCAGACAAAGAAGTACATGTAGCCCCCACTGAACGACCAGTGGGTAGAAGAGGAACAGGAGTGATTCTGTACGTAATAGTCAATTCTAAAGTTGCCGTAACTGAGTGATGAAGGAAATGGTAGGGATCACCAGAGGCAGGAAGCACGTGACTCAGCGCACATCTCAGCAGCAGTGTCTTGGCCTGTGGTTCTCTGCTGGCCACACTCCAGAGGGCCAGAATCCAGACATGTAGGCAGCACAGACAGAAAAGGAATTCTCTGGAGGCCAGGAAAGCCAACCAGGCACCTGGGAACTTAGCCACCACTGACATGTACAGCATTCTTGCCATAACGATTGGTTAAAGGTAATAAACAGCCTCTTATTTAAATGACAAGTGACTAGGACTATTCGTTTTGCTTTCAACAATAGTATTAATGAGAAAGATTCAAAGGGAAGAAATATAATCCCAACTTGTTCCCTGAGTATTGAGACAAGAATTAAAAGAGACAGAGTATATTTAAACAGAGCCCACCAACGGGTCCGCAAGTGGGTCCCCTTCCTTTCTTCGTCCTTCTCTCAAAACTTTTAGCAGGAGATTTTCTTTGGGGGATGGGATAAAAATTTTGATTGCTATGATATCCTACTTTTAAAATTTATGGACTCTACCTATGTACATTCCTTCTGGTACCATGTACATTTATTCTGAAGTCACATATACTCTAATGATAGACACGCTCCCTCAGGTGTCACATTTGTTACCTGCATGGTGCTATCTGAGGTAGCCACAGGTGGGTGACCAACCACTGATGAGGGAAAGTTCTGCTTCTTCTAGAATTCCCTTGTCTCAGAAAGTTCTTTCTTCTTCCTCCTTCCTCATGAAAGCTTTATTCTCCTTATCACTTTGCCTCTGTGTCTCACATTATAATAGAACCAGAACTTCTCTGTCTTAACTAGATGTAGCCTTATCCAAAACTCCAAGACCAGTTATGCAATGAAAGTTTTAACTCTCAGGTAGATCGCTTTTTACTAGTAGACTTTTGTATTTGTCATTGGTAGTTTCCAGGTCACTTTCAGCCATCTTCAGGAATTTGTACCTGCTCTCTGTGTCACATACACACTCGAATACTAACACCTTTCATGCCACTGGTTGGTTGACTCCTACTTTATAGTTGTCTTAGAACAGAGGCGTATATGTCAGCCTCAGCTCCCCTCCTAAAGAAATGCCAGTCCCTCCTGCGTTCAGCTTGAGTGAGCCCACCTGCATTACTAAAAGTCGCCACAGTATTTGCCGTGGAAAACTCCTTAGACCTCGAACAGATATTCAAAGTGTTTAGGGGGGAAATAAAATACCGTAACAGCATTGCCAAATAACTTGTGGGGAGGGAGCCTCAGAAGTCACTACAGGCCTGACTGGAAGCCTATGAATCTTTGCAAAGTAAAATCCTTTTAGCACAGGATCCCTCCAGGCAACAGAAAGTGCCCTTGAGTATATAAAGATGGATGCGAGGCTGCTGTCCACACCTCGGGCTGCAGTAGAACTGGTGCATTTTTTAAAACGATGTTTATCAGGTCTAGGTTGTTTTTCCAGCTCAAAACTGAGACATGAAAATGGAATTTTTAGCCAGTAACTCATACATTTAGATTCCTGGTTTTTAGGTTTTGGAAAAAATGCACCTAGTTGTTTTCTTATTACAATACTGCTGGTTTTGTTCACCGGTCCATGTTTTTCTTGGACTGTGGTGGAGTGGAATGTTTTAAATTATGGGCTTTTGCTTTTTAGCCTCCAATGTCTACTAAATAAGTCCATCGTCTAATTCTAAAATTGTGAGGCAGCAAACATGCACTTGTAGCCAACAAAGCTACATTTTTATTCCAGAAAGGGTATTTCTGTTCTAAATTTACAGCAAAATTGCTCTGGAGACAAAGGCAGGATTTCAGCCAAGCCAGACGTGCTTCTTTATAATGGCATGTGGCTTCCAGCGCCTTGCTAAGTAGTCTACCTTACTGAACGTTTCTCTTCATTATTAAAATCTATTATAAGTGTTTTGAAGCTCCAGCTAATATTTAAAAAAAAAAAAGGATTGGCTATGTTTTAATTTAGCCACTAAAACAAAGCTTAACAACAACAAAAATAAACCCACCATTCTGTGGATGAAGAAATCTAATATTATTTGGAATCAAAGACTAAGTCATATTTTAGGCTTTCGTTACCAACAACGTTACCAATCCAAAGTAGTCGTAAATTAAATTTAAGTGAAATGGATTAAATCTTGGTAGAGCTACTGCAATTTGGCTAGACTCCTCGTCCCTCTCTTTTTTACTATAATTCTTTTTGTGCAAGGGGCTGGGAGTGGATACTGCATGACCTTTAATGCCTCTTCCCAATGTGAAATTCCAAGACTTTATAATTCTGAAACCACAAGCTGCTCTGAATCAGCGATTCTAAGCTTCTCTGATTCTCTGCCTACGTGTATCTCAGACATCATCGCGGGTCATTGGGTGCACTCCTAGCCTTCAAAAGGAGCCATGGGTCATGATGAAGCTGAGAACCAGGGTAAATACCACCTTCTCTTCAAAGTAGGCATCCAATTATTGATTCTGATCCTGATAACTATTGAGGTAGCAAAGGTAAAATGAAAAGCACTTACTAGAACCTTTGACCCCAAGTTGCTTATAAGGAAACAACAACAATAAAACAACAAAACCATAAATATGCCAATGTTAAGGTTTAAACTCTAAAGTGTTTTAAAGTCAGTATTGCTGCTTAAGCCTTGGAAGAAAAAACTCAAATGCAGACTAAAATGATCTCTGGTAATCTTTCCTTTCTCCCAAAGTCTTTCCTTTTGTTTTTCTTTTAGAGTTTGAATTAGTCACCTTAGCTGTTGTTTGAAAACTGAATTGAGAAGAGCATGATTGTGTTGCTATTCCAATATTGATGCTGATATGTCTTGGGGAGAGGGAAGGGGTGACTGTTCAGTATCTGCCATCTTCCAGCACCCAGATTAGCTTCAAAGGCCAGACTCTTGCTTGGTACACAAGCCAATGGGGTGAACACATACTTTCCTGTGTCGTTTGAAAACTGTACAAAACCAATTCCACTTATAAGGACTCCTTTCTTCAATCCTTGCTCTAAATCACATTTTCCCATTTTATATCTACTATTTACAGATTAGTACTAAAATTTGGGATCCTGGTAGAAATTCTATTGTTGAGAAAGAGGAAGGAAAAACCAGTTTCATGTTAGCAAAATATATTCTGTAGGAATCTAACTGCTCTGCCCTAATAACCTCCTGGAGTCCTTTTTTTCTGCTACTGCTCTAACTCCTATGCGTTTTGGACCTTAGCTTTTACGCATATGCTAACTCTGGTATTCACTTTCCAGCTGTTAAGGTGTCTATCAGAAAGAAGTAGCTTCTCCTGATGCCTTCCCAGCTCCTCTTGACGAGCCATGATATTTGTCTGCTGTGACTTCGGGACCCACTTCCAGAGGTCCTGAACCATACTCAGCTCTAATCAGAGTAGAACATCAGGAATTCTCAGTCTTTTGATGCTAAGAGAGAGGGGAGAGAGTTTTACTTAAGCCAAAATGCTACAGGATTCTAAACTTGGGTGTTGTGTAAGATGTAGTTATCACCATGTGTGATTTAAAAGATACAAAATAGTCTTTTCTTTCCCCCTCCCCCAATATTGGTCACATCCTAGAGTCTGGAATGCTCAACACTTGTTGTGACCCTTGGTCAACTTATGGAATGTCCTTGTGGAAATGATGCAAATAAGCTTTCTGGGAAGCACGCAGTAGCCTGAATTTGTTTAATATAGAATTGTAAAGAATGGTATCTCAGCATTTAAAACAGGCCTTCAGATATTTTCTTCTCTATCTGCTCGAACTACCATAATTTCCCAGGAAAATTCCTTCAGCTTTGCACAGTTCTGCTTCTTACAATGTCAATTCTGGTATTACCAGCAATTTTCTCTAGATGCTAGGGTCATGGGTGATTTTTAAATTCTTTATAGCTTTGATTTGTATGTTATAAAAATTTTATAATGAGCAAATATTGTTTTCAGTAAAAGCAAGCATCGTCTTGAAAATAGGAAAAGAAAGTTCTTTACTATATGAGCCAAATTCTGCATCCCTCAGATTTCCTCTCATAGGTTTTTGTGCTAACATTTGATCAATGAGCCTAACTCCTCTTCCTTGTGACAAACATTCATATACCTTAAAGAATCAGTGCATTCTTACTTTTGCACTTTCTAAATGTAACCACTTGATTTGTTTCTCATTTCATACAGTTTCTGATGTCTTCTCCAACCTGGACAAACACTAAATGACTCTATCCTACCATCAGCATTTAATAGCAGTTTAGATCTGGATATAATATCGCTAGTATGGATTTGCTTAATATAGATAACAGTGCAGTATCACCTCCTTTAATTTGAGCAATCTACTACTATAAACACAACCTTTTAGCTTTTTTAGCAATCACAACATGCTTTTGGTTTCTATTGACTTTTTATTTCTCTAAAATGTTTAGGACATCCCCCAACGCACACATATGCGCACAGGCTTTTTCAATCTCATAATTGGACAATTGATTTTTCAGAGCTAAATAAAAGACTATATTCATCTTGTCACATTACATCTTGTACTTTGGTCCTCCATTAGTCTGGTCCTCCAATATTATTCTGACTCTTGGTCTTACCACCTAAGTCTCAGGGGTTACTCTGAGCTTTGCGTTGTCTGTAAACGTGAAACTCATGAACTGACAAGCCTAAAATTGGCCAGAAGACTAACCACTTAGAGGGACTGGCCTCTAAGCTAACACAGGTTGTTCTGAACATGCTGGAAAGAGCACGAGAGAGAAGATGCTAATTAGCATATCCAAGTCTCAGATTCCTCATGTTGTGATTTTTAATTTCTTCTTTTCAGGGTGGTTGTGAAGATTAACAAATTTTAAGAGAATGCCTAGAAAAATGTCTGTCACATAGAGGGTGCACTTTAATATTAGTTTACTTTCTACTTTGGTAAAATTGTGCAAATAGCTGGGAACCACTATAACCATATAGTAATCTATCCAACACTTGCTAAAAGCCTTGCAGAAAGTGATCTCTGCTTTGTCTATGGTAGTTCTATCACTGTCTCCCAAAATACTCAATAATAGGATGCCCTTTAGAGATGCACTCAAAACATCATTTTGAATTGTCCTTTACTTTTTCACAATAGCCTTGCATCAACTGTCGTGGTGATATGAAATTAAAAATATAATTATTTGTAATAATAATGGTATCATATATTTGTGCAGATTTTTAGGATTTATAAAGTACTTAGTCAAGTTATTTATTACTCATAGCTACTCTACAATTTAGGATTCCTAACCCCATATTACAAATTAGCAATGTGATATTTAAAGAGTTTCAATAAGTTGCTCAAAGCCACATAATCAATGACTGAGCTGGTACAAAACCCAGGTTTTGTGATGGCTGATTTTCACTCTTATTTTCACTCTACCCAAGTTTATTTTGGTTGTTAGAATGACTAAAAGTTCCAAAAGTTGCCTTTGAGTTGATCCCTATAAGAGGAAGTGGTTTAATATAAACAGGGCCCATTTCTTTATGACTTACACGGATTGGCATATCAGATTCACACAGAGAGCAAAATTCTAAGGCACAGATAAGTTTTCATGAGGGGAGCAGAAGGGATCAGTCAAAGGTACAAGGAGTCAGGTTAGCCTGAGTTATGACAGCAAGAAACCCTGAAGGTGAAGGTGGGGCAAAGTTCTAAATAAAAGCCAAGGAACACCGAGGACTGTCTTTGTCAACATCGCACCTGTTTCCCAAAGCCAGTTCTGTGTATAATTTTTAGACCTACACTCTTCTGTCCAAAGCCTTAAATAGCACCTTTCAGCTCTCTACTATCCTCCATGGGCTTTGGCTCACCCCTCCAAGGAGCTGCATCACTCACTTTTATGCATTTGCAAAGTGACTGCTCCTGGACTGTGCCAAGGAAAGGACATCCACAACGTGTCCATGGTCAAGATCTGGAAGACATGTTTTAGTACAGTGGTGCTCAAGATTTTCATTGCTGATGACTATTTTTCATGTTTTCCCCCAAGGACCTTAGAAAGTTCTACAACGGCAGCAGCAGATGATTAGAACTTATGATCCACATGAGATAACCAAGGTTACTAGACCCAGTGAAAGAAATTCCATCCCAAAGCACAGAAACTGAACAGATTCTTAGGCTGCTAGGCCTTATGTTAGGAAGTATATATTTCCCGTTAGGCTTATTTATTTATCAGAATACTTGTTTGTATGCATTCATGCCCCATTTCTTTCCACTAAGTGTTTGAAGTGACCGTATAGCATAAATGCAAACATTGAAATAAAAATAAAGTGAAATGAAAAAGTAGGAAATCGTAAGTACACATGGAAAATCAATAAGTCTACAACTGTTAGGATTAACGTGAATGCTATGAAAAGGCATCCAACTTCACTGAGAACATCCTGCAACACTGGGCAAAAGTGGAAACAAAACCAGTTCTTTGGTTTTCACTATTGAAAAGGGAGACTCGTGTTGGACTTTTTGAAACATTGGAAATAGGCCTAAGACTTCTGCTTTTACCTAATACTTTCAGACCTCAGGGCTTCCACACAATAAAGCCAAAGACTCATTCTTGTCTGGACACCTGCTCCCCAACTCTAACTAGTCCTTAATGAGTCTGCCAATAGTAACAGCAAAAAAAAAAAAAAAAAAAAAAAAAAAAAAAGACTCCTGGACCACACAGCTCTCCTGTTTTCTCCCCTGAATTGAACACCACCCCTCCCCCACAGCCACAGGCAAAGCTTAATAAAAGGGTGTGAAACCCAAGAAATCATTCCATCACATTGGTGTATATACATGGGACTCACGTGTGCTACAAACTGTGCCAGAATATTTACGTCTACAAATAACTAACTTGCCAAAAGTTTAAAAAAACATCGATAGAATTAATATTTATTCCTGGGCTTTGAGAAAGTGGGAAATTTCAATAAAAAGTACTGAAGTAAGCTAAAAAATATAATAATCCAGGGATCAGAAAATATTTTCTATAAAGTCTTCCAGATAATAAATACTATAGATAGTAAGTATTTTAGGCTTTGTAGACTATATATTTCTGTCACAATTACTTTTTTTGCAGTGCATAGACAATATGCAAATAAATGAGTGTGGCTACATTTTAATAAAATTGTATTTACAAACACAAGCCAAAGGCTGGATTTGGCTCGCAGGCCATAGTTTGTGAACCCTTGTTATAAATGGAAACAGAAATGACATGCTTTACCCTTTGAACATTGACCTTAAAAACCAGCTTTGGGAACTTCCATACATTAGGGACTGTTCACTGCCTCTCAGATTCTTGGATTTTCCAGAATCAAAGGGTATGCAGCCCACTTTTGTTTCTTTTTAAGCTTCTTCCAAAAAGGTGCTGGGTCTGATACTTTCTTTGCTGAAAATAGAGAATTATGAAACACATATTCTAGTGAACATATTGATGACAAATGCTGCCTGACACATAATAGGACTATTGACCCCTCATTGTCCTTTTCAAAAATGTCAAATTCATGTCGAGGAGGGAAGATATTATTCTCTTTATTCAGCAATCTGCACAGATGAAATCTTAAGCAAGTCATTTGATCTGCCCCAGGTCCCATATGTTTTTTACTAAAAACATTAAATTATCTAATAGCGTTATCACCATGTTTTACATTCAATCTACAGACCTTACCCATAACTGAAAATTTGTACTTTTTACCAACCTCTTTCTAGCTCCCTTGCCCCCTGCCCAACCTCTGGAAACCACTTTTGTATTCTTAGTTCTATGAGTTTGATGTTATTATTTTGTTTTGTTTTAGATTCTACTTATAAGTGAAACATGCCATATTCGCTTTTCTTTGTCTGGCTTATTTCACTTAGCATAATCCCCTCCAGATCCATCTATAAAGGTTATGGTAAGATTTCCTTCTTTTTCGTGGTTGAATAATATCCCATTATATATATTTATCATATCTTCTTTTTCCATTCATTCTTTGATGGACATTTAAGTTGTTTCCATGTCTTGGCTATTATGAATAATGCAGCAATGAATATGGGAGTGTAGATATTTTTTCAAGATCCTATTCTCATTTCCTTCGGCAATACACCCAGAGGGGGATTGCCGGATTGCATGGTAGTTACATTTTTAATTTTTTGAGGAACCTTCATACTGTTTTCCATACTGCACCAATTTATGTTCTCACCAACATTGATGGCACAAGGGTCCCCTTTCTCCACATTCTCTCCAGCATTCGTTATCTCTTGTCTCTTTGATGATAACCATTCTAACAGGTATGAGGTGATACAGCTCATGGTGGTTTTGATTTGCATTTCCCTGATTAGTGATGTTGAGCACTTTTTCATATACCTGTTGGACATCTGTATGTCTTCTTTAGAAAATGTCTCCTCAGTTTCTCTGCCCATTTTTAAATTGGATTGTTTGTATTTTGCTACTGAGTTGTAGGACTTTTTTTATGTATTTGAGTATTTACCCCTTATCAGATATACAATTTATAAATATTTTCTTCCATTCTGTAGGTTGCCTTTTCATTTTATTAAAGGTTTCCATTGTTGCGGAGAAGTCTTTTAGTTTTATGTAGTCTCATATACATATCTTTACTTATGTCATCTGTATTGTATCAAATCCAAAAGATCTTTGCAAAGATCAATGTCAAGGAGCTTACCTATTATGTTTTCTTCTAAGAGTTTTATGCTTTCAGATGATACATTCAAGACTTTGATCCATATTGAGTTGATTTTTGTGTATGCTATAAGATTGGAGTCCAGTTTTATCATTTTGCATGTGGCTGTTCAGTCTTCTCAATACTTTTTATTGAAGAGACTATCCTTTCCTCATTGTATATTATTGGCTCCTTTGTTATAAATTAATTGACTCGTTATATGTGAGTTTGTTTCTGGGTTCTCTATTCTGTTTCATTACTGTATGTATCCGTTTTTATACCAATACTATATTGTTTTTGATTATTATATTTTGTAATTATACCTCAAAATCAGGAGGTGTAATGCCTTTAGTTTTGTCCTTTCTCAATATTGCTTTGGCTATTCAGAGTCTTTTGCAGTGCCATATAAATTTTAGAATTGTTTATTCTATTTCTGTGAAACATGCCATTGGAATTTTGATAGAAATGCAACTGATCGTTGTACCATGATTTTGTGTCCTGCAACTTTTACTGGGTTCATTTATTTGTTCTAAGGTTTTCGATGGAGTGTTAAATAGAGTTTTCTATATATAATATCATGTCATCTGCAAATAGACAATCTTACTTCCTTCTTTTGTATTTGGGTGCCTTTCACTTCTTTTTCTTGCCTAATTGCTATGGATAGGCCTTCCAGCAGTATGTTGAGTAAAAGTGGTAAGCATGTGCATCCTTGTCTTGTTAGCGGTCTTAAAGGAAAAGTTTTAGCTTTTCCTCACTGAGTATAATGTTTGCTCTTGGCTCGTCACATATACCCTTTATTATGCTGAAGTACATTTCCTCAAACCCTATCTGTTGAGAGTTTTCATCATGAATGGATCTTAAATTTGGTTAAATGCTTTTTCTGCATCTATTATGATGATCATATGATTTTTTTATCCTTCATTTTGTTAATGTGGTATACCACAATGAATGATTGATTTGCAAATATTGAACCATCTCTGCATCTGTAGAACAAATCCCACTTAATTGTGGTATATAATCCTTTTACAGTGTTGTTGAGTTCCATTTGCTAATATTTTGCTAAGGATTTTTGCATCTATGTTCACCAGGGATATTGGCCTGGACTTTATTCTCTGGTAGTGTACTTATCTGGTTTTGGTATCAGGGTGTTGCTGGTCTTATGAGTTTGTAAATGTTCCCTTCTACTCTATTTTTTTGCAAGAATTTGAGAAGAATTTGTACTAATTCTTCATTAAATGTTTAGTAGAATTCACAAGTTTTTCTGTCTAGTCCTGAACTTTTTTTTGTATGTAAGGTTTTTGATTGCTGATTCAACTTCCTTACTAGTATAGATCTGTTCAGATTTTCTATTTCTTCATGATTCAATCTTGGTAGGTTGCATGTTTCCAGGAATTTATCTATTTCTTCTAGGTTGTCCAATTTGGGCCATATTATTGTTCATGTCATTTCTTATGATACTTTGCATTTGTGTGGTATCAGTTATAATGTCTCCTTCTTTCATTTCTGATTTTATTTATTTCTCTTGTGAGCCAGAATAGTAACCGTGGACAGGTTCTGTGACCCACACTCATTCTCTTCTCAACTACCTTTGGTAGAATCATTACCAAGTATGAAACCCATGTGTATCCACAAGTATGTTCTCTAAATATCTGTGAGCTATACCATATCCAGAGGTGGAATCTCCCCTAATAATTAAAAAAAATAATAAAATAAAATAAGAAAAAAAGATACATTTAATCAGCTGACCTCGACCGACCAGCCCAAGGTTTTACACTGGATTCTGAGGAGATCAGGCTGTAAACAAATGACAACAGCAAATCTCAGTCTAAAAGTTCCCTGGGCTGGATCACTATTGGGGTTTATAGTCTTAGGGCAAATTGCTGAGGAGGAATAGTGTGACCTAGTAGATCGATTTTCAGACTATAGCAAAACTATTCTGGATGAATTCCATTTACATAGACCCCGCTCTATTCAGGAAGTCCCTTAAGCAACTCTGCAAAACTCTAGGAGAAATACATCAGAGAGCAACTTGCAAATTACGATTGCAGTACAAGCCTCAGGGCTGTCATTGACTCACTGTGTGGCTCTGTTCAAGTCACTTTACTTCCGAGCAGGATTTTCCTTACCTATAAAATAAAGTTAATGGAAATATGTTTTGTTTTGCTTCAGTAATATTATTGCTCCCTCTATTACATCATTAAATCCATTAGTCCACTTTGTGATTACAGTTACACCACCAGAGAATGGTCTCTCAACCATGATACCAATGAAAATATTTATGGGGGTAGGGAAGATGATTCTAAATCATATAACAGTCTTACCAGCCCAAAACACAATTCTTTGTACAATTCAACTCATAACTTGAAGAAATTATTCCTACTTTAAATTTTTTTCATAACAGGAAACGTTAGGAGAAAATTAAGCATTTTTCTTGTTAAGATAGATCCAAGAAAATTAAGTGTTTTGTTCACAAAATGATTTTAGCAGAATCATTGCTATGCAATGAAGCATCTGAAGTTTTTTTTTTCTTTTTTAAATGTTCAACAATTTTATTAAACGGGTTTTTTTGTTATGCAACGAGGCATCTGAAGTTTTTTTCTTTTTAAAATGTTAGACAATTTTATTAAACTTGGAGCTCTTTTGTCCTTTTATCCCTACAAAAATAATAAGTGAAATTTCATTGTATAAAATCCCAAATTACATTAAAGTATACTAAAGATGGCAAAAACCTGAAAAACAAATGAATAATCAACAACAAAAACTGTCACCATCCAGAGAAATCCCCATCAAGCTTTTGATAAATATTTACCTAAACCCCTCAATATTAGATCCTTGTTTTTCATTCAACAATATTAATAGACATTTATATAATTTTAAGGAGAAGATAAGTTTTAATAAAATTTTAGAAACCATTTATATATATATATCCACATAATTATCTTCCATCTATACTCTATTGTGTAAATGTGACGACTTTACTTAGGTACTCCACTTTCTGTGGATATTTAGATTTTTTTCCACGTTTTCACTGTATTACACAACTCTTCAATGAATATGTATGTGTAATTGAATTATTTTCCAATTATCTCTAAAGAATAAATTCATATTAGAAGGATCACAGAATATATATATTTTAAATCCTTATGCATTCTGTCATCCAGGTAGATTGTACTAACTTTCATATCTATCAACTTATACTTGATGCTGCCATTCCCTGCATTCTTGCCAACTCTGGATATTATCTCTATTTTCCCTCTTTACTGATGTGATATGGTACAACGAAAACATATCATAGATTTTATGTGCATTTATATTATTAGAGGTAAAGTGGAATATCTCTTCTGATGTTTATGGGCTATTCACATTTATTATTTTCTCAATGGCTGCCTGTATTTTTACCAATTTAACATGGTATTTGGATTATATGGTATTTTTCTTTCTTGAGAATGTTGCACAGTTTGATTTTAGAATTTTGACTTTATATAGTGTTCTCTATATGGAAGTGTTTAACATAATCTCTTCGTTTATGGCTTATGAGTTTTGTGCTATGGCCTCTCTCTCCCTAAGAAAATAATATTTTAGTGTAATATCACTATTTTTTAATATTTATGTCTTGATTTTTTACATTTAAATATAATGCCATCTGAAATTAATTTTTATATAAAGCAGATTATTAATTCATCTTCGTTGTTCTCACTATTTACTGTTTCCACTGTTAACACTATTTGTTAAACAGCTTATATTTCCTATCAGTAATCTAAATACCATTTTATCATATGATAAATACATTCTCATATTTATTTGAATCTACTTCTGAACTAATCAGTTATAGTCAATAGGACTATCTTTGTAGCCTAAAGTAATACTACATCATTTTAATTAATAGTTTCATAGTTGTTTTTTTTTTATCTTTTGTGTGGTATTATTTTTCCCAGTCTTGCATATTTAATCTTCCACAGATGAATGTTAGGGTAATTTTAACAAGTTTCCCTTACTAAGACAGTGGGTAAATTGTCTTGCATTTTGTTAGATTTAATTTAAGAGACTCTTTACAATATTGACCGTTTATGTCAGAACGAGAAAGTAGCTTCATTTTTTTCATATTATTTTATATTATTTAGTAGTGCGTATTAGTTTTCTTCAAACACAGCTTGCACTTTTTCTGTTGAATTTAATGGCCTTTTGCTACAGTAACTAGGATCTTTATTTCATAATATTTACTGTTTATTATTGAAATATCTGAAAGCTATTATCTTTTTTTACATTAATTTTTAAATGATCCTCTACTGAGCTTTTGATATTTTCTAATAGTTTCTTAATTATTTTGAGTTTTCCAGCTATTCCACCACATGACCTACAAGCAATGATTGCTGTTTCCTTTCTAATATTCATATTCACAGCATTCCAATCATAGTGGAGATGATCAGTGTATTCATTTTGTATTAGTATGGCTATTATAACCATGTACCACAAACTTACAAATTTACTACCTTACAGATCTGTACATTACAAGCCCAGCACAGGTATCACTAGGCAAAAATTGAGGCATTTGGCAGGACTGTATTCCTTCTGGAGGCTCTAAGAATCTATTTCCGTGCCCTTTCTAACTTGAGATCATTTCATTCCTTGGCTTATACCCTCTTCCTCCATCTTTAAAGTCAAAAGCATTGCATCTCTTCCTGCCTTTCTTCTGTAGTCACTTCTTCCTCTGACTCAAGCTCAGAGATTCTTACCTCAGTTCGTTCAGTTTACTAATAAGCCCGAAAAAAATCATCCTTCCTTTCTGTCACAGTGATTTTGATCTTCAGCATTTCTTTTTGGTTCTTTCTTAGAATTTTCTTCTCTGCTTACATTGCCCACCTGTTCTTGTATGTTGTCTACTTTATCCATTGAAGCCCTTAGCATATTAATCATAGTTGATTTAAATCCCTGTTCTGATAACTCCAACAGCTCTGCCATGTCTGATTCTGATGTTTGCTCTGTCTCTTCTAATTGTGTTTTTTGCCACTTAGTATGCCTTGTAGTTTTTTCTTGATAGCTAGACTTAATGTACCAGATAAAAGGACTTGCTATAATTAGGCCTTCAGTAATGTGATGAGGGATAAGGAGAGGGAAAGTATTCCATAGTCTTATGATAGGGACTCAGTCTTTTAGTGAGCCTGTGCTGCTGAACTATAAATTTCACAAGTGTTTCTCAAGGTTTTTTTTTTTTTTTTTTTTTTTTTTTTTTTTTTTTTTACCCTTTAGGTGGGAGGGAATTGCTAGAATGAGCTAGAGTTAGGTATTTCCTTTCCCCAGGTAAGTTAGGCTTTAGTAAACAAGTTTCTGCTGAGGGCAGGCCCAGTAAGAACAGAATGGTCTGTGTTTTGTTTTGTTTTGTTTTGCTTTGTTTTGTTTTTTTTCATCCCTGTGCCAGAAGCATTAGGGAATTTTTCTCCAATATTTACCATGGGAACTTGATTGAACTCCTGGAAGTAAATCTAATAAAATTGCAGGGTCTAGCAATGACTGGTTTTCCCTGGAGTTTTTAACTCTCAAAGTTGTTCACATTGAGCCCCCAGCAGTTTGTCAGTTATAGTTCGGGGTATCTTACCCCACCACTGGTTCTAGGAACTGGTTCCCACTGAGGTTTCCCATTGTAAGTTTCTACTCTGGAAAACCATTACACTCAGTACTTGACTGTCTCCCCAGTCTTGGAGGCAATGGTTTGCCCTGTGTCCTTACCTCTCCTGAGGATTCTAGAAGAGTTGTTGATTTTTCAGTGTCTGTTCAGCTTATTCCCTTTTTTAGGACAGAGTGGCGACTTCTAAGTACCTTACAAACACACCAAAAATCTATTCATGATTCTGATTTGTATAAGTACATGACATAAATATTAACCCACAATTGTTTTATTGGTATAAATAGCTCTTTATCATGGTGTAGGATATGAGCTCCATGAAAGACAGGAATTTTATCTGTTATATTCACTGTTATATTCCTAGAACATGAACATAATAGAAGTTGAATAAATATTTGTTAAATTAATCTAATCGAATTGCTAATATTTAATTTGCATTGGATTTTCATATCACTATTTATAAATGACATCAAACTGTATTTTTCAAAACTAATCTATTGACAGTCATCAATACCATCTCTTCCCCCTTGGTAAAATAAGAAATGAAATGTAATTACTCTGGGATACTCTGGAATTTTCCTTCCAATCTATTATAACGTTTTTGAGATCTTGGTATTATCGTTTGTTTCTATTTTTAGCATTATTTCATTTTTCTTTAAAAATTACAACATTTGCAAACCATTTTAAACTAGAATTAACACATTTTTAAAGTATAATTGTATGTTTATCATACTTAATGTTCAATGAAATATTCAGATTTCCCCATTCTTACTTTTACTATTCTTAAAAAGCTCCTGGCTGTCTAAGTTATATCTTTTTGAAGATTTTTCATAAAGGATACACAGATAAAATATTTCTCAAGATCTTTTATGTTTTAGAATACTTTTTCTGTTGGCTTTACACATTAGTGGTAACTTAACTAGTTCTACAATTCCTATAGCTTGCACGATTATTTTCTAGCATCTTGAACTTAACCTAATTTATATTTTTCCTTAGGTCGCCTTTCTTGAAGTTCAAAAGATATATATTTTTCCTTTTCTTTTAAATCTAATAGATTCACTAAACTATATTTAAGGATTTTTTGTTCCTTGTTAAGTTCCCTAGAATAGGTGAGCCCCTCAAATTAGGAAAATTAGGAAATTAGTTATTTCTTCAACTCTAAAAACTTTTCTTCTCTTGGGTATTACAGTCACATTTATATTCTATTTGCAGTGCTTTCTTCAAATCTCATGTTTTGCTCTTCAATCATATTATCATACTGGTGAATATATTCATCTTTTTCTATTTGTTCTTCACCCTGTTTTCTGAGTGCTGCATCTACACCATTGCCTTAATATTTTCGGGTATTAATTTTGGTCTTTGGAAGCTGATGCTTTATTTTAAAGTTTCCAATATTATTACATGTCACTTTAATTTCCTTCCTCATCTTTAGCAGCTGTCTTTCTATTTAATCAGTTGAACAGTTATCAATATATTTTTTGTTCATAAAGTCTACATTTTTCTTGAGAGTGTGAGGTCATTGCAACTAAGATGTTCTTCTATTTCTTTAAATACATCTTCTTTCAAAGCTTACTCTATCTATTTTCAAAAGTCCCACTTATTTATTTTTGCTAATTCTTGTTGTGGTTTCCTCCTGTAGGGATTTCTTTGCTCTCTTCTTGAACAGAGCCATTGTCTCCGAAGCTGCTCCTCTCCCAAGTTGTTGTGGATTTCCTATTGCCCTGAGGACTCTGTGAATCTTTTCCTTGAAATATGAGCTGCAGCACTGGATGTTTTTGTTTTTTTTTTTATCTCCGGTCACGTAAAGTGCCCAAAGAGTGAGGACAAGGATCTGGGGCTTTGCGCAACCACAATTAGAGAATTTTGTCTTTCTTTCTTTCTTTATACTTTCGGAAATAACTGAAAATAGTACCATCATATTGGTGACTCTATTCCTGTGTCTTATGGAGACTAGGAGGTGAGCTTTGGACTTGGGCTTGCTCCCCTCTCAAGGTAACTAGCTATAAGAAGGCACTGTCCTGGTTTCTGTCCTTGTTTCTCACGTGGTTTTGACCTGGGTTAGCCATAGATTGATTTCAACACCCTACTGAGCCTATTTTGCTGCTGCTAGATCAGTTCAAACAGGGAATTCTAAGAAACAATTCTTTCATGCCTCTCATACCATCTGCCCTGTCAGAGGTCAAAGGAAAAGCTGGTAGCAATTCCAGTCCAGACTTTCTAGTGCTTTTTAAAATTGACAATGGTAAAAGCTTTTTCAACAGGTAATAATCCCCATTTTTCCCTCTGGAACAACCTACACCTTAATCTTTGCCTTTCCAAATCTGAAATCAGCAAAATGCAGCGGTTCCTCCCTTACTTCTTGTTCTGGTGCAATGCTGTTTCTAAGGGGAATTATGCATCCATGCCAGGCATCATCTTTCAATTCTGTCCAAATAGTTATGAATTCGAAACCTCTTTTCATAATACTCAGAGTATGAGATTGGGGTGCTTCCCTAGTGTCCAGTTATTAGTTTAGTCTTTGCTATAGTTGCTTCAACTTTTGTATTCTTGTTCATTTGGGAAGAAAGAAGTTTCATAAATCTTTTGAGGATGCCTTTCATTGACTTCCTTTTCATACTCTAATTCCAAAACCTTTCATTTTTTTTCTTCCTTTTTCTTCTTCAGTTGAACCTGTATTGTTTTCTATTATACTTAAATAAAATTGAAGTGTACCCAAAAATGTCCTATCAATTTTTGCTTTCTGTTTACAACTTAGACTCACTCTATAACCTTCTTCAAATCACTTCACCTCTCTGGGCATTATTTTGCCCAGCTGCTAAGTAAGCAGTTTCATCATGTCATCTTTCAGTACTCTCTTACTTCCAGAAGTTCATGAAATAATAAATAATAAACCTAGACTTCTGAGAATTGCCATTGGCCTCGGTTTCTGGGCTGCCCAGGGAGGAGTTAGAAGGGCAAGAAGATGTTAGGTTCTAATCTGTAACTAAATCATCCTGGATCTGAGAGCACACAAACTGTGAACAAATAACACAGAAGATAAATCTTGAATCCACAACTCTGAGAATTTCAGGAGTCTGACAAACAATCCCAAAGGACAACAACAGTTCAAATTTCAGCCACTGGCCTGAAAAGTTAACACATTTACTTGGCATCAGTCACCAAATAGTAACAAAAGGGAAGACTCAGAACCTGAAATTCACATCTAAATATATATATTACTTGAAAGTCACAGAGAAACTTGATCCAATTAAAACTATTCCACTGTCCTTTGGCATTGATTCATTGGAGATTAATCACAGCTAATCCAATCTTATCTAAATACAGTTTAAAGAAATAGACAAATGACTACCCCAGCAATTTTACAGAACTCACTCTTGATTTATAAGCAGCTCTGTCCCCAAGGCTGAAGACCAAGATGCCCTGCTCCACAAAGGTCTCATCTTATTTCACTTATCCAAAATCTGGAGCCCAACTCTAACCCTGTCACTAAAAGATGCAGGGTCTTTGGATTTCTATACAGACAAGGTTGCCTAGAGCATGGCATTCTTATGGTCTGAGTGTTCATGAAAAAGTGGAGAGAAAGGTGGCAAAACAGGAGCCAGGATGGGAGTTGGACGGGCCCTGGAGGGAGACCAGCACTTCAGTGCTGGCTAGATTGCTGGTTTGCATTGAGATTTAAGTCCTAGTAACCCTGAGGTCAGCTAAAGTCTCATTGCCCTCTTACAGCCTAGATAAAAATAGGTCAAAATATCTTTTCATGTCTTATGTGAGTTTATTGCAAAATTTCAGTAGACTTATCTATTTGGATTACAATTTCCTTAAGTGTGTTCTCTTTTTTGAATCAACTCTGATATGACATTCATCTTCTTTATGAAATTTAACTAAAACTGATTCTCAGGAAGAACCGATGAATTAGGGGTAAGGCGGAGATGAAGGACTATTTCCATCATGGCTGGGTTGATGACTTCAAATTTGCTAAGAGGCATGCTGATACCAAAAATTACCCCTACCATCACCATTAGGAGTATCCCCTGGCCACTCTCCATATGATTTTCTGCTTCTCACAGTCACTATTAGTCAGAGTAGGCTAAATGCTGTGACAAACAGTCCCATTATTTCAGTGGACTTTTAAAAATGTGTTTCCTACCCATATCATAATCCAGTTGGGCATTTAAGGGAAAGTCTTATGTCATGATCCAAGAATCAAATCTTTTCTCTAGTGGTTCCATCTCAGAGTTCTCCTTTGGATCTTCTGTATCCAATTGGGAGACAAGGAAATGAGTGTGAATATTTGAGTATGGAGAACCATGCAGGATGTCTCAGAACCCATATTCCATTGGCCAAAACTTAGTCATATGACCCCATACAACTGTACAGGAAGCTGAGGAATAAAGCAATAAGTGATCCCAGAAGGAAAATGAAAAGTTTTTGAAAACACAGGATTGTTTCTGCGACACCATCTTTTTAATTCCTCTCTTGTACTTCTTCCTTTCCCTCCTCCTTTTGTCCCTACCTCCCATTGTCTCATACAGAATAGTTTAAGCATTCTTTTGTTCTTCCATAGCATTATTTCCCACAAAGCATGAACATGACTTCAGAAAAGCTACTCATTATAGGAGACACCACAGAGTTGGCCTAAGAAGTCAAATCTCTTTACCATATAATCCAATTACCTCGTTTCACAGAAAGGAGACTAGGTTTTGTTAGTGGAGGAGCTTAATTTCAAATCAATATCTTGAACTAAAAACTCTTTCAGCTATCATCTCTTTGGTTAGATTGTGAGCTCAACATCAGATGAAAGCTCCTGCTATATCTACCTGCCAACCAGCCCCAGCACCTAGCATGGAAAAAGGTATATGTTGGGGTAACAGTTTACTCAAACACTGCTGAGCGGATCAATATTCTCGATAGGATAATAAGATTTGTTTTTTTGTTTTGTTTTGTCCTGTTTTTGTTTTTGTTTTCTACTTTGGTGGCAATGAAATGCCCCCCAACGCAATACAATTTCTTTTACTTTGGTTTAATTGAGGCCACTTGGAAACAATAGAACATCTTTTAATTCAATTAAAAATGTTGCCCATAAACTGTGAAAGTTTTCATGGCATTTTTCAAACCAGAACACTATTTTATAGCCAAGTTTCTGAACACATTTTTTCAAAGGAGATTTTATCGTGGAAAATGTGACAACAGAACTCCAGGGGCGTGAACATGCTGTTGTAATTACTCCTCCAGACACAATGAAACCAGCCCAAGTTAATTATTTATCAAAACCAACCCACTCTCTGAAAACATCTTTGTTTTGGCAGATTTTTTTCCTTTCTCCAGGAAATAGGTCAGTAGTTTTTCCTCCCACGTTTCTTTATCATAGTATCTGACTTTCAGAATTAGCTATGTCAAGTATTGAGACATTTGCCAAGTACCCAGGTGGGCCAGCAAGACTGAAATGAGAGTCCTGTGGTTTCTGTTTCCTAGCTTCCTGCGTCAGCATTCCGCATTGACAAGAGTGAACCTAAAAAGGAAGGAGGCAACCAAGAATTGTTTAAGGCCTGTAAGAGGCACAATATTACATTGCTAAATCCCATGAGATAGTTATAAGAATGTTCCATTTACAGATAATGGAATTAGGCTCAGGGAGGTTAGATGATTTTCACACACTATGCTCATATACCCAATTCCATGTAGATGGTTTCCCGTGTTTGATAAGGAGGAGTGAGATCTGTGTAAACAAAGTTGTTTGAACCAAGACTTGACATGGTGATTTATGGAAGCCCACGGGGGCAGATTTGAACAGGGCATCAGATGTACCAAATGAATTCATCTGTATTAATTTGGAATCTCTGATGCCATTGCTCCAATCGCATCCAATTGTAACTCTCAGGGCCAGGTTTGTTCCTATCTCATCCATTTCTCCAAATTCAATTTCAAATAAGCTAGAGCTTCTAGCCACCAGATATGTAATGTATTCAGTGCCATGCTCTTCAGCACTCTACCTCCCAATTATCTGAGAATCACAAGGGCTCTGGTCTAAAGGGTTCTACAGAACACTCACTCTGAACAAGAGCTCTATGTCTGCTCGTTAGCTGCCATCTTTGCTGGCAAAGCTTCTCCCTGCCACACGGTGCCACTGTAGAGCACTGGCCCACCTCCCTGTTGTTGGCACGGTCAGTGAATGTGGAACAATGTCTGGTTTATTTCGTCTCTGGCACAGGGTAATATGATCCTCCAAAGAAAGGAGGATCCTGGGTGACTCCACTCCCACGGGACCTCCTTGACCTAGGGGGCTGTTCTTCAATAAATCATGTAGGTGGTAACTCTTCGAACTCAGTCTTTGCAATTGCACACGGCCATTCCACCTTCATCCTGCCTAGCCTGAGATGTTGCACCCATGAAAGAACCATAATGCGCAGATAATCTAATTTTCCTTCAGATGATCTAATTTTCCTTCAAAGCAAGACTAAGCATTGTTAAAAATTCCTGGGCCCTTTTCATATATTCAGTAAACCTAAGGTAGGACTCACACCATATATGACTCTAGTACAGATGTATTGGGTTCCTAAATGGAAGAAATAGTCGTTTAGAAAGACAAAAAGGCCTATTTACCTACAGAGTATAGGTGGGCCAGAGGAAAGGGGACTACCTTCCATGAGCCCACCATCTATGCTTTGGTCTGCCCTATGCCAAGCACTGATAGAAGCTTTCATGTCACTCTCTTATTAAAGCATAAAGAGTCAAAACAAAAATTTATGCTTTAGTGGGTCACTTAATAATTCAGGACATCCAATTTCCATGCAAAATTTGACCTGGAAGTTCTCTCTGAGATTCCTATAGCCCTGTTATTTGAAGAGTCATATCGTACAGATTGTGAGAGAACTTTCCATGCTCAGTTACTCTGAGGCAAAGGACTATGATGAGAGCTAACAAAAGGATGACTGACTTCACTTGTCAAGGATAACTTGAGACTAACCAGAAGAAAACACACTTAAAAAAAAATCGATATGACTATCACTAGCGTAACAGAGCATTTAGTGCTCACCAAATATCTATGTCCTTTCTTACATTTCCCAGCTTCTTTTGTATTTAGGCTTGGGCCATGTAGCTAGCTCAGAACAAGAGACTACGAGTCAAAGTGACACGTGTCACTTCTGATTCAAGGCAGTTGAAAGCCTGTGTACTTCCTCCAACTCTCTCTCTTCCATTTCTCCAAGACTTTTGGAGACATTGCATTTCAGAATATGCAGTTATAAGACTGTAGGGCCTTTCTTAATTTGAGCCCCTGACTATGTGGAGTAAACGCCTCCGATGACTGGTGTTGATCATGTAAAATGAGTGAAAATAAACTCTTATGTTATTAAGCCATTGTGATTCCAAAATTAATTTATTACCATAGCATATCCTAGTCTATCCTGACTAATATAGCTCGAGTGGTAGAAAAATAATCAATTTAGTAAATCAATGTAGTAAAAAAAATAGAATCAGAAGGATAAATGTTTCACCTCATCTTGGAAATTGTCAGTATGTAGCAGGTCTTCTAACTAATCTATGGGTACCAATCTGTCATTCTTCAGTATGAAGGGGTAGGAAATGGAACAATCATTTATTGAATTTCTTTATGCTAGACACTTTACATAAATTACTGCACTTAATCCTCCCAATGTCCTATGAGTCAGGCCTCATTACCAGTTTATACATGAGAAAAGCAAGGTTTGATGGTCACACATTACTAGGGAAGAGGTGGAGCCAGGATTTGAAAGCAGGAGAGTCTGACACCAAAGCCCTCTTTATTATATTACGTCGCTCCATTTGTAGCCATAACTCTAAAAAAACAACAACAACAAAAAACAAAAAACAGAGCTCCAAATTGAGACTAGTTTCTAATGATTGTGAGGTGGGAGCTGGAATGACTCGAGTTCTTTTCATTTCTCTGTCTGGAGTTTACCAAGTCCTCCCCAACAGGTTTCCATACACCTGATGTCTCCCTTTGTCATCCCACTGGCTACCAATGAGATCATTCTAAAATCACAAATCTAGTCATGTTGCCCCCAGGCTGAAAAACCTCTGTTGGCTCCCCTTTCCTGTAAGGTCAAGTTCAAACTTCTTAGCTTGGCAAATAAAGACTTTCTCATCATCCTTTTCCTGTCGCTACCCCACTGAACTAGTTTCTCCAGGCACACTGAACTTGCAGTGCTCCGCAGCAGCAGGCACATCATGCTCATTCACCTCCGCAGCTTTGCTCAGCTCTGCTCTCTGATAGGAATATACTTCCTCTCCTGTGCCACACTGTTTTTCTCCATATTTGTCAAGATCTAGCTCAAATGACCATTTTTCTTTCAAGCCTTTCTCATTTCAGAATTAGTAGCCACCTTCTCAGCTTCCCCAGCGCCATATACATATGATCCCATGAGAATTTAACTCATTATTTGAGTTTCAGTCTTCCCCTTGGCATAAGGTCAGTTCTTGGCTTGAATGCTGGTTTCACCTCTTGGAGGCTATATAACCTTGGGTAAGTTAGCTACTGAATTTTCAGTTTCTTCACCCTGTAAAACTAGAAGGAAATAATAGTGTTGCGCTATAGGCTTGTTTCAGTGGATAAAATGCAATAAATCAAGAGTCTCTAACCTCTAGGCCCTGGACCAATACAGGTCCGTGACCTATTAAGAACCAGGCCACACAGCAGGAGGAGAGCAGCAGTGGGGGGAGCAAAGCTTCATTTGTATTTGCAGCCGCTTCCCACAGCTCCATCTCAGGTCATCAGGCATGAGATTCTCATAGGAGCACCAGTCCCTGGTGCCAAAAGGTTGGAGACCGCTGCAATAAATAAAACAACACAACCACTTACTATGGTGCTGGCATATTGGAAGGATTAAATAAACATATTTATTATTTTACTTATTCGTATGTTCTCCACCCTAGCATCATGGATGGCCTATAGTAAACCTTTGTTAAATGAGTGAATAAATAGTTGAATTTATTTAGGTGACTGAGTAGAATGAGAAAACCCTCCAGGTACACAGAGATCTTCCGGAAACCTTAGTATCAAATACAAAAATCACTGTTTTAGTGTTTTGGGGTGGGGTATTTGTGTGTGCGAGTGTGTGTGTGTGTGTGTGTGTGTGTGTGTGTGTGTGTATGTGTGTGTGTTTTCAACTCTTCAGCAAAACCTGGGCAGCAACTTGTATTTAATTTCAACGTGAGAATTGCTTAGATGAAATGAAGATTTTCTTCCTCAAGTCTAAAGCTAAGGATTTTCTGTTTCAAACCCCAAATCAAGGACAACATAGATCTTGCAAAGCTCCCCCTGCCTTCATCCCTAACTGGGAGCTCTCTGCTCGAATCAGTCATCAGTGGAGCATAGACACTGGCACGTGTTGCTTGGTGCCTTGTGTTTGGTGGCATCAGGGTTCATGCAAATGGCCAGCAGAACACATCCCTTTTCTCAGGTACCATCTAGAATCTGGTTAGCATGTCAAAAGAGAACATAAACACCCCTCTGGGGAGACTTCATCCTTTCTTCCTCCAGTCTGTGTGTTTTTGCAGGACCATCATGATGATAAGGGGAGACAGATGACATGTGACAGGCTGAGTTTGGATTGTGTGGATCATCACTTCCAAAGAGCTTTCCTCTTTGAGGCACTTCTACCTCTTTCTTACATTGCGTGTTTCCAGGATTCATTTTGGCTTCTAAGCCTCTTTCCCGAGTTCTTTTCTTTCGATAGTGAAATCAGGCATATGCCCTCACTTTTCCTACATTCCTTTCTATTTCTGGTATAATCTGGCTATAAGAAGCAAGCTCTGATGTCTCCCTGTACTAGGAATTCTTGCAGTTGTAAGTAATATTATAAAAAATAAACCACAAACCTCAAACCAACCTAATGTATCGTCAGCCCACATAATAGAAACACTCTGAGAGGGGCGTGGCAACATCGTTCCTCTGCCATCCTCCAGCTTCTGCACCCTTTTTGGTGTTGGTGTTGCTTGCAGGTTGGCTGCCTTCAGGGTTGCAGGATGGCAGCCAGCAGCAACTGGGGCCTTAGGCTTCCTCAGAGGGAGGCGATCCCATGCACATCAATTCAAATTGCTTTGCTTCACTCTACTGGGGCCCCTGGATAACTACAAGTCTCTTTGGCTTGAGCCCGGTTTACCAAAACAAACCTGTAACAAGGTAGGGAGGAGGGGTTATATTGATTGATTTACACCAATCAGGGACCATCCCTAGAGTTGGGGGTGGGATCAGTCCCTCTCAAATTACAAGGCTGACACACCCTGGGAGACCCAGAACTCTGCACCCCCCAATATTTCTTCCCTCTCTCTCTCCATCCTTTTTATTTGCTGCACTCAAGTTCAAATGAATTCCCACACTTACTTTTTTCCTGATTTATTTTGTGTATAAGAATAATACATGTTGATTTTCACTAAAGAAAAGCAAAAAACTAAACTAAACTAAACTAAACTAAACTAAACTAAAAATAGAATGTCCCTTAAATTTTAGAACGCATGCTTTTCTGCCCTGCCTTCTTTCGTGCAGAGTTATATTCACACTGTGCACACACAAGTTTGACTTAACACCACGATGTTAGTTACCATTTCCACAGGTTGTTGAAAATATTCTAACAACTGTACATTCCTGCATATAGAGGAGCCATGGTTGATTTCATCATTCTGTGGGGGTACAACAGGTTTTCTTAATTATTCATCATGATAAATAATATTTTAATGAATATCTTTTAATTCTAGGTTATTTCCTTGTGATAAATTCACAGATACTTATTCCCAAATTATTTTCGAAAATGAGTGTTTCATTGTAAACTCCTCTCCTCAGAGTGGGAGAGGGCTATTTCAACATTGTACTTACATGAGGTAATGTTCATAATCTTTGCTAATTTGGATAGCGAAAGCAGGGGTTGGGGAGGCATTTTGTTGCTGTTTTAATTTTCATTGCTCTGAAAATATAGCAGATACTTTGTCCAAATGTTTATTAATCATATATTTCCTCTTTTTTATGCATGTTCATATCCATTTCCCATTATCCATTAAGAACTTACTGTTTTTCTTATCAATTTTTATGAAACCTGCATATGACAGTAAAGATATTAATCCTTTGACATTTGTGCCAATTTTCCCAGTTTTTCCACTTTAATTTGTTTATGTTAATTTTCACATATAGAAGTATTATATTTCTATGTAGTCAAATATATCAATTTTTCCCTTTGGTACTTGTATTGGTTTTAAGATTATAAAGCCATTCCTAATTCAGATATTTAATCAAAATTTAATTTTAACTTTTCTTTCATTTCTGTTGTTTGATCTTTGTACATTTAACTCCTAATCTTATGTACTTCAAGTGTCCTTCCTTAACATGGTCTTTACTTAAGCATTTCTCAGTGAATCCCAGTAAGGGAACAGACTTGTCCTTCATGTATAGAAGTTGGCCGACCCATTAAATCGTCTGCTTTGAGAAATCTCTTCTCCTAGACAGGTGGCTTGGAGGAGATAAGAGAGACTAGAGATGAAGGAAGAGCTGATTTATAATCCCAATGTCGGTTTCCTTCTTCAATGCTCAGTTTCCCCATTTGTTATATAGAAACATTAGACCAGGTTCTCATTAAGGTATGTTTCATCTCTGACTTTTGTGGTTCCAGGATACACTTTTTGTTTCCACATATGTCCTTCTAGTTTCTACATTCCCACATTCCTTCTCTTAGTACTAGGCCGACTTGCATAGAGACCAAAATCAGACCAAATGCCTCTCTGTCCTCCATATGTCTTTATGGTGCTTGAGCCCCAGTTTCTATACTTTCTTCAATCCACGAACAACCTGTCTGCACCTCTGCTGAGGGAAGCCCATATAAGCTATTCTTAGTGCTAAGTGGCCAGTGATTGGCTCACAGGAGAACATTCCACCCGAGATGGCCTGTCCATTGGCCAGAGAGTACCCACAAGAGGCTGTCATGAAGGACACTCTCCAATGGGACCCCGGTAATTAGCTATGACAGTCACACGAACTCCCTCCACAATTTAGGCTGCAGCATACAGACACAATTATCCACTTGATCTTGAGATTTGATTGGAGCAGATGAAAGCACGGATGCTGTGAACAGAGGACCTCGTAGCCCATGAAAGAGAGGCTGAGGGAGAAGTGGACCCATAGTCTATCTTGGTTTCCAGCATAAGTTCCAGTTCTGTTCTGCACACATCTTTACAATAAACCTCTCTTGTCTTATGATGGTCTCTGTTTCTTACCAACGATATCCGAGTAACACTCCCTGAATGGTTCCCTTCCCACTCTTATTCATATCCTTTCATTAGTCCGTCTGAGAGGGGCTCAGCTGCTCCTGCATTTCACCCTCAGCCAGAAGACAGTAAGTGGTCGGGGAAGTGAGGCGGCATCCTGGACACAAGGAAGATGTGACACTGAGAATGCACGCATACACACCTTCCCAGCTTTCAGTCCCACCCACAATCTGATCCCTCATGTTTACTCGAAACATGTTCGCAACCTCAGCTAATCCCAGAGAGGTCTTTAACGTGGCAGGATGTACTTAACTGTGGAAAGGTGCTCTTCGCCTTTTCACACCAGCCTCCCTGAGAATTGTTTTATAGAAATATTATCATTGTGCCCAGGGCTGGCCCCAGGCAAAACTGGGAAGTGAAAGAAGTTAGCATTTGGCTTCTACACACCTCTCTGGGCCTGCTCCCTCCTGCTGACTGCCAGCTGTGCCCTGCCCTGCATCTTTCCATTAAAAACTACCCTGTCTGTCTCCGGCCTCCTCAGGGCCCTGCTCTCAGCTTCAAAGATGCCAGTGGGTTTTATCAAGAGGAATCTCCTAGGAGTCAGAACCTTAACCCCCAAATAATGTCAATTCTGAAAGATTACTTCGAGCAGTAAGAAACTTGTCTGTGTAAGGAAGTGAACAAACACACAAAGCCAGCCCAAAGCTCCCATGCCAGTCACACGGGGGGCCTGAAGACCTGCTCTGGCGTCCCCCATGTTCCTTTCTGCTTTTTCTGTTTCTTTCTCCCAGGTCCCCTGCCTTCATTGCCCATGTAAAGTTCTGTCTCTCCTGTTGGCCCCAGTTCTCGACTATAATAATCGTGGATCAAATTTCAAGCCCTCATGCCCTCTCTAGCATAGGTCACCTCTCTGAAGCAGCCACATCCTCATCTCACCTCATGGGGTACCCCATTGAGACTCTGACCAGATCTTCCCACAGGATCTGGACAGAAGTGAGTCTAATGCAGGAATCCCAGACCGTAGGCAGCCTTTTGGTAAAACTCTCACATCTTACCATGCTGGGGATAGAATAGATTTATGCCTCACTCTCCTTACTTATGAAATAAAAGTAATAGTAGTAGCCACCTCATCGAATTCCTATGAGAGCTAAGTACTTAATACATGTAAAAGACATGAACAGTGCCTGGCCCATATTATGTGCTCTGAATCTTGGTTACTAGTAGTAGCAGTTACATGATTTGTAGTTATGTTAACACGTATGTTAGATCTTCTGGGCCAGGCCCTACAAGTGAACTGTAGCATGGGCTGCCTGGGCCAGGTGGGGGCAGCAGAGAGCTATCTCAGGGCAGGCTGGGACCAGTGGGCAACCTGTGAGTCCAAGGTGGAGGGCTGGGACCCAAGGCCCGCCACGAAGAAGAACATGGCAAGATGAGAAATAGGGATGGGAAAACTATTCCAACAGCCATCCTCAGATCTCCCTGCCTCTTGTCTTTTCTTCCAATTTCTCATTCACCCTTTGCTAGAGTGATCTTTCAAAATTGCAGTTCCAATGTGGTTACTCCCTTGATTAAAACCCTTGAATAACTTCCCTGCTCATAGAAAAAGACCAACACCGTTATACTGATATTTAAGGCCCTCCAAGAACTGACGACTGTATCCCTAAACCTCGTCTTTAACTCCACTTCTCATCTTCCCTCCTGGGCCAAGCCAGTTAGTCCCAAACACATTTCCCATTTTCTTGTCTTTATGAAGTACATTTTCTGGCCTTTTCTCTGCATGTCAAAATCCTACACTCCTTCCCACAACTAGCTCAAATGCCCTCTTTGCCATGAAGACTTCCTGGTTTATCCCAGCATCTAAGTAAAAGACGTCTCTTTTCAGATCTTTCTATGCCCTTTACACCTGACTTCCTAGTGGTGGTATCTGTCACTTCTGGCATTTTTCTGGAATGATAATTACATCTCACCTTGCCTGATGCAATGATTTCTCAGAACCTGCCTCCGTTTCTGTAAAATGAGGTAAAACTGGCTTCTCTGTAGTATGTTGAAGGATGTAGGTGACAATGAAGGAAAGGTAACTGGAACTGGGCCTGGCACACAGGAAATACAGTTAGTGGGGTTTCATCCTTATCATTATCATTATATCATCCTCATCCTCATCCTCATCCTCATTATTACAGTTAGAGAGACATTGTCCCTGCGTGGTCAAGGATTTGCACACTTAAGTCCTCAGCATGCCTTAAGAAAAACTAGCACTTACAAAAGAAAAAAAAAATTGCTAAAGACCTGTCCTGCAGGGCAGGAATTGCAAATTCAATTACAGGGCCAAGTTTCCAGGAGCCACAGAGCCCTGGAGAGGCAAGAAAGTCTTCTGTGGAGGGAACGGTGAGAGCAGGTAAAAGAACACATCAGTACAGTGATGAGAGAAGAAACTTTTTTTGTTGTTTAGAAAGATAGTGATGTTTTCAATAAAAATTTCAACCCGGAAATTAAAATTTAAACAACGTAAGTGCCTCCGAGAATCAGGCAGCAGCAAGCAGTCCCTTAATGGTACTATGCACAGCCTTTATTTTTTAATGTGGAGAAGGAAAGGATTTGTCATTAAAGTTTAAAAATAATCAGAATCAAAATCCCTTTTGTTCCTGCGGGCTGGCAAAGCTGAGGGACTGATTGTGTGTGCTGAGTGGGTGTCCAGGAAACAGTAGTCATTTGTGTGCGTGTGACAGGAGTCGAGTCCAAATCTAAATTTAAGCAAGTGTTGGCCTTCTTGGAACCCATAATTTTTGGATCAATTATCCTGGACTAAGTGTCTGAGTTTCTTGCTCTCTCTCTCTCTCTCTCTCTCTCTCTCTCTCTCTCTCTCTCCCCCCTACATTTAATAATTACAACACTTGAGCCAATAATTTGCCAACCAGCTGCGGTGGCCTAACTGTTTGGTTCACTCATAATTTCTGGAACTTGATACAATCATGGCCTTTGAGTCAATTAGGATAATATGTGGTGTGTTGGAAGTCTGATCCCCACCCTCCCACCATCTCACCAGGGTGAGAAACAAAACAGCCTGTGTCCATCCTGCAAGAGAAATTTGTGTTCTCACATATTACCTGACCATTATATCTATCGTTTCTGTCTATCCCATTCCTTACAATAGCTTGGGAAAGAAAGGCAGACTGGTGACCTGAAAAAAAACCTGATATGAGAATCAAATAGCCCAACATTGCCCCTTAATCATCTGTGTGCCCCTGGCTTAGTGAACTTCCCTCTCTGAGTCTCAATTTTCTGTCTGTAAATAACCAGAGTATTTGAATTCAAATCTTGCCTCCATTATTTTCTGGTTGTGCAACCATTGAACAAATTACTTAACTTCTTTGGGCCTTATTTTTTTCATCTGAAAAATGAAGATAATTATATTAACTATCAAATGCGGTTTGTGAGAATTTAATAAATTAATACAAGTAGAACTAAATACAGGCAGAGAGAGAGAAACTACACATTCCTGGAATTTAAATTCCCAAAGAGCGTGACGTTTGTCTGTTTTGTACCCTGCTGTATACCTAGGACATAGAATGATATAAATAATTTTTCAGGGATGAATGAATGAAGAGAGGGGACCAACTTATTTTTATTTGTACACTAGTCACTCCTAGCTTATTTCTACAACTAATTCGTCATGGTCCACAATAAAGTCATATCGACCACAAGGCAATCACAATGAAACTAGAACATCAAAGCCCAGAATAAGGAAGCAGCAAGCAAAGATAAGCTGTCCTTTCACTCAGAGCTTCCTGGCTCCCAGAGCGAAACCAAGCAGCTGTGGAAAATCCTTCCAACTCTAACATTCCAGGAATTTGAATACTGGAATCAGAATCGATGTTCCTAATTTTTGCCGTGACATTAGGCAACTTTCCAAAACTCGCCTAAGTCTCAATCTTCCCATCTGTAAAATGTGGAGACTAGACCAAAGGAACTAAGACCCATTCTAGGATTCTAGCCTTTCTTTTAGCAACTGGATATAAAGATAAAAAAGATTTGAGCTATAGTATCAAAGGGTTTACAGTCCTGTAGGAGAAAGAAAGTTGCACATATACATAACTCTCTAATTCAAGCTAAAAAATTGCACGTAACTAAGAGTGCTACCAAATGCTAAAGGAATGGTGAAGAAAGAAAAATATGCTTGCTTAAGAGGACTAAATAGTAGCTTTATAGAAAGATTGCAGTTTGCAATCTTTCAATGATCTATAAAGAATATTAACAGATATTCACACAAACAAAAGAATCCCTAACAAATGGGAAGAAAATGGGAGAAAGCATGGAGGTATTAAATAGTAATTTACCCAGTTAAACAAATGTGCTGAGCAGAGCTAGGGGATGGCAGACAAGTGTGTGCTGCTAACTCCCAACCCTCACCTATGGCAGACCTCACTAATCAATCACAGAGCTTTATCCTGCTGACTCAACATGTGGCCTCAGGATCCTTCTCAACACAGTGTTTCAAGCGGCCATTCTAAGTGATCAAAATTGGTACATAGAATGAAATATCTTTGCCTTTTTGATTTAAGGAATATATAAGCCAGTAGTGGAAAAGAAGACTTACCAAAATGCAGAGGGCTTTTAATGTCAAGACCAAGAATATGAATAATCAAAACATTTGCTTGTTCCTCCACATCCAGCTGCTCCTTACATTGGTATGATAACCACAGAGTTTGTGGGCAACACATATTATCATAATATATATACACCGAGCCTGAGCTCGGAGGAACTAAATCCATTCCTGCTGAGGCTTTCCGCCATCCTCTGGGACATAATCCACCTCCCAGGTCGCACAGTGCCTGGCTTGTGCTTAAACAAGGCACACACTGTAACAGTGTTCTCACATCACGCTGCGCGAAGGAAAACAGCGCCGGGGACCTATGCCAAAGTTTTCAAAGGCGCTGCCCTAAAACATAAATGCGGCCTCTGCACATTCTTAAAGCAATGCTAGTTATCATCTCTGTGGTACCAGGGCCCGCACAATTATCCTATTACTATCCAATGGCTGCTCTTGATGAACGCGTCCCTGTGATGGTTCCATTTAACCTTACTCCAGGAAAAGGAAAATCTATCGAAAGGAACGTGAAACAGAATTCCATGAGCTCATGTCTAGTGGGGAAAGAAAGAGGCATCTGAGGGTTGATGGGAAGTGAATCATATTGTTTTTTGGCTCCAAGCGTAACCCTACCCTCCTGCCCTTATCCAGGGGACCGCCACTTTTAGCTTTAGTGTGTGGAGACCTTCTGGCAGCAGGAAGTCAAAGGAACCCAGGTCATGGAGTGGCTGAGACCTCAGCGCCAGGCCTGCATGTTCTTATGTGAGTTACTTTGTATCATTTCCATACAAAACAGTTTCCAGGTGGATCACCCAAACACTTTTAACATAATAGAAGGAAATAAAATTAAAATAAAAGATGCACACATATTAAGTAGATCAGATGAGAGGAATACAAAAGACAAGATTACAAAAAGGAAACTAGGAGTAAGGCAAACTACTTAATTTTCCTGAGTCTCAGTTTCCACAATACACAAAATGCAGTAAGTCCATTTAAGTTGCCAAACCTTAATATCGTCGATAAGGTTTGGCAACTTAAAGCGAAATGATGGATAACGAAACCACCTTACCATATGCTAAATGAGAATAAGAAATAAGTTTCTATGGCATCTAATCGACATTAGAACAAAACGAAATTGAACGAAATGATGTTATTCGAGGACCTGCTATATCTTATTTAAAAGGTCGTAATGAGGACAAATAATAAAAGAAAAATGGGTCAGAATGGGAAGACTACTGAACAGGTTGCCAGGATATTCAGGTCTAGGCTGGCTCTGTGTCTTACATGCAGGCTCCCTGAGGTCCCTTCCAGCTTGAAGAGTCCCTAATTTTATGAAGTAGACATGCCTGAGAGGGGGTCCTGGGGTACAAAAAAGGCGACAGGAAGGCGTGAGCAGTAATGAAATATCTTAATTCAACTCATTACTAAAGTATTATTATTGGGTCTTTGAAATAACTTTTCTCACGATGATATCAGGGTCAATCATTGGTTCTGTAAATATCATGTGACTTTCTCTCCTGTGCCTGGTCCAGGGAAAAAACTTCTATGCAAATGTCCTAGTCCCTACTCAGGCCACGCCCAGTCAGGAGAGGTGGGAAAGACTAGACCGGATAACTGTAATGCAGAAGTTCTCGAGCTTAAAGAAAGATGTGGATGGAGTGGCACAGGGCAGCGTAAGCGATAGAGCCTGTCCTTGAGATAAAGGAAACTCCCCTGGAAGAAGAATAAACTGAATCTGGCCCCGAGAAGGCGATTTCTACAGGTAGCATGTCAAGGGAGGATGTTTCGGGTGAAAGGGATCAGGTAGGTTGATGTACGAAGACGGAAGAGCAAATGGAGTCTGTGAGAAGAGTGGACATTTGCTGGGTTTTCATAGGCCCACCATCAATTTCACTTTTTCAGAAAACAGCGTCCTTCGAGGAGTTCCTACTTTCCCACTCTCAGTCCACTTGGTTTGGATGAGTGGCCACACCCCACCTAGCTCCAAGGAAGACATATGGTCCTAGCCCAGCCAATTAAGGTATTGATTTAAAGATGAACATGTGATTCAAGAAGGTCCAGTGAGACTCACATTGAAACTTTTGCTGGATCTACTACAAAAGAAAAGCTCTTTCTACTTGACTTGTATGGAATATTAGCCAGGAGCTGTTAGTTATCAGTGACTGTCTTGCCATGAAACAAATTACTCTGAGAAGGAAGTCAATACAAACAAAAATAGTGCTGGGAAATAAAACAGGGCAAGTTCTCAACATTACTTGAGCACCTAGATTCAGCCACTCCTAAAAGCAATACCTACTGGCACTTTATTAGTTTTATGAGTAAAAAAACAATCCTTTTTTGTTTTTAATCTGGTTTGATTTGAATTTCTACCATGAGCATCGCAAAGGAACTGGTGTACTCTAAGGGCCCTGGTCCAGATGAACTATAAATGTTAGCCATGGCTGACAGAAATGCCACTGCAACCATTAAATTACTTAATGTAATCACAGGAGTGGGTGTCTTCAGGAGAGGGAAGCAAGAGAGATTTGATTACAGAAGGGGAGAGACAGTGGGAGGATGGAGGCAGAGATCAGAGCACGGTGGTCACAAGCCAAGGAATGCCAGCAGCCACCAGAAGCCAAAAGAAGCGAGGAACGGGCTCTTCCCTGGATCCTCCGGAAGGAATCAGCCCTGCCAAAACCTTGACTTTAACCCAGTGAAACTGATTTTGGACTTCTGACCTCCAGAACTTGTAAGAGAAAAACGAGTTATTTTAAGCCACCAAGTCTGTGACAAATTTGTTATAGACAGCAATAAGAAATAGTATAGTGGCATTCATGTGGCCTTTCTTCTGACACATTTGTTGCCTTCCTTAAAACCTACTTACTCTTTAGCCTTTGGCTTCAATTTCACCTCCTCCAGGCAGCCTCCCTTGATACCTCAGCCTTAGGCTCCCCCAATATATCCTTCTGCAGCACCCCAAGACTTCTTAATTGCATCTGCACTTGTTAGTGATTGTTGCTCACATGACCACTGTATCCTAAGAGTCTGGCTCAGGGCCTAGCATCATAGGTTCTCAAAAAATATTTGTTGGAAGAATGAATGAATGAATGAATGAATGAATATTTAAAGTTGCTCACAGGACTATTGAACGCTTTCAAAAGATCATGAATGTAAAGAACTCAGTATAAGGGCTGACATATAATAAGTTCCCAGTGTGAAGAGCTCCATGTGAGATCTGGGACTTACCTGTGTGTCTTTCGAATGAAATCCCAGATGCTAAAGTCCCTGATCTTAGATCAGTCCCAAGAGGTGTGCCCTGTGGTATCTCTTTTGCCCAAACACTCTAAATACTTTATTTTTTCCTGCAAATTCTGATTGTCACCCAGGCATGGTGGCCGCCCCAAGTATTTGTGAAAGGCAAGTATCAGGGCAGTCCCAGAATAAAATGAAACATGAAGGTCTCCAGCAAAGCTGCCTTCTGCTTTAAGGCTATAGCATGCCCTTTGGGCCAACCAGCAAGGCAGCAGGAATGGGTAATTCCAGCTCTTTCGTAGTCATGTCGTGTGTGTGAGCCTCCAGCTGGGCCAGGCCCAGATGAATGCTCATCATTTCCCAGGGATACTTCAGCTTGAGTTTGGTTCGCGCGCCAAGGCTCTGACAGCTTTATTAGAACCTATAATTCAATGTAAGCATCAATGTGTTGGGAAATTCTTTGAGGCTATCTTTTAAAGTCAACTTAATTCCCTCTCAAATGCCTCTTTGTTTGCCAAAGTGCCAGCCAGAAGACTTCCAGGTAGGCAGGAGATGAGCTCCAGACAGAGGATCAGCGGGACGTGTCTGCTGGGCGCCCAAGTCACTTTGCTGGGAGCTGATGTCATTTCCAGTTAGTGGACTCCTGGCAGAGGTGCCTGCAGATGCTCAGATGACATCACTGGGGACCAGCCTGTCACCAGGGGAGATAACAAATGGAGCCCAGCCCCGAGTTCCTGCTGCCCCAGGAAGTCACAATTCATTTCTTGGCTTTGCTGTGGACCTAGAGAGTAGACACCCTGTGTTCCCACCCTGGCAAAGCCACTGTGAGCTAGTCTCCTGCCATTTGCTTTTCTTAAACAAAATAGAATGAGGCATGCCGAATTCACCCAAAAGTATTCAGTGACTCTGTAATTATAGAAACTGGACAAGCCTGTTGCAGCAGACACTATTTGTCATCTACTCAACATCCATTCCTGGGTTAGTAGAACCCAACATTGCTCACAAATGCACACTTCTCTAGAAGAGACTGGTCTGTCCCCATCTTCAAGGGGTGGATCCTTGTGGGTCTAAGCACATTCATGTATTCATTCATTCAACAAACATTACTCAACATCTGTTTTGTGTTCTAGGCACTGACGGTAAAGTCAAGAAAAAATCAGTCTCTGCAATCATGAAGCCTTCCTTCTAGTTGGAGTGATACAAATACATATTATATAATATGTCTGGCCAAGCGGTGATAAATGTTGTGAAGAAAAATAAAGCCAGGTGGAAAGGGACAAAGGGATAAAGAGAAGTAGGCTTGCTGTGTTAGGTAAAGGGTCAGGGGTGAGGTGGTATTTGAGTAGAGACATAAGTGAAGACTGCGTACTAGCCTCGTAGGTTTCTAGGGGGGAAGCATTCCAGGCAGAGCGAACAGCAGGTGCAAGGGCCCCAGGGCAGGGATAAGTCTGCACGTTGAGGACTAGCCGGAAGGCCGGTGTGGCTGGAGTGTTGTGAGCAGGGGAAGAACTTTGGATTTTGTTTTAAACGTGATGGGAAATCATGGAGGGCTCTTCACTAAGGAAGTGACTTGATCCGATTTATGTTTCTACCAGATGTGGAAGGCTGACTCAAGCAGAGCAAAAGGGGAAGCAGGTGACCAGTGAGCACAGTGAACCAGGTGGCAGCCAGGGATGGGTGATGACTAGCTGGATTTAGAAACTGTTTCGAAGGCAGAGGCAAAAGGGTTTGCCGATGGATTTGGTGGGGAGAGTTAGAGAAAGAGGAGCGAAGATCGACTTCAAATTTAGGGGCTGACAATCGAGTAAATAAGAGTGTCACTAACTGAAATCAAAAACACCAGAGGAGAAGCACTTCTGAGGGGGAAGATCTAGACCCTGGGTTAGTGGTCAGTCTGAGGTGCCTACTGGACATCCGAGAGGAGGCATTAAATAGGCAGCAGTTGAACACAGGGAGGAGAGCAGAGATCAGAAGAGAAGTCAGTTCTAGTTCCCTGACCTGTTCATGAGCCTGGCTTTAGCATAGAGTATGTTTCAGCCAATGAAATATGGCTAAAGGCGGCCTCTGGGCAAGGTGTCTTCAATTCTAATGAGGAATGAAGTTTGGTTGGTTGGTTGAATGAATGAATGAATGAATGAATCTCTCATTTTTAATTTATCACTGAGAGTCAATCAAATCCTTTAGGTGCACTGGAATTGGAGTTAGGAGATCTGGGTTTCATCTCCGGTTCTTTTACTAACTAATCATAACACTGGGTAAGAACACCCTCCTTGAGCCTCAGTTTTCCCGTATGCACAATGAAGAAATGAGCTAGCTAGTCTCTGTGGCTCCAACTGGCCCTGCCACTCTGTAAGTTGGAAGAACACCGGCTTTGGAACCAGAAGCTCTGAGAGAAATATTGATTTTCCCCTACTTGATGTGTGACCTCTGGCACTTAAGAGCTCCTCTCTGGTACAGTTTCATCTCCAAAATGATGATTTATGGTCCCTTCAAACATTACTTTCCATTAAGTCACAGCATAGTTGCCTGGTTACTTGTGTTGATGGAAATAGTAACAGCCCTAGGAAAACAATATTTATGAGGAAACCAACTCCTTGGTGCAAACATGCACATACACACAACCTGGGAGCGAGACCAAGCTTTCCCTTTCGGAGCAGCTGTGCCCTGGCTCCTTCTGAGTTCTGAGGCTGGTCAGGATGGGCACTAGGCTCTTCTTAAGGTCAATAGGGTTGTCTTTAGAGATCTCGGCCTCACGTGGTACTTCATCCTCAGGAGCTAAGAGCTACCCTAAGAATCCCACAACCTAGAACTGCTGGAGCACTCCACTCCTATGGTTCTGCCACAGGGCTTGGAGATGAGTAAAAGGTATTAAGACACTAAACTCCTGGCTCAGGACTGGCACATAGCGAGTGTGCAAACTGTCTTGTACCTTAGGTCCTCGTGAGCTACGGGACCAATGAACTAAAGTGAGCAATCATTTAGAGTATCAGGCAGTTTTAGAACTCAGATTTTTAAGGTGCTCAAAGATAAATATTCCTAGGCTATTTCATTTATTTTAATGGTCTAACAATAAAGGCTCATTTTTAAAAGTAAGTTAAAGAATAAAAGACCTACTAGAAACCCTCCTCTTGCTGTAGTTAAGCCCACCCAGCCTAACTAAAATTTCTTTGGCCTGAAGTTATATCAATTCCATGTTGTTAGTGTTACATGATCAAGATGATCAGTATTCTACATGAGGGTGAATTAACAGGAAATGGGAAAATAAGTATATTATGACTTAATCAGTATTTTATGATCTTTCGAACTCAAGGGGAGGAATTAGTAAAAGAGGTCCAGTATCAGAAAGGCTGACCCAGTAAGTACAAATGTTAAATATTTTGACATGGGACTGCTGGTGACTGTATTCCTCCCTTTGATGTCTGGGCCCTAAGAACCTGTGAGCTGTGTCGGAGGGTCCCCCAAGTACAAATCCAAGGGAGGAAGGGGAAGAGACAGTGACTAATGTCATTTCCAGTTAACTGGCTCTTGGCAGATACGCTACAGATGTTCAAATGACCTCATTAGGGACCAAGATGTCAACAACAAGACAGATACAAACGGAGCCCTGCTTAAGATTCCTGCACATTCCATGCCTTAGGATTCCCTTAATTCATTCCCCAAGCTTTCCAAAGGGTGGGAATCTTAGGTCCTGGTATGTGGCACCATAAAGAGCTTTAGGGAAGATGGAACTTATTTTAGTTGAATAGGCTGGCTTTGCCGCAATAACGAAGAACATCCAAGTTCTATCTCACACCCTTACCCCACTTTACTTTGCGGGCTGCTCTTTTTTGCTACATGGAAAGAGTAAGTGTGACTTTCAGATGTGTCCAGGCTTACATTTAACCAGCCTTTGACCCCAAAGGAAAGAGAGAGCTTGCATCTCTCAGTCACTATATATAAAATCCTGAGGTAGGACTTTGGGCCACATTGGGTCAGGTGCTAATTGATCACTGTGGTTAGGGGCGTAGGATGCTATCAGAGGCCAGACCTGAATTCACACATCTACTTCCCCAAACTAAACTGTGAGCATGGAAATGAGTCTTGCTCTCTTTCCTGTCTGAGCCTCACCCAGCCTGGGGTCGCCCTATAAGGAATACTCAGTAAACATCAGTTGAGTTGAGTATATTAGCAAACTCTAAGGTTTTTTCTGGCAGACCCACTCAGCACAAACCAGGAAGAAAAGAACTAAACATAGAGAAGACTGACAAAAGGGGTGATTCATAAACCAACTAGTCAACTGATCAAAAAATTTTATGTTCAACAGCAGCAGTAATTCTGAGAGAGCCTTGAAGATATTTCATCTAATAAACCCCTTTCAGAGCTAATAATAATAATAAAAAGTTATTGCATAATGATTTACAAAGCATTTTTACATCCTTTTTTCACTTCAGTACAATTCAACAAATAATAATGAGTCTTCCAGGTGCCAGGCACTGTGCTCAATGGTGGACTACAGCAGTAGAAGCAGACGTGCTCCTTGTCCTCACAGAACTCTCAGTGTAGTACTAAAGAGAGAGAGCAAATAATTGAAGAGAGGATAATGGCCAATGTACTTATACAAAGCATTTGCTATGTGTCAGGAGCTAGGTAGGCAGGAGCTAACACAATCAATCTTTTCAATGGTCCTTTGAGAGAGATACTATTCTTAGCCTCGGTAGTGGGGTGACTTATCCAGAGGCACCAGCCAGCAAGTGACAGAGCCAGGATTCAAACCCATGTAGCTTGGGTTCTAAGTCTATGTTCTTAAGCATAGTTTTATAGCACTGGCCAACAACAGTGTTATGAGAATTAAAATAAAAAAGTTGAGTGATCAAGAAAGGTTCTGCCATTGACCCAACTAGGAGGTCGGGAAAAGCCTGAAGCCTGAAGGATGAGAGAAATGAACATCACGACACAGGACTCTGGGAGCGACGCGAGCCCCACACTGACTGGCTTCATTTACATTGACAGAAAAATTCAGGCTGGCTGAGTCTGCTGGGCTTGTCTGCGGACACACAGCAAGAAAGCAATGGTTCAGATCTTAGAGCCAGGGCTGCCAGGCTTTAGAATCCAGTGTCTTTCCCCCAAGTCTGAGCACAAAGCCTGGAAACAGTGTCTGCAATAAGCTATGCTCACAAGTCCCCAGGGACCTCCAGATATAATGCCCTTTGGCCTTTTCCCAGTTGCTTTAGCATAAATAACCAACAGGTTGATGGGCGTACATCTTATAAAGCACATCCAATAAAAAACTTGGAAGCAAATTGTCCTTCTGGTAATTGCTTTAAGGGAATGTGTCTGTTTGTTTAACTTCAAGTTAAAACGGAATGACCCCGTCTTGAAAATTGTGAAATAATATTCAGAAGTTATTTGCTTATGTTTATATGCAGGATTGAAAGATATTCGTATAAGCAAATGCAAAATAAAGAATTAAGGGCCTTCAGAGTGGTGTATTATTAATTCAGCCATAATGAGTAAAAGTTAAAAATCAACTCTTGCTGTTCCCCACATCTGGGGAAGAATACAAGCATTTTTCCCCCTGAAATAAAAAACCCACATCTTTCTTTCCAGGGAATGCATTAGAATAAGAGGTTTCCACAGAGCCAGAAGAAAGCCAGGATATTCTGGAGTCAAGGTCCCCTCCTGCCTTAGCTCCTCACCTCTGTGCCTGCAGCGTTGGTTGAGGAAAGTGCTCAGGCTGAGACTTTGGCTGGGAGAGAAAAAGGACCTGGCTTCACCTGAGAGCGTGAACCTGAAGGGGCGCAGTGTGGGTGGGGCGAGGTGGCAAGGTCAGGGCAACAAAGTCTACTAATGACAGCTGACTGTTAACCTTTATTGAGTACTTACTATAGCCAGACACGAGTCTACCTGTTTCACATTCATTAGCTCATTTAATTAGGTTCATATAATTACCAACCTCATTTTGCAAGCAAGGAAACAGACACAGGGGGTTCGCCTGCTCAAGACCATATTTCTAGAAAGTAGAGGAGCCAGAATTCAAATGGAGTGACTCTATATCAGCACCCTTTACCAAGATGCTACAGCAAAAGAGTCATTCTGAAATCAACACTCTGTTGATTTGGGTTTTGAGACCCTCTCAGGGTGCTCAGAAAGCCACTTTTCTATGAGCTCTGCTGGCCCTGAACTCGATGCTTTCCAGTAATTTTTAGTTTATAGTTCCCTTCTTACAAACTGTCAGATTAATATTAGGCCCAGAACTTTCTTCCTTGGGGAACTGGTGTGTGTTGGGGGGCAGGGTGGGCGTAGAAGAGAGAAAGAAAGAAAAATAGAAAGAGAAGGAGGGAGGGAGGGAGGGAAAGAATAACAAAAGGAGGGAGGGAGAAAAAGAGTGAGAAAGAGAGAGAAGTTAATTACTTTTGAAGAAGTCAGACAGTATTGTAACCAGCCTCTTGCCCAAGTGATGAAAAAGCTATTGTTGGGGAATCTTGGCACCAGAAAGGAAGAGGGAGATTTTCCTGAATCATTTCTCATTTTTTATTTAAGCTTCACACTTTTCCTGGGGCCTCTGGGCAGACTTCCAGACCCCAACCCCAGGACTGATTAAGTTCCCGAGGTAAGTGATCTGTCCCTCCCAGGCTGGGGAAGGGGCGGGCTGAGCCCTGGACAAGCCGTGCTTGGCTCGGCCCCCTGACATTGTGCACGCTAATGCAATGTGAAGTAGTGCGTCTAAATAGCCTGTCCAACTTTTTTGATGTTCTCGAACCCACAGATGGGATTCATTTCCACACTGTTCGTAAAACGTAAACGATACAAGGACATTAAAGAGCATTAAACTACTTGATGACATTTTGGTCACATTAATGAAAAGTGGCATTTTTTAAACTACTAGAAAGAAAGAGAAAGAGGGTGGGGGCGGAGAGAGGAGGGATGAAGAGGGAGAGAAACAAAGCAGGAGGGGGACGGAAGAATAGGAGAACAATTGAATCCACCTACAGTTTAGAAGAAATCTTGGCAGCATCAGCTCTTATGAACCCAGTTGGGACTTCACTAAGCAGGACATGAGAAGCAGACATTTTTGGTGACTAGACAGATCTGCAGAACACTACAACACCTATACAGCGAGTGGTGTAGACATACTAACACATGAATGTTCCCTTCCAGACCGACTACTTTGGCCAACATAAGTTCACATACCATTGGGACACAGAAAGAATGCCAAACTCACCTCCTCCAGGCAGCCTTCCCTGAGTGCCTCCCAAGATATTAAGTGTCTCTTCTCTGGACTTCCAGAGACCCTAAGCTAACCCCCATCCTAGCCCACACCGCCTTGTCACTGATCGACTTGCTGGAAATTTCCCTAGACTGTGAGCTCCTTTAGGGCATAAAAGGAGGGTTAGGAGCATAGGTTTGAATAGACAAATTTAGCTGGACTCAAATCTCAGTTAACCCGTGTATTGGTTTTATGACCATGAACAAATCGATTAACCTCCCTGGGTCTCAGCTATGCCATCTGTACAATGGGGTAAGAAGAAAACCTAGCTCATAGATTCGTAGTGATGAATGGAAAATACATCGCAGCTTGCCTGAGACACACACTCAACACGTTTGAGAGGAACATCTGCCTCCTGCCCAGCACTCCGAGTACTCGGCACAGAGAAGGCACTCAGTAAATACTATTAAAGAAATGAATCTCAATAGACGTGGACAGAAAAAATTCACTTATCAAGGAGTCTAAGGAATTAAACATGGAGCCACAGAAAGTAAAAATGAGTGACAGAAACTTGTCAAGTCCTGGGCACCTTGTTTTAATATTAAAAAAAAAAAAAAAATAGAACTGTTGTATCTCTCGGGAGAGCCCGGGAAGATGTCCTGCTCACTCCTCCAACCAACCGTGGCTGGTGAATGGGGGTGAGCAGCCCCCTCCCCCCGCCATCCTCCTCCCATCACCCCCTGCCTTGGCAGGGCTTTCTCCTTCCAGCCCTGGTGGTTACATTAATTGCTAATGACAATGGCAACCTTCACTCTGTGTGGTTTCCTGCCCAGATTTTGGATCTTTTACAAGGCTCCCTTTTCTTTTTTTCCCAGATAGGAAATGCAACCCGAGACGTGTGAAGAAAAAAAACAGTGTGCTTATTGTCACAGCCTCCACTCTTCGCTGAGCTCCCAGGCAGGCTGTGTGTGCTCTGGGGTGTCTGCCCCGCCACAGGGAAGAATAAACCCAGACTCAAATCATAGGAAATTCATCAAATGTGCTTCTCAGAGCTCTGTCTTTCAAGGTCTGTTTCCCTGCCATATGATCTCTATAAACCAAATCATTGTTAGCCAGGGCACAGGACCAGAGGCGCCGGGGGCTCATGGATAATGAATGCCAAATGCATGTGACAATAGACTGATCAGGGAGCCAAATGGAAATTTCTGAGTTGTGCTTTTATATATATATATATATATATATATATATATATATATATATATATATATATATATGTATGTATGTATCATCCATCCATACATGTGTGCCTGCACACGCACAGACACAAGTCAACCACACAGAACATCTTAACACGGGCCAACTTTGACCCTCGGGGTGACACTCAGCTAACTAACCTCTCAATGACTCTGTTAAATCATCAAGACAAACATGATAAAATGAAAGAAAAAAAAAATCAGATCCCAGTGTAGCTGGGGACACTTGACGTGGAAAAATCACAGATTTGACTTAGAAATTCAGAATAGCTTTCTCTCAGGGACTAACACATGGACGACCTCAACCGAAGAAATGAAAATAAGGACTCATTCTCAGCACCCGAGGAAGATGGGAGAAATTGTCATCAATCGAATGAATTCTTGTGGGCTTTCTCAGGAATGGTTTTGACTTTTCCTGAGTCTGATCAAGCCCTTTATTTGATAACCAGTTACCAGAAGAGAACATGGGACAGAAACTAGCAGGACACCAGCTAAAGGCAAAAAGGTAATTAATGTTATAGCCTTTTAGATTCTAGAAAATACTGCACTTAAAACTGCAAGTCAACCAAGAGGCTGTCGGCAACCGATAAATGCTTCCACATTCACAGGCATCAGCAATCTTCCCCTTACAAAAAAAGTAATAATACATACATATTAATGGATCACATTTTGTCCTTTGGGGAGCATAATTTTTAAAAGGGCCAAGGCAGCAATAATAGTTCCTTTAAAAATTCTAAATGCTGTAATTGTTTTCTCTGAATTATGGTGCTAGGATTTAATTAGTGATGAATGTTTGGTATGGGGTTTGGACATTTTTGATGAATTCAGCCAAAAAGAAAAAATAGTCTTGTCCTCTTTGCTCCCTCCCTGTCCCCTGCCCCCTTTCTGTCCCTAGAACCCTGAAATATGGGCATGCATGAGAACATGTCCATGTAGGAATTTTCTTTTCTACAGTTTGGCCATAGTTAAGAAGGAGATTGCTTTAACCAACATGGTCAGTGAGGTCATGCAACTCAGCACAAGTTTTGAGGTTTTCTAGTTACAAGAAAGAAAAATAATAACGTGCGAAGGGTAGAAATTTCTTTCTGGCGTTCTTCTTATCAGTCAAAAGAGGTTGCCCAGGTCTTGGGCCTGGGTTCTGGGGATTAAGGGGAACGTGGGTAATAGGGCTAAAGGTGTAGTGGGGAGGTAGGAAGGGCTTTCTTCATTTATTCAAGGACTAACCACCATGCGAAGCCTCCTGGGTCCAGACTCTGGGCTGGGCACTGTGCACACAGCCCTGGCATTGGTGCACTTGCCTGGGGATAAACACGATCGCTTTGTTCTTCTCCAAACCACTTTGTAAAAGCAGCTGGAGGAAAGCCCAGACCAGCAGCCATCCACACAGGCCGAATCAACATGGCCTACACAGCAGGGCCCCTGGGGGCTGTGCCCACCCCTCTTATCCACCTTCGGACTTCTTTCATTTGAGACCTGGAGGCTGTTCCTGGGTTCCCAGTGTCTTCTATTAACATGCAAATGCCCCTGGGAAAGGTCACACCTTGAGACCCCACCAGCTAACCTCTTGCACACCAGTTACTTCTTAGCAAGGATTAGCAGAAATAGAACACCGAAAGGCTTGGGGGTGGGGAAAAGGTTAGGGCTTGTGGGGAAGGGAGGTAAAAGACCTCTTCCTACTGCCAACATTTTCCTGGAGTGTTGATTTTTACTTCATTCAATACAACAGATCAACATACTTATTACAATTAAGGTTGATCTTTTAAAACTGTGAAACAAAACAAAATTCCATTTGCAAACCTTTCATCCCTGTCTTGGTTATGCCATAAGTGCCACCTGCTTCACAATTTTGCCCAAATAGTAAAAATACTGCCTCCCAAAATGGCAGCCCACAGTAGTCAACAGAATTTTTTTCCCATTCTGTCCAGTGCCCAATGTTTCTTCCTATCATCTCCTGCCTCTCTTGCATCATTCTTTCCTCCTATCTCCTCTTAGCATAAGACCCTTCCGATTCCTCACCTTTCACCGCTGTAGTCTTCTCTAGAGTACTGTTGAGGTCCATTGGTCCAGCTGCTACAGAGCTTTCATAATTCTTCTTAATAAAGCCTTTAAAATGCCATTCTGGAGAGGGTGGTTAAGAGCATAGGACACTGAATCAGCCAGAAAGACGAGTTCAGGTCCTGATTCTTCACTCGTAGATACTGGAGGCATGCGACTTAGGCTCTCCACTCATCAGTTTCTTCATTCTTTGTCTTTTGAGAAGAATAAGTGAATATATATATATATATATATATATATACACACATACATATAATATATATGGCATTATGCTAGACACTATATGTGTGTGTGTGCATATAGTCACAAAGTTAAGTGCTCAATAAATATTTCCAGTTACTACTGTGATATCTTATATATCTTATATCTTATAATATGCTATCTCCTGTATGAAATGGAATTCCAAAATAATGTTCAGATAATGTTTTTTAAATGCATCATACTATACTCAGTGAATATAGTCCTCTGAAGTTGTTCCCTTAGGGAAACAGTTACTTATTTCAACATTGTCATTGATCATGATTGTTATTTACTAATTCCTTTATCCATTCAACACATATTTCATGTTCTCCTACAATGTGCCAAGCACTGAGCTAAGTACTTAAGACCCAGAGAAGGACACACTTGGTCCTTGGCTTCTAGAGACTCACATTTAGTGAGTAAAAGCAGAGCAAGCAGTAGCAGGTATGCACAAAGAGCTGAGAGCGTTCTGTCAGGAAATAACAATCTATCCAGGATAGTTGCTGAAGACATTCAGAGAGGCATTTAATGGTAGAGGAAAATATTTGTTGCAATTTATTACGACTTTTCTATGTGCAGGTCACTGTGCTAGGGGCTTTGTCATTTTAATTTATTCCACATAATAATCATGCAAGGTAAACAGTATTCTCATTTTGTAGATGAGAACACTGAGTCTTGGGAGGTTAAAAGATATGCCTGTAATTTTACAATTGGTATAGAATAACTGAGATTTCAGCCCAGGTCAGTGAGATTCCCAAGCCTGTGTACTTTTTCGCTACCTAATGGGTCAATTCTGTTTGTGTTTTATTATTTAATATTTGATACATACAAAAAAAATTGCTAATATATTTAAGTTCATTACATAGAAATGTGTATTTATTTTAGTAAATATTATTTTAGTAAATGTTGGAACACACAGCAAAGTATATATATAAAATATTTATTTTTTAGTTTAATAGCTTGCCAGGTATTTTTATGCTTAGAGAAACAGGGTTATATCTGTACACAAATACAATCATATTTTATACATATTTGTAACTTCTTTTTTCTACTAACATAAAGAACACATTTTGATATCAACAAATATACACCTATATCATTTTTATTAATCATGATTAAATGTTCTTTGTTTAGATGTTATCATTTATTTAACCTATTCTCCAGAGAGTTAGCTCAATTTCAGTTTTTCAAATTATTATGAATAACATTGAAGATCATTTTTTACACAAATGCCTTTGCATGTTTGTCCAATCATTCTCTTAAGATAAATTTCTGGAGGGGGATTTGCTAGGTCAAATATTTAAGGTCTTTGATGCATTTTGCCACATCGTGTTTTATCATGTGTAAATTTATACTTTCATTAACGATTTATGAAAGTGGCTTGACATTTTTTTATATTGCTACGTTCACCATTTTATCTTACTGATTTTATGAGTTCTTTATATATTGAGGTCATGAACCTTTTGTCTTTTATATATTTTATGGTATATTTACCATACAGAAATATTTAATTTTTATATAGCGAAATCTATAAATTTTTTATGGTTTCTGCTATTGATGCAATATTTAGGAATGTTTTCCCTATTGATAATCCTAAATTTTTTTAAAGATATTTTGTGGCCTCACTTCACTTTTTAATCTATCTAAAATTTAATGTGCTACAGCCATGTCACCCCGACTAAGCCTGATCCTGTCTGATCTTGGAAGCTAAGCAACGTTGGGCCTGGTTAGTACTTAGACAGGAGACTACCTAGGAAGACCAAGTACTATAGATGTAAAAAATAAAAAATAAGGGATTGCAAGCTGAAAAGGTCCTTGCAATCTGTGAGGTCAACCACAGGTTGCTTTGCCTAAAAATAAATAAATAAATACATACATACATACATACATAAAGAAAGTAATTAATTAATTAAATAAAATTTAATGTGGCATATGGTAGGAGGAAAGAATCCAAATTAATGTTTCTGGGTATTAACTTATGCTCAACCCTCCATATATGAAATGTTACTTCTATTATATACTAAATAATAGCATTGAAAAGCTTTCTGTTATTTTCCACTGATCTTTTTGTCTACTTTTGTTCACAGAACCATACTGTTTGAATTATTACTGCTTTGTAATATATTTAATGTCTACCAGTGCTCTCATCATTTTTCTTTTTCAAAAATTTTTATGCAGTCTTTTCTGGTTTTGTTTCTTTCAGAAGTGAGGGTTTGGGGGTGAAGGATAACTTTAAAAAATATGGCAGTAATATGTATGATAAGGTGTGTTGTGTATTTTAAAAACCTGTCTTATAACTTCATAACCACACTTGAGTCTTGCATTTCCATACCGAATTTCCATACTGTATGGCATTATTTTGGTACTTGGAGTCTGGCACACCCGATCTATTACTAGACCTACTTACCCTGTTTGCTAAGAACCTTGCTTGACAGGAGGATCTGTTTTACCTGTCCATATGGAAAAGCAAGATGGCATACTGGTTGAGAGCACAAGAGCTATCTGTGTGACCTTGAGCAAGCAATTTAACCTCTCTGAGCTTCCATGTCCACATTTGCAACAGGAAGGTGATAACGCATGACCTCATAAACATACAAGCTACGTGTGGAAGGCATTTCGAAGAGTGCCTGGCACAGAGTAAATACTCGGTAAACAATAACTAGTATCGTCATATCCCAATGGTCTTGTCATTCTAAGGGTTTACTAATTTGTCTTAACCTTTAAAATGGGGAGATTGAATGGAAAACATTAAATGAGGAAACATGAGTTAACTAAAATAAAATTTTCATAAGCCTTTGCAAATGTTTATAAGGATGAATATCTGTCATTAAGTTGTTCCTCTCTGAGTCCAGGACACTGGTATTTAAAGCAAGCTGTGGCCTGGCCATGTGCGGGGGTGGGAAAGGCCACGTGGTGTCAGAGGATCGCTTGCCACATAAGGAGCCTGAACAAGCCAGGTCACCTGAACCCACTGCCGATTCCATTTAAGGTCCTCATCTTGACCTTCATCAATCCTGGCAGCTCAGAGCTCAGATGTACCTTCACACTCAGCTCTCCTCCCACCTCTGCTCAGAGCAGAGCGCTCTGCTACCAGCTGAGACTCAAGATGAGCCTGATTGCTGGGGGCAGATGGCCCTGGCTTAAAACTCCAGCTCTGCCACAAACCACTACAGTATTAGAACTGAAGTTTCCTTCAGCTAAAAAATGGGGATTTTATGCCTTCCCTGCCAGGTGACCATGGGGATTAGGTGAAGATAATGCACATAAAAGCATTCTATACAGTGCCAGGCATAGAGCAGGTGCTCAGTAAATCTTACTGCATCAATAAGAAATGTTGGATTTTAAGACAGAGAAAACCCAATTCAAACTGACTTACACAATGAAGGAACAATATTGATTTATATAACCAGAGATGTAAGAAAAAGCTGGGCTTCAGGAACAGTTTGATTCAGTGGCCTAACCTTGTCATCAAGAATTTGTTCATTTGTTTCCCCTTTTTTCACCCTGCCCTTTATAGAATTAGGTTCGCTCTAAGACTGTCTGCCTCTATGGTTCCCCAAATGGCTGCAAGTATCTAGAGAGAACAAAAGGGGGCCATACCCAGAAATTTCTCCAGATGTGTGCTAAGAGCTGTCCTAGGAAACTACAGCAAATTCCAGTTCTTATAGGTCAATAGCCAGAATGGGGTCACAAGCCAGTCCTTGAACAAATAACTATGGCTGGAAGGTGGGACTGTGCTTAGAACTGGATCACAGGTCCTAGTTGTAGAGTCACCTTTTTGCCAATGCAAGAACTATATAGAGGCAGGAAGATGGAAACTGGGCCAAAAATCAGAGTAATTGCCAAGAAGCAGGGGGCGGGGAAGTGGGAGAGGGCGTGGATATTGAAGAAACTATGCCTTGTTTTCCAGTCCTCAGCAGAACATAAATGAGTGGATGAAAAATCTTCTTTGGAACGTGAGGCTTCAAACTTCTGACAGGGTTTGTGTCACTAAGGAGAGGCATGCTTAACCCACTATGTAGGGACTAAAAGCATTCTTCTTAAACAATAGCAGAGAAAATAGTAATAATGATAATGTGCATGGTAAAAATCATATTAAAAATAGCCTTTTGAAAGAACAAAAGTATCCTTGTTCCAAACCACTTGAGAAGTAGTTATTTGGATGTGTTCTGAAGGCCAGGATCTAGTCACAGGCACAATTAGTGTTTTTCTTTTCAACTCCTTCAGTCCCTAAAACTTTCCTCCTTGGGTTGTTTCCTTTCTCTGCTTCACTCTCTGTGTCCTTTTCTTCCTCTATTTACATTTTATTAGCTTCGAATACCTGGGCAGAAATCTGGAGGGGCAGAGAGTGTGGGCCCAAGGCCCTAGTGAGCCCACATTCCTTCTCAGCCCATCTCTCGCCCCTGTGTAAAGCTTGGGTCTCTGAAAGGTTCAATGGCCAAGCCCAAGTGGGCCCTTCACACCTCTGGGTTGCTAAGTGACAAACACTTAAAGTTTGGAAATCTTATACACGCCGGATATATTATCCTGGCGAATTGGACTTTCAGATCTGGCAGCAATGGAAAAGAGCAACTTTTTTAAAAAAAAAATTAGGGACAATATAGATGATTTCAAAGACATCTGGTCTCTTTTTCCAGTGACATGTGACTTCTCTTTCACTGAGCACATTGGCGCTAAACACTTCACATGTACAAAAGTACAAGATCCCTGAAGGAAAAAGTGTTTCAATCGCAAAAGACGACTCATAGAAAGTGCTGCCAGTTGGAAAGGCCTAGAACGGACGAGGGGAACTGTACCAAGACGCGTGTGCTCCCTTTTTCCCTCTGTTCGATCCTTCTTTTAACCTGGTTTCCTCCACATACTTCCTTCTCTCTCTGATTCTCTCTGTTACTAATTCTCCTCCTGTCCTGCCTTCCTTTCCCTCTTCTACCTGTCTCTCACCCTTTTCCTCATTCCCACCTTTGTCTCTGCAAACTTCCATCCAGTCCTCTCTCTTTCCAACTCCCTTCTCCCAAGTCAAGACAACATGAGGGCAATACGAAGTAGAATACCTCATGTCCAGGATTCTTGGTCTTCTTCCCCTTTCATATCTGGGGCAGACTTAGTCATTCCTCCTTTTTCCCTAAATCATAGTTGGGGTGATCTCAGGGCAGGATCTCCCTCCCTCAAGTCTTTTTTTTAAAAAAATTGTAAGACAAATCCAAACACTAAATACTTTCTCCACCTGCTTGCTAATATCCAGAATTCCTCCAACAGAGAACATTACATTCCACAATTAAAGACCAAGTTTTAAACATAAATAATAAACAACTCACATCTGGCAACTCATAACTGTTTTTAAAAACATGTCCAGCTGTTTTCAGCTAATTCCCTCATTTGACCCCCACAATAACCTGGAGATGGAAGCATTATTATACTACCATCCCCATTTCAAAATGAGGAAACTGAGGCTCAGAGATACTAAATACTTTTCCAAAGGTTGCTCTTACCCAGTTCTTTCTAACTCTAACACCGATGTTCTTCCCCACCCCACCCCACTCCTCTGAGAGGGAATCATAATGACTTGACATTATGGTAAACCTTCTCCTAGTTTCTCCAGATCTAAGGTGCCCCCTCCATTCTTCTCTCTCTGAAATCTTTGACGTAATTATTGCTGTTGGAACCTGTCAGTGGGGTATGCTGCCACCAGATGGCAGATAATACTCTGGTTTCATGGTAAGCCCCAGATTTTTACCATAACTATGGGTGTCAAATGTGTTTCTATATTTATCACATTATAATCAGAATTATAGTTCACTAAAAAAAAAAAAAAAGAAGAAGAAAACTAAGCATAAGCGTATCCACATCCATGTAGATGATATGGAGAAGATTTGTATTTAGAGGAATACAGGTCATTTGTAAGCCTATTAGAATGCTCATTGGCTGTGAATAAGCAGAACTCAGTCTAATCCTGGCGGCTAAGTCACAGTCTACTTCATGTTTCTTAGATGTTGACCAAGGCCCTCTAGGTCTACTGCCCTCTTGTCTTGACTGCTCAAATCCCCAAACACTAGCCCAATAGAAGGCAGAATGGCTTTCAAACTTTAGAGTATATCGGAATCCCCCAGGGTGTTTGTTAAAGCACAAATTTCCAGGTCTCAGTTTCTGAATTTCTGATTCAGTAGGTGTGGAATGGAGCCTGAGATTTGCATTTTTAACAAATTCCCAGCTGATTGATGCTGATGTCACTGGTCTGGGGACCACATTTAGAAAACCACGAAACTAAGACAAGCCACCGTATTTGACCTCAGAGCTGGCCCCCTTTCCCTCACTTCTCACTGCATCGAACCACGGAGGAGGGGGGTTGAGCTCCACAGTCTTCCAGCCACAGTCTGAGTGAGGTCCTACTGTGATAATTGACCAACTGCCTTAAACACTGTGGCTGGCACCAAATTAACTTTGAATTACTTATAAAACTTACTTCTGCTGCTCAGTGCCAACTCCTGATCAGATATTCTTTGATATCAATGCCTATCAGAACTCTGTATAACATTAGTTATAATGATAGAAAATGCTGGCATTTATTAAAGCCGCCAGCACTGAGGTAATTACCTCATATAATCCTCACAATTCTTTGAGAAAGATACTGTCATTATTCCCCTTTTACAGATGTGAAAATAGAGGATTAAGATTACAAAACCAGTAAATTGCAGAGGCTGGCCTAATCGCCATTTGTCTGCCTCCCGACCTTAAGCTCTCTTAGCCACTGTAGATACTAAGTTTTTGTTTTAAATACTAAAAATTGGACTCCTGGCTCCCTCAAGTCAGTTTCTTTGGGCTCCTAGAGCTTCTAGTCCTGGCATTGTCCCCACTTTTCAATGTCCAAAGCTACCAGCCAGTCATGATGCCTGATGCAGTCCCCTATTTAAATCTACTGGCTCAGTCCGCCACATCAGATGCAGGGGGAACAGTTAGAAATGAAGGCCCCATGACTCTTCCAGAGTCTTAAGCAACAAAACATAGATTCAAATGTATTCCCCAGATGGCACTTTCTAAGGCAGGGAAATGGAATCAGACACTTTATAATGAGCTTCTACAAATGTTATTTTGGTGAGTTGAAATAGCATCATAAAAATTCCTCTCTTGTTTATGAAAGAACTATACAAACATATTATGAAAAAAAAGGAAAAAAGAAAGTGAGGTGGGGTAGCATGGGAGGAGGGAGGGGGAGGGAAGGGGAGGGGAAAGAAGGAAGGATGGAGGGAAGGGAGGAAGGAAGAAAGGTGTAACCTAGTATAAAACATGGCAAAGGAAATGGAGATTTTTTGGTGCTTTTATGCTATAGAACATCTTAATAAGAATATAAATTCAGAAATAGATGTGCTGAAAGACAAGATAATGAGATTGAAAACAAAAAAGAGAGATTTAAGATCCAAGGAAACAAATTGAGGACTTAAACCATATCATTATAGAACTAATACAAAAGTTAGAGCAAAGAACAGGTATATTCTACTGAAAATATATTATTTATATGGATGAAGTTTTGAGATAATCACAGTAAATGTAGATTAAAACAAAGATATCAGAATAGGCATAGAGAAGCTAATAGATTTTTAAAAGCCTACTAAATAAAAAAGAAGTATCTAAACCCAAAGGTGAAATTATTTAAAGAAAGAAAGAAATTGAATATGCAAATGAAAAGACATATCGTGCTCCAGGATTTAACACAGACAGCTCAAGATAGATCTATACTAGTTTTAAAAAGTGACACTTCAAACACTCAGTCAGGAAAAGCAAATTGTTACAAGGGGTTAAAATCAAGCTGGCCTCAGCCTTCTCCACAGCAACATTTAATGCCAAAAGACAGCATTCGCAATGGTCTAAAAGAAAGAAAGAGCAGCCAGGATATTACAGCCGCACAAGGATGTTGTTAAATACAAAAAGCAACAGACTTTCTTAAACCTGAGAAACCCAAGAATGCAGCACCTATGAGCCCTTCTTGTACAAAACTGTGTGACAATGACATTTTGCCAATTAAGAAAGACAGGAAGCAAGACAGAAAGTAAGACAAAAAGAAAGCAAGACGAAAGAAAGAAAGAAAGAAAGAAAGAAAGAAAGAAAGAAAGAAAGAAAGAAAGAAAGAAAGAAAGAAAGAGAGAGAGAGAGAGAGAGAGAGAGAGAGAGAGAGAGAGAGGATATTGGAATTGAAATACCATAAAAGAACACTAGTGGTAGGCAATAATTCTATTTAATATTTATACTCATATTAAACAATATCTCTCAGCGAAGTCTATCCTAACCGTTCAATTACTATGGCAGTATGTGCTTCACCCCTCACAGCATTCTCCATTTACTTTCCTATGCTTCCCTCTTTGCTTTTATTCTATAGCATATATGATTTCTAATATACCATATATTTTACTCTTTTGTTGTTGATTATCTACTCCCCAACCCACCCCAAAGAAGTGAAATAAGTCAGGGAGCTGGGATTAAACAGCTGCATGAAATATGAGAACTATTCTAGTTATAGAGCAGACAATTGGAACTGTAAGTCTGAACAGTATAAAAATAATCATATAATTAACAATTCGGATTGTATGGGAAGGGGAACTGGAGGAAATGTGAGAGTGCTAATGTCCTTATCTTCTACATCCAAACACAATGAACACAAAAATTGAAACATGGAGTTTTAAAAGAAGTGACTGCCACCTCTTGATGTTTTCGATAATCACTTTGATTAACCTTAAAAGGATTTTTCATGAAATATTATCCAACAGTAAAGAAGTGTGTGTTCAATAATCCTCAGTTTTACTCTGCTATATTTTCTTCTGCTAAATTCCAGGAAAGTTATAGGTAATACTTCATATTTTAAAATAGCATTTACAGTTATGATCTCATTTTTATTGAAGTGTTTTTTAGATATCTATTTTCCTATCTATATATATGAATACAAATATAACAGCGATGATGCTTATTCTCAATAAGGTTATTTCTGAGTAGTAGTATTTGAGATGATCATAGTACTTTCATCTTTAAACTTTTCTCTATTACAGTAATTATTTATAATGAGCATACACCTTTTTTCAAATACAATTGAATAATTTGCCTTTGTTTTAAAAAAGAAAGAAAAAGATGGAAAACATATACATCATGATATTGATATAGATAGATGTAGATATAGATGTAGATGATATAGATATAGATATAGATATATAGATGTTTGGCATCCATGGTGGAAATAATAGAACTTAAGCCTTACCCTTTAGTTAACTTGCATTTCTTTCTGTCTACCAGAATTCCCTCTTAGACTTGCCTGAAGGAAGGAAGAAAAAAACTAATGCTGATTGGAGAACCCACTAAGTGCTTTTCCATAAACTATTGGTTAAGCCTGTGAGGCAGGAATAATCTCTCTGTTTTTGATGACAAATTTGAGCCTTGTGATCTGAAGTTTGCCTTCTTTCGTACAGAGAGATCATCGTAATCATTATAATCATAATAATAGTAGTAACTGTGTGTTGAATGCTTACCATGGACCAGCCTTCATGTTAGATATATCCATAAAGAATTCCTTTGAATCCTGACAAAAGCTTATGGTACTAGCAATTTTTATTCTTAGTTTTAAAACATCGTTCAGAGAGATGAATTGTATGGCCAAGTGTCACACAGCTTGAAAGTGGCAGTGCCAGGACTGGAACTCAGGTCTGCCCCACACCCAAGCAAGCCCATGCCACTTCCTCTACTCTGTGCTCTCTCTGGGTTGGAAGAGGAATGGCCTATGCTGGTCACCCACAGGGGACCACACCCGGCCCTAACTTCAACAAGGTCTCACAGTGATTGTAAGTTGGTTGCTTGAACTTTGCCAGCAGTTCTAATGGAATGTCAGCCTCCTCTGAGGACTCTGTTGCTGCCTGCAGTCATGAATCCTCTTGCCCTCTCCTGGGTGTTCCTGCTGAGCTGAACAGTCAAAGGGGCAGCTCCAATGATTTCCCGAGATGGCTCTAGGGCCACCTGGGAGCCCAGGCCCCCATCTCAGCAAGTATTTCTTGGGTGGCTTTGATACAATAAACACTCAGCCAAGAAGGAGGCCCAAGAGTTGGTCAGCAGGGTGTAGACAATGGTTCTGTCAAACAAGCATCGGGAGACCTGGATTCCAATCCCTCTTCTACCATTCCTTTATGATGTGACCCTGAGAAAGTCACTTGATATCTATGAGCCCCATTTTCCCAACAGAAAAATGAAAGGGTTTGAATAATTTACAAAGTTCTCAGCTCAATACTTCCGTGATTCAGTCAGAGGATAAGGTCCTCTCTTTGGTAGAATCTGCGTGGTTGGGCACAGGCTTCTCTTTGAGAAGGTAAAATGGTGGCCAGGGAGCCACGCCAACAAAGAGCAGGAGGACTGGGATTATCTCCAGACAGGAAAGGAACAGCATCAAGAGAAGCCTTGGAGGTTGTGGGAAGGGGTCTCCATCAAAGGCCTTCTCTTTTTTCCACAGGTGGGTCTCTCAGTTGGGCCACAAGCCTTTATGAGATTACCTGTTAATCATGGGCTGGACATAAGCACTCAAGAAATGTTACATGCAGAATGAGATCCTTTTTTATGATGCACTAAAAGAGAGGAAATCGCCTTGGTCTCTTGCCTCGTCCTGTACTCAGTAGGGAAGTCTCCTGTTGGCAAGGCTCTGAGAGCTCAGAGTTTCCACCCAACTGTTGCCATTTCATTCGCCGGCTGTAGGGAGGGACTGGAGTGGGGACAGGAGAGACAGGCTTCCTCCCCAGACATTTAGGATTAGCCAGGGGTGCTGAAACCCACAGACACTGAAAATTTAGAAGAGCTAGGGTCACACACCCTACATTAGCAACATTACATACTGTCAACTGGAAAGTAAATCACTGGCTCTGCTCGGGAAAGGAATTTCTCTCCAAATGTAATGTATTATATTTTCTCTGAAAAGTAGACCATGCTCAGAAGCACTGCTCCACCAAGGACCACTCACACTCAGCGTCAGGGTATCTAAGTGTTGATTTACCCTGAAGATAAAACAGTGGATTCGATCACCATTTACTACTGCCAGCTGTGTGCCAAGAGCTGTGTTGAGCACTTAAGCACTCATCAACATTAAAGCAATAAATTAGTCCTGATCTGGTAGCTTTACAGGTACTAACTTATTTAATTGTATAGCAATACAGATTTTGTACAAAAAAAAAAAATGAAATTGATATTATTATCACCCCTCCCCCCCATTTTATGGATCAGAACATTGAGTCCCAGAGATATTAAGAAACACGCCCAAGGTTACACAGCATGTAAGTACCAGAGCCAGGTCGATTCATGTGTGTGTGCTTTTAACTGCTTCATATCTGCCTCTCACAATTCACCATTGTAAGTATAGGTATCTGGGTTCTCGCTCTTTCAAGGATCATCCTTTATCTTAGTACATATAGAGGGAACCATTCTCTCTCTCTCCCCGCCCCCAGGTGTGAAGAAAAAACCTTTGCACTTGCTTCCTTTGGGCTCCTTCCCCGAGGAGGGGTGGTTTGTCTGAAGGGTGAACTAGCAGGAATGCGACTTCCATTGGTTCATCCTTACGTAATGGGAGGAGGTGATGGTGGCCTCACTGGTCAAATGGCATTGAATCCCTCCTATTGCCAGGCAAGGGCACTGACATACCCCACACAAGCAGCTGAGTTGAGGCCCGTCTGGCAGACCCCATTCCCCACTCAGGTGGCTAACATCTAGACTAAAATGTGGCCTAGGACTCTCATTCTGTGACAGGCGCCTCACTACTGACACTGCACCTTGAGCCTCGTGTCTATCTTAGAATCCAGAGAAGGGAGGACATGACAAATTAGCTCTGCAAAAACACACACGACTCCCAACTCTAGATTTCTAGCTCTGTTCTTGGGCGACTCCAGGAAGCCTGTCTCTCCAGCAGGTTCCCATGCCCAAGTATTCCTGGAGGGCTCGGGATCACTATCCACTCCCTGGGGTCGCCCCAGCTGTTCCTCTACCCCCACCTCACACTGCCACAGCTGCATTCTCCCCAGAACTCTTTGTCCCAGTTATAGACTCTGGCTCTTACTTAATTTTCCAACACTTAGTAATAACAGGAAAGACTAAATATTTAGCAGAATGCTGCTGAAGATTTGAGAATAATTAGAAAAGAAAACATGGAGAAAGGAAAAAGGAAAAAACCTTCAATTGAACTCTGGGCATCACAGCTCCTGAAGCGCACCATGTATGCCCTTGAGGGAGATCTGCTCTTCACTCCTCTTCCTCAGGCCCCCCCACACCCCACCTGCCACCACACGGCAGACATGCCACGGAGAACCTCTGGCCATGTGCTTCTACCCAAAATGCACCTCTTGAAACTTCTTAGAGTTCAGTGAAGAGGGGAGAAAAATGCCCCATGTCCAGTCTCATCAATTCTGCCATCATTATTCAAGTCATCTTCTGGGATGCTGCTCTACCTGGGCACCTTGATTTTCTCCCTGGACCAGCAAGAAGAAGAAACAAACAAACAAAACGAACCACTTTGTCCATGACAGCCTGCTCTCATGTTGACCCCAGTCCAGCAAATCATCCACAGAGAAGCATTCCCAGTAAAAAGCAGTTTATCTTCTCATCTTTTTGACCTCACCATTTGGGAACAGGAGCTGCACAACCCCTTTACATGACCCAACAGTCCATCGCAAGGTTTGTCCATGACCAAAAGCACAGACTTCCTGCAAAATTGACTCTATCTCTAGTTCCTGCAGGAAAGATTGTGGGTAGACATTACAAAGAGATTTTGTGAGGTTATTGTTTTCCTCATTTTGGAGATGTAAATAACACCTTGTTCACAGTATCCTCACCAGTAACAGTTAAAGTAGCTAAACAGACATGAAATAAGTCAGAGTTCTCACCACCAAACTCTGCTTTGAAGAGACAAATCATAACTCTTAGGCTTCATGACAGCCTGGTGAGTCCCCTCCACTCCTCATCTCAGTCAATAGAGGGAGCAGGTAGAGGAGAAGATGGTGTCTTCCGGTTGCCTGATGGGGCCTCTAGGACTCTGATTCTGTGATGACAGCGGAGTGTCCATCTCACTCCCCTGAGACAATCCCTTCCAGACCTAGAATTCCATCGTCTACAATTACTCATCTCTCAAGTGAATTCTGTTTGCCCCTTGGAGCCTAAGACCGAAAGCCTACGATCTCAAGTCAATCATTTTGAACTCGTAGGTTACATCTTTGCCAGGGAAGATTCAAAAGCAGTTGCTGCTTAAGATTCCCATCCTGCTGGTGCTTTTGTGCAATATTCAACCTGATCCCCAGGGGGAAGGAAGGATAGAGGTGGTAAGGCACAGAGTTTGATTTTAGAAAAGGAGAATCGAGTGTAATAAAGGGGCGTTTTCAGGCAGCATAGAAAAAGTGGGAAGTATTGCCCTTTTGCTTAGGTCCAGCAAGGTGCATTTTTTCCTGCATCAGTTATGTCACCAAAGTCTCCTGCCTACAGCTGTCCTGGCTTCTAAGCTCAGCCTCCTCCAAGCTCATTATCCACGCTCTTTTCTCCAGCCATGTTAAAGCGCTCTTTCAAGACTTTTTTTTTCTCCCTCATCACTTTCTCATTTCCTAAAATATGCTTCCTTCTCCTCTTCAGCAGGTTAATTCTTATTTGTCTCCAAATGTCAGATATGCTCAGGCATCTTCTCCTCCAGGAAACCTTTCTTGACTCATCCTTTTATCTGGGCTGCCATAGCACTCTGTACTCATCACAGCACTCCTATGTTGCGTTACCATTCTATCAACATTGGTCCATGCAAAGGAACCTTAGGATGGATTGTTAATAGCATGAAATATGTCATCGGATATATCTAAGCTAAGTCAATCAGAAGAGATTTCTTAAAATATCATAGACTCTAACATTACAATAAGTTCTTTAATCTCCTTCTAATTCTATTCCTCCCATCATCATCATGACCTACATCTAAAGGGGAGAAGGAAAGAGACATCATGTTCACTAACCCTGTACCTTCCTTTAATAGGTTGGCATCCTTATCATCTCATGCCATGAATCAAACATCCCCAATTTCCTAAAAGTTACATATATATACATATATATGTATATACATATATATGTTACAACTATATATATTGCAAATATATATATGTGTATATATACATATATATACACATATATATACGCATATGTGTGTGTGTGTGTGTGTGTGTGTGTGTGTGTATATATATATATATATATATATATATATAGAGAGAGAGAGAGAGAGAGAGAGAGAGAGAGAGAGAGAGAGAGAGAGAGAGAGATTACAACTACGATAGCCTGGCACTGGCCAATCAGAACTGATGCTGGTTTATCGAGCAAGGCCACTATCACAGAAACTATTTCAATGAGCATTCTTGAACATAAGTCTGTGCGCCTGTATTTTTCTGCTGTAGATTCTTAGAAGTTCCCTTGCTGGGTAAAAAGTTATGTGCATCTTTATGCTCAATGTCAATTTTCTCTTCTACCAGTAGTGTATAACAGTACCTGTTTCCTAAAACTAGATTTAATTTTTATCATATTTTTATATAATGGGTAAAGCGCAATTTTTTATTATTTTGCATTTTTTTCATTATTGGTGAAGCTGAGCATCTTTTTATAAGTTTATAGGTTATTTCTCTGTCCACAAATTGCCCATTTGTGTTCTGTGGTAGGCAGACTTCTAAATGGTCCCCAGGTGTCTTCATCCCTTGATATTCATGCCCTCGTGTGATCCTTTTTCCTGAAGGACTTAGTGACTTGCTGCTAATGAGTAGAAAATGGCAAAGATGATGGTTTGTCACTTCCAGTGTTAGGTTATTGAAGACTGTGACTTCTACCTTGTTAGCACCCTTTGTCTCTTTCTGGTTCTTCTTCAGCCTGGTGAAGCAAGCTGCCATGTTTTGAGCTGTCCTATGGAAAAGCCCAGGGCAAATAACTGAGCATGACTCCTACACAACAGCCAGCGAGAAACTGAGGCTCTCGTTCCAACAGCCTTTGAGGAACAAAACCCCATCGACAATAACATGACAGAGCTTCGAAGTGGGTCCACCCCCAGCCAAGCTTGAGGCAACTACAGTCCCAGTCAATACCTTCAGAGCAGCTTTGTGGGAGAACTTGAGCAGGAAGACCCAAATAAGTCATGCCTGGATTCCTGGCTTACACAAACTATGAGATAATAAAATACTTTAAGCCACTAAATATGAGGGTAATTTGTTATGTAGCAACAGATAATTAATACATAACCTTTGCCTATTCTTCTGCTTTTTGATTTGTAGGCATTCTATACATACAGTTGAACATCCTTTGTATGTTATTTATGCCGTAAATATTTTCTACCCATCTTTTGCTTATCATTAACTTTGTTTTTGTTTTGTCTTTTATTATATAAAACTTTAAATTTTTGATGTCTTCTAGTGTACCAATATCTTCTTCTGTGACTTTTAAATTTTAAGTCTTCTTTAAAAAGTTCTTTGCTCTCTCAGAGTTGTAAACAGAATTGTTTACTTCTTCCTCTGGATCTCCACTATAAGTTCTGTGAGGGCAGGGGCCCTGAGTCTAGTTTATCTCTGGGTTCACAACCCCGAGCATAGTGCCTCACAGGGAACTGGCATCCAGGAATGCGTGACTGCATTTGTGCAGACGGATTTTGCAAGTCCGCATTCCTCTCTCTCAGTAAATTCCCCCTGGTGTCTAATCTCCATTCCTGGGCTGAGAGTGTGCATATCTCCACTTGCTCTTCGCTAAGACAGAGAACAGATACCCTTCCAGCCCCTTCTGCGGCTTTCTCCTATCGCCCGCATCAAGTGCCCTAATGCACACACTCCTCTGTAACTTCATAGTTTTGGCACCTAAATGTTGCCGGCATGCTGAAGATCTCAGATTCTAAAGGGGGAAAAATGAAATAAAATAATCCAAAGATTTCACTTAAAGTGCTGGTAAGGATCCATCCAGTGCCAAGAAATGTAAAAATTGACAGCACGAATTTAATTTACAGAAGACAGAGCCTGAGGAAAAGCTGTCTGTGCAGCAAACACAACCCCAACCCTCACCCCTACCCCAGACTAAATTAACATGAAGTCAGAAGCTAATAGGAGTAATGGAAGAGAGAGAATTCACAGGAGCAGGGCCAGCAGTGGACTTTGAACACATAACCCAAAAAAAGAGATTGAGACCTGGAGGGGTGAAAAAATGCACCAGGCACCTGGGATAGAATTTAATACAGAAAGGGGGTGATTTGAGATTATATATTTACCCTGTCATCATTGAGTGTGTGTGTGTGTGTGTGTGTGTGTGTGTGTGTGTGTGTGTGTGTATAAAATTACTTCCTAAAGAAGGGAAGTGAATTGTCCATGGTGGGGTGTGGGAGAAGTAGGGAGAATAGAACCCAGATTCCCAGTCTCTGGTCAAATTCTTTCCACACAGCTGGAAGAAGGAAGTCTAAGAAGGAGTCCTAGTTCCAAGTACAGGGATGAATATCTCACTCCACATTTCTAGAAGTCACACAGTGAGATATTCTTATTCCTGGAGAAGTTAAGAGTGAGCTGGTGCTGGCATCTAGCATTTACTCCCTAAAGTGTCCTGGGAAAAGGAGCTTTTAAAAATCTTGTAGCTGGGAACTTCACTCAATCTATTTGGACCCTGAGTCCACTCTACACAAGCACAGGTTGGCTCTGGCCAAGGAGTGTCTGAGCCCATCCATTTGGCCCAGCACACCAGGGTCCAGCATTGCCTGAAGAAAAGTGCAACCATACGTTAGACTAAGAGAAGAGGTGGGAAGTAGATTCCATAGCTGGTTGAAGAGACTAAAAACCTGATCAACACTACCACCAGCTTCTAGGGTTCTTTGTGCAAGTTAGAAAAAAGCATTCCTTTATTGAGGTACTTTGCTACATGCCACCTGCCAGAAAAGTATAATAAATATACAAATCTACAAGGAATAAGATAGAAATGGCATATCTTAGGGTTGTACAGTGCACATCCAGCACAACCATGTGTGTCAGCCTGTGAGCTACCCTTATTCTCCCCAGCCCAACTGTGCAGGTGTTATTCCTGACACCAGCGGAGCCAAAAATATTCTAACTTCAGGACATCCTTCACTGTGGCTCTGGCCTTCAAGTTCTTCTCTGTCCATGTGGATGCTACCTTTTTCAGGGCAAATAGACTTCCTTCTTAGATTTTACAAGGTTCAGAGATCACCAATCAAGAAACACTGCAAAAAAACAAGTCTTGCCTTCATCATCCCCCAGCCTCTTGCATGAGTGAAAAAGGAGAATTCCTTCTGAGCCTGGAGTAGTTCAGGGACTTCCTTGACCATGGTAGACCAGGCCATGTCACTGCTGACCTCTGCAGAAATGGAGGCAGCTGTCTGCAAATGGGCCGGTTTCCAGTCACTGCCTGTATTTACTGAAGTGTGCATACTGCAAGTCAAGAGAACAAAACAACAAAAAGAAATGTAGATACTTGCTAGCATTTTAGCACAGCCTTGCAGAAGTTTGCAGAGAGGACGTAGATCAGATGCCCAGGCTATATGCATTCATCTAAACACAGTTAATTACTCTTCATTAATCTTCATGTAGTTTTTGCCATTAAAAGATTTTTCACGTTATTTGAATATCAGAATCAACTTGAGTAAAGCCAGAATCTTCATTCTCACTTTGTAGATGAGAAAAGGGAACTAGAAGCAGAAGGACTTGGTCAAGGTCACACTCTGGGCCGGTAAACATGCTGGAAGGCTGAGAGTAGGCTGGGAGTTTCTGTTGGCCAGGGCCACGGGGGAAGCAATCTGTCTTTTCATAGGCCCTTCCACCCACCCTGGATGGCCTAGGAGCAGAGGAACTGGAGATTTGGAGCAACTGGAATGCCTGCACTTGCTGACAGTAGCATAAATTGGTTCAACCACTGGAAAACAGGTACTGTTGACTAAAGCTAATCAAATGCATTCCTTATGACCCAACAATTACACACCTGGGTTTATTCCTAATAGAAATGAGTTCTCAGTCTTCCAAAAGAGAGATTCAAGAATCTTTATAGTGCTTCCACTTATGATACCTCCAAATTGGAAATAATACAAATGTCCATCAATAGTAAAATAGATAAATAACTATGGTATATTTATATAATAAGATAGTACATGACAATGAAAAAGAATAAAATACTGCTAGATAGGACATGGATAACTCTTACAGACATAATACTGAGCCACAAACAAAGAAGCCAGACACAAAAATCAAATATGGTAAAATTTTATTTATATAAATCCTAGAATAAACAAAATTTAAAGATGGTAATAGAAGTCAGAATAGTGATTATCTTTGAGAAAGGGGACAAAAATCCATCTGGAGTGCTGTAAATAGTCTGTATCTTAGTTGGAATGAGTGATACGTATGTAAAAATTCATCAAGTTGTACACATAAGATATATGCACTATTATACCTCAAAGAAAGAGAACAAAAAGGAAAACTCACAAACACCATAAGACAGTGTTTCACAAAAATACATTTCCCAGTGCACCAGCAGCAGCATCACCAGGGAACATGTTAGAAATGCAAATTCGTGGACCTCACCACAGATCTACTGGATCTGATGCAGATCAGGTCTACCAATCCATTTTTTAACAAGCCAGAGTGATTTGGATGCATGCTATGTATGAATACCCTTGCCATAAGATGTAGATATTATTAGCCCCATTCTACATATAAAAAAACTAAGGCTTACCGAGAGAAAATAACATGTCCAACCAACTACTAAGAGGCTGAGCTAGAATTTGAACCCACTATCTGGTTCAGTCCTGTGCTTTTTTACAAATCACACCATCCTCCTCTATGGAAATATGACTCAGCCAGGAAGGATGTCATATGAGGCTGTGTTATATTACTTCGGTTAACTAAAGAGGAGTGTTGCTCTGGGTTTTTATGGGCCATGCAGGACAGAAGGGAATAAAGTTTAATTTCACAGGGTTCTTGCAATAAAGTAATTCAGCTGAGACTACTGTCTCTGTTTTTGTAAACTTTCCTGATGAAGGAAGAATTGCTGGAAGTCAAGCTGAAGAAAAAGAGCCCTGGACTCCCTTTTCTCCTCATAATCACCAGCACTTGTTGTTTGTTGATTTATTAACAGCCGTTCTGACAGGTGTGAGGTGATATCTCATGGTGGTTTTGATTTGCATTTTTCTTATGATTAGAGATGTTGAACACTGTGACTCACAGATGTAAGACTGTCAATTGGTACAACCACTACGGAAAACAGTATGGACATTCGTCAAAAAATTTAAAATAGAGCTATCATATGACCCATCAATTCCACTTCTGGGTATTTATCCAAAGAAATCCAAAACACTAATTTGAAAAGATATATGCACCCCTATGTTCATTGCAGAATTATGTACATAGCCAAGGTATGGAAGCAACCTAAATGTCCATTGATAGAAGAATGGTTAAAGAAGATGTGGTACATATATACAATGGAATATTACTCAGCCATACAAACGAATAAAATCTTGTGATTTGCAGCAATGTAGATGGACCTAGAGTGTATTCTGCTAAATGAAATCAGTCAGATAGAGGAAGACAAATACCATATGATTTCACTTATATGTGGAATCTAAAAACCAGAAAGGAGCAAACAAAACAGGAACGAACTCAGAGATACAGAGAAAAAACTAATGGTTGCTAAATGGTAGGGAATTGAAAGTGGTGTGAAAAAGATGAGAAGGATTAAGAAGTTCAAATTGATAGTTATAAAAATAGTCATGGAATATAATTAATAATATTATAATAACTTTACGGTATCATGTAGGTACTAGACTTATTGGAGTGATGACTTTGTATGTTATAGAAATGTCTAATCACTATGTTGTACACCTGGAACTAATATAATATTGTATGCCAACTGTAATTGAAAAATAATTTAAAAAAAAAAGCCTTTTAAGCTATGTTTAGAAATTTAGACCTTGACCCTAAAACAATGGGGAGCCATCATCTGTCTCCTCCACCCACTGTAAGCTCCACAAGTGTGGGCATCACGTCTGTTTTAATCCCAGACACATACCTAGTTCCTAGCACTGTGCCTCGCAAATGGTAAGAGCTAAATAGAGATTTGTCGAACTGATTATTTTATGCTGGAATGTGAAATGATTTTTTTCTGTTTCTAAAAGCTAGCTCTGGCCAAAGTGTGGAGAATCTACTTGAAGAGATCAGAGTTGGAGGCAGTAAGACAGACTGCTTAAAAAACGGGTACAATGATTCAGGCAAAAGTGGAGGAGGGCTTGGTTAAAGCTGGCATCTGTGAAGCTAGAGGGAAAGTAACATGATCCAGCCATTGGTCATTTATTTATTCTACCAAGTGAGACATCTTGACAAGCATCTGAATATCCAAGTCTCAGTTTCCCATCTGTAAAGTGGGAATAATAATAGTGAGTTATGAGAATTCAATGAGATTTTATCATAGTACTTGATACAAAGACAGCAACACAAGTCAAACTAGGTCAAAAACATTAGTGTAATAACATTGTTATTATTCTTTGGAACACAAAGCCCTGGAAGGAACTCTGGATTAGCAACCTAGTATTCTCATCACAGCTCAGCTTGAGCTAGGGCCAATCATTTTCTTTCATTGGCCTGTTTCCTAATCTCTATAATAAGGGTATAACTAACTGATATGGTTAGACTCTTAAGGTGCTCATATTCTGTGAATGCTAGAACTTTTATCAGCCCGGACAGACAGACAAACTTGCATTTATTTATAGGAGAGGGATGCACGCTCTCAGCATGGAAATTTAGCACCTGCCGATTTTTTGGTTTGGTGCTTCTGACTGTACAGATGAGCTTCATGGAAGCAGATTGGAGGACAAAGAATGTTAACTATAAAATCTATTCGAGCATTCTTTATTAGTAGAACTATTAGTGAAGGGGTGGGGGATCTACACATTTCTGAAATATCTGTTTTCTTCTTGCAAGATGGAACAGAATTCAAGCTTTCAAACTATTTATAAAGTAATCAGCATTAATTTGTTCTGTTCAGGTTTTAATTATACACTGTAGGCCATTCTGACAGGACACCACCACTGCCGAGTCTGTCAGGAGATAATTTCCCACCAGGATGACCACGCACCTCATGAATTATACATGAAACTTTGTTTCCTTGTGACTGTTGCTAAAAGATGCTGTCAGCCTCCTGAAATCTCAAAAGATCTGCAATTGTTTTTCAATAAGTCTAATTAGCAGGAAGTAGGTGGGGAGGTGTTAAGGATGACTTCCCAGAGATGTGAGATGCTGAGAGATGCTGAAAGGGTCCTTCCTCAGCTGGCGACCTTAGCGGGCTCAACACGAGCCGGCCTTGGCGGGTGGAAGTCAGGTCAGGATACTTGTTCTCACATAACTGACGGGAAGCAAGATTTACACGTGTTCTCTCCAAGACTGAGCCCCAGCAAGCCAGCCAGAGACTCCAGACATAATTCTGTTATTCAAATGGGAGAAGAGTTTGATAGCTATGCTAATGACTTTTATCTGTGAAAACATAACTAATAGCTTGGTTTACATTTGCGTACATTTATGAGCATAATTTTAGCACATAATTTTATTGCACAATAAAACATAATGCAGCATTAGTTGGCTTCACAAAAAAAAAAAAAAAAAGATACCTTGGAGTGATCTGCACGTAAACCTTCACACCGCATTTATATGACAGTATCATTTAAAATGTTGACCTGTTTGAATTAATGGAAGAGTTTCCCAGTTAACAATTAGCAGTATAAGGCCATTTCCAGTAGACATAATATTTGGGGGTGATGCTTATGACTTGCTGCATAATTCATCACAGCATTGATCACTAAAGATTGTTTTCCAACGCTGTTATTCTTATGGTTAAATTGGACTGAATGAAGGTTATGCTTTTTTTTTTTGTTACACGCATAAACTTTCTTGGAGCCTCTGCAGTGTGGCTCCCATTTGAGAAAAGTGAAGACACCTGCTAGGCCAAAGGGCTTGAGAAGGACAGGACCTTGGAGATAGCATGGGGACACACCTCTGCACAAGATAACTAATAGCGTAGAGCTAAGAGATGGGCCTTAGGAGTCAAGGAAGGGTGGGACACCCAGACTGGAAGCTGGGTTGCAAATGACCAATGTGAAACAAGGGGATAGAGGTGGTTGGGGTGTCATAAAGGAAGGAATCTACATGACCTTCACTCAATGCAGAGTCAGAAAGAAGCCAGGAGGTTTGGCAAAGCCCAAGACTAACCATAGCCGGTCATTCTTAGATTGGTCAAGACTACTTTTGCTTGCAAAGACAGCAACACAAATCGAACTAGGTCAAGCAAAGTCGGGATTCACAGGCTCACAGAACTGAGAAGTCCAGGCGTGATTTAACATCAAACATAGTTGAACCCAGCTGCTCCAAGTACATCACCAGAGAGTCAGTCTCTCTCTCTCAGTTGTTTCCTGTTGTGTCAGCATCATTCTCTACTAGGGCCTCTCCCAAGGGTGGGAAAGATGGCCTTCAAAAGGAGAGGGCTTACATGATAACAACAGCTCTGATCGGAAGTGAATCCCTGCAAGAGTCCATCCCTCCCCGCACACCATGTCCAGGAGGATGAGTGTTCTCCCTGTGGTAGGAATGTTGATACCTTGATATGCCTCCTCGGAATCACAAGTTGTGCAACGGACTCTTCCAGAAAGAAAGGGAGACAAACAAGCAGAAGAGCAATGGCTGGCCAGGCCCTTTCCCCAAGACCATGGTGTGAGGGGCTGGAGAGCATTTATCATCATCAGAAGCCGCAATGGAAGTGCCCGGGCTAGAGGAGGCACTGTAGAGGAGAGTTCACTGCATCTGGAAGGAGCCAGAAAACACATCCGGTACAGACTACCTGGAGGAAGTGGGGCTATTCACCCTTAGACCAAGAGAACTTAGGGATGATGACAGCCAGTGTTCTGCAAATATCAGAAGCCTGTTTGTCCTTGTAAATCCAGAATGGAAAATGAACACTGGGTGAACTTACAAGCAAGCTAGCAGGTTTGGCTCAATATCTAGCCAATGCAAGGCCTTAACAGGCAGATAGAACCTAGCCAGACAGGCTGCGCTGGGGTTGGTGAGCTCCTTATCTATGAATAAATGGAAGCGGGTGGGCAGGTGCTAGGAAGTCCCCCTGCCGTGATGCTGTTAGAGTAAAATTAGAATAAGAAGAGAGAATGCTCTAGATCAGGGGTCCCGTGGATCAGTACAGGTCCGTGGCCTGTTAGGAAGTGGCCTGTTAGGAACTGGGCCCCACAGCAGAGGTGAGCGGCCGGAGAGGAAGCAAAGCTTCATCTGTATTTGCAACTACTCCCCAGCACTAGCATCACCGCCTCAGCTCCACCTCAGGTCATCAAGCATTAGATTCTCATAGGAGCACTGGTCCCTGGTGCCAAAAGGGTTGAGGACCATCTATGATAAGCACAGGAATAGGGGAGATGCCTGCTGACTGTGGCCTAAGCACAGGTATCTTCAAGTTGAAAAAATGAGGCTGAAATGCATTTGGCTGAAATTCCCAAGTTTTATCTCTAGAGTAGCCATGTAATGTTAGATATCTATTAACCTTTTAATTAAATATTATATCTAATTTAACTTCTGGTAAAAGTGTTTATCTTAGATTTAGATTTCATAGTTACCAGGAGTGTTGGTAAGTGACACATACCATGAAATTAATTATCTGGCCAAGCCACAGAAATCTCACAAAGAGACACCCACCTATACAATCAATAATCAATATGAATGTGAACAGTCACATTCACTAGACTTGAGTGAGGGAGATCACTCTCTAACTTCTTGGTTTAATAAACCCATAGTGTCTGAGGAGTATCTCCATGTACCCTGACTGTCAAGCTCCTTGTTGTATGATATCCTAGTGTTCAGCGCTAATTCTAAGCTTGAGGTTGTTCTCCCGTCCTTGTCATCACCATGCCTACTGATACCATCACCACCATTTCTGAGGAGCTCCCTTAATGCAAGTGTCATGGGGCCACTGAAAGCATCCAAGACAGCTGTAATGTAGTAAAAGGAGGCCCAAATATGGAGCCATTTCATTGTGTCATCCCACCATCTCTGAGAGGGGAAGTGCCTCCCCAAGTACTCACAGCTAGTAAGTGGCAAAGCTGAGCTCTAAATCCAAGTTGTTTGTTTGTTTGATCTCAATATTCTTCTTGTCTTAGATTTGCTTACATCACTTGGTCCATTAACAATTTCATGCTAGGCCTATGTCCTGGTACTTAACTCAGTCTGCAGTTTCAGGCTGTGCCCTCTGGTGGGTCTGCCCTAGGCACATCTATAAAGCAATTGCTAAGAGAAGTTCTTATTATAAATGTCACATATAAACAAGCTAGTAGAGGCAAGGCAGTGAATTGCTCTTATTAAGTTAGCTGATTTCAAAAGATGAGAAACTTACAGTATTATCCTTAAATATCTAAAGAGATAAGGGAGTTTGTAGTGTGTATAAAAGGAATCCTGCCTGAAAGTCCGGGGTGGACCGCTTTCTTTCCAGTCCTGGCTCTGCAGGGTTTAGGACTAGCCATGGTTTGAAAATTCTTATCTTAATGGTGTTCTAAAAGCAACTCTTCCTTCATGGCTCCCACAATTACAGAGAGGCCCAAAAACTTCCCACTGCATTTATTGTTTAGGGAACTGCTCTCTCACCCTCAGTTATCTTGCCTTTACTTTTTCTTTTTTCTACCTTTTACAATTTCTTGTCTTTGGTCCTTTGTTCAGCTAGCTCATCTTTGTAATTAACCCTTTTCTGTGTCTCTGGTGAGATGCAGACCAGCTTTTTAGAGGCCTCTAATAACACCCATTTTGGCTCCTGCTGTGCCCTAGAAGATAATGGCCTTGAAAGCTTTCTTAGCAGCACGTGGAGCGTCTCCTGCCCAGCCCTCCGTACCCTAGCATTGGGCAAGGTTTTATATTAATAGTTACTCAGTTGAGAAAAAGAGACAAAGAAAACTGACTTAGCCTGTTGTGTCTAAAAGACACAGCACCATACAAGTGTCTTCCTGTCTCTAAAGCTGAAAGTTCAGTAAACTCAAAGGCACTTCTCTTAGACCCCCTGGGAGATACAGTTCAACCCCGATTAACCAGAGCGTTCGAGAAAAGGCAAGGGGGCAGGTAGGGAGGATTACAGGTAATTGGAAAGTTCTAGCTTACTGAAAGTTAACCAAAAAAGCTTTATTCCCCCCAATCTATACTTCAACCTTTTCCCTCAACCACTTTGTTAAATCACATGTTTTCCGTACTAGGGTGGGCTGGTAAACATGGTTGGTGTTCCCATCTTAACTTCTTTAGGAAGAGGTAATTGAATGGTCTTCTACGTTCATGGACAACTGAGTTTAACTTTTTTAGCCGTCAACTCAGGTGATTTATTCTTCTCTTTCGTATCCATCCCTATTCCCTAGAGAGAGCAAGAATCATGTCTTATATTCATGTACACAAAACAGAATGTTTTGGCCCTACCATGTCAGCCACAAGGGTATTTAATTCCACATGTTGTCTCCTCCATTTGCTACTGGCCTAGCGAAGGGCACAGTAAGAACATACCATAAACAAAGAGATGGGAACCGGAGAGGCAATTTGAACCAGCCATACAATAGACCAGTCCAGGGCCAGAAAGCCATTCTGGGTATTGTTCGCACCTTTCTCTAGGATTTGCCGTAAATAATTATTATAAAGTCTTTTAATCCAAGTCTTAATGAACATCATTTATAAAAATAATTAACAAAATTAAACGTGCAATGGATAAATACAGAAATGGCAACATGTGGATATATATAATTTGACCCAGGAAAATTGAACTTGATAGAAGTAATGGCTAGAAAAGAAAACTCACTAGAAAAGAAGACTCACTAAAGCCAAATCAATATATCTTGGCCTGGATCAAAAACTGATCCACAAATTAGATCTCCTTAGTTCTTTTTCAGGGAAAAAGAACTAATAAAAAATAAGCATTGTTTTAGTAACCTACAATTAAGACCAAAAAATAGACATAGTTTAATTCATTGTTTAACTACCAAAAAAAAAAATTAAGAATTTGAATTGGCCTAAAGCCTTTTGAGGCTGAAAATGTTTTTACAGTAAAAATTCATCAGTGTTAGCATAATTCTAATTTAAATATTTATATCCGAAATGCCTGGATCAAAATGGCAGGGTTGAACATCCTCCACCTGTATATTTCTAGTGCTCTGCATAGGAACTCAGAAGTCACATGCCTGTGCAGACCCACAAGGTGTTGTTCAAAAGGAAAGGGGTAGATTTGTATGTACTGACATAGAGGGGTCCATAATAGTCTTTAAAGTCCTACTTTCAAAAATCTAAATTAAATCAGTGAGTACGAATGTGAGTCAGAGAGGCAGAGAGACAGCATGCATGTGAGAGAGGAAGATTTGTGTGTGAATGCACAAGAGTTTGGAAAGATATAGACCAACTACTGACAGAGAAGGACTGGGAAAAAGTGCTTTTTGCTTTTTAAAACTTTCCATATTTCTTTATTATTCAAAATTTTACAGCAAACAGGTATTCATTTTGTAATTAATTCAGTAAAAGATGTTTAAAATGTTAAATGGAAAAAAGAATGAATAAGTGGCAAGAACTGTAATAGGTCTAGATTTTATCCTACTTCTGACTAACTAGTTAAGAGTCAATCATATTCCATGGGTGTTGATGGAAGAGAAGAGATTCCAACAGAATAGCCAGACTATTAGCATTTTCTGTTTCCTAGAGCCCCGATTCTCACAAGATGATGCAAAATGGGCTAGATGATACCTGCATAAGCACCAGAGTGTACCACAAGAGAGTAACTCTCAGCTTAGGGAAATTGCATCTTTTGTAATGGATGGCCAATATGACTGACCTTTGTTCCAGAAGGAGACACTCTCTGTCTACCAAGGCCGTTAGCTATACAAATATCCTTGAAAAGGTAGTCCAGAATAAAGGTAGTCAGTGCCTCTGCTCACAAGACATTCAGAAATGTGAAACTCATGAGAATTGTCTTCCAATGATGACAATAAATATACTTGAATCTCTCTGTGTTAACTGTCATTCTTATAGGCCTCCAGACAATCCCTCCAATGCCCAGATGATTAAATATGTTGGTTCAAAGGTAAGGATGGAGAAGATACTGGCTTAAATCTTGGGGTGGGAGAAGTTTCTTTTTAAACCTTAAGGCTGTGTTATTCTATTTCATGCTTCTATTGCCTTTGAAAATGGGAAACTCAAGTCTAGGCATTGCATTCTACTTCCAAGATGTAATTGTGCCAAGATTAGAAAGTTTTTTCATGCTACAAAATTTTATCTACTAAGTACCAACTATGTGCCAGGCACCATTTCAGATAGAACCGTTTCATTACAGTCTGCATTATATTCTACATTATATTACATGTGAAGGGTGCCTCCCAGAGTTGTGTAATGTGTTATCCCAAGTTCCAAATACTAGAAACATGAACATGAAGAAGACTGACCAAATCCCCTGGCTTTCTGGAGCTTACATCCAATGTGCAGAGACAGACAATAAGTTTCAAAAAATATAAGTCAAATATGTAGTATGTCAGATGGTAATAAGTGCTGGGAGAAAATAAAACCAGAAAAGGAGGTATGGGTGGTGGTGTGGGGGATGCTTTTAAAGAGGCTAAAGAGAAGGTCTTTCTGATAAGGTAACATTTGAGCAAAGGCCGAAATGTTGAGGTATCTCTACAAGTATCTGGAATAAGAATGTCTCAGAGCCCAAGAACAGCCCTGGGGCTAGAGTGTATCTAGAGTGTCAAGGATCAACAAAGAGGGCAGTGTGGCTGAAGCGGAGGGAGTGAGGGGAGAGCAACAGGAGAGGAAACCTGCAGGAACTGAGGCCCTGTTCACTAGGTAAGGCCAAGGTGAAGGTGGAGGTTAGTGCAGAGAACAACGAGGCTCTCAAACTGGCTATTCAGGTAGAGGGAGGTATTCAGTTGACTCAATCCTTCATGCACTGACTGTACATGTTGAGGATATTTAAGGAGTGCGTGGCCAGGTGCCAGGTAAGAAAGGAAGCTGCCAAGAACATCTTTGCAGCCTGTTCTTGAACTAGACATCGCTCTTGTGAGTGTGGGAAGGAAATTTGGACAGTCATTTTCTTGCTGCCTCATGGCAAAAACCAGGTCTAGGGCCAGGGCTTTTGGAGTGCAGTTCAGTGATCTTTCCTCAGTCGCTTTCAGTCTCTACCCCCTGATTTGGACCACAAAATTATACACTCAAGCTCCTCACAGGATTGTTGTGAGGAGTCACTGTAATCTATCCTGAGATTAAGTGGTACATACTACTGGGACTTAGAGTCAGACACGTTTTGGTGTGTCCAAAGGCATGGGTCAGGGGACATGGGCTCCTCTTTGCATAAAGAGAAGGGGCAGTGAGCAGGAGAAAGATATAGGCAAAAACATGGAAGGGGATGAAAGATGACATCTGTTGGGGATTTTGGTCATCCAGTCTAGCTAAAGATACTTTAGTATAAACCCTGTGGAGAGAGAAGCTGCAGACAGAAGAGGGGGGAATGAATATCCAGAAGGTTTTGAAAATCATGGTCTATAACCAAGCCACAAGCGACACAGATGGCGGGAGGGGATGGACAGAAGGAAGTCCTTCGAGGCGGAATACAGTCACATTCCAGCCTCCAAAGGGTGGCAGATTGAGGAGCTTTTGGGGACATGGCCCTAGTTATTGATGTCAGAGCTCTAACATCTGCCATGGGCAGGAGGGTAGGAGAAGAAGACTCTTACATAGGCTACATGGACATAACAGCCACCAGCTGGTGCAGGAGCCACTGAGTGACCACCCTGAAGTCCTCCAAGAAGGATCAGGGAGTTTTGCAGGATGCGGCAGGAGCCAAAGAAACATGAGATATAATCACCACGGAGACCCCTACCTACGCCCGCAGGCTAGAAAGACCCTGAACAAAGTTGGAATATGCTTACAGAGTGTACAGCACACCGTGGGTGATCAACAAATGGCATCCTTGAACCCCACATTCATGGAACTTCCAAAGCAGGCAGGCCTCAGCCAAAAGTCCATTTAGCTGGAGTGACTGAGAGTAAATTTCAGAGAAAGATTTTTTGAGAACAAGGGGGTTATAAATAAGTCTTTGGCTGTTCTCCTATGGTAGGGAATAACCCCCATTATAAAGCCTGAGGCAGTTGCCAGCATTGGAAGTTGTGTGTGTCTGGTGTGTGTGAATGTGTATATGTGCACCTGTGAACCTTGCAATGATTAGTAGGAGGGGGCATTAGGAGTAAAGGTAGTGAAGAAAGTAGGTTGAGAGGAGCAAAGCAAGAGCCTCAAAAGCCAAACCAAATAGGAGGTGTGAGGCCCTTTCACCCATTTGAAAGGCCATGTCTAGTATTTGAGGTGTGTGTAGCTTGAGCAGGGAGAGAAGTAAAAAGAAGCTGAGGATTCTATTCAGTCTCAGGCCAGGCAGCTAATTGTTTCTGATATGTGCCAGAGTTCTGCCGATAATCGCTTAGGCTTATCCTCACATTCAAAGTAAAAATATGGTTTTCTAACATCTGTTCCAGATTTCTTTTTGATTTCAGGCAAGCCTCAGTCCCGTTATCTTTAGGTATTTGACACTAGTGATGGGAGCTGGCTGGGCTTTAAAGATGAGGCAGCTCATGACCCCTGGAATAATCTCTGCTCCCTAATTCATAAGAAACGGCCAGTAGGCCCCTGGACAGGCCAGGAAGGACTGCCCCTGCTGCCGGGACACTCGCCCATGCTCCAACACCCACCTTGGAAACCCCAGCCCAGGGCCTCTGCCCCCATCAGCATGCAGTCCCTGCCTCATCTCTGGTCATTGGAAACCACCTTTATATGCTGTTTTGATCTCATTTCTTCTAGTCTCCCACATACTCCCAGAGTCTCAGAGGCTTGCTTGCTAACTGCCATCTTGGTACCTAGAAATGTGACAGAGTAGGTAGGTTCTGGGATCGAGCAGTATCACCTACAGCACTTACTGGCTGCACATAGGAAGTTATTTACTCTAAGCCTCAGTTTTCTCATCCTCAAAGTAGATGTAATAGTAGCCATCTTGCAAGGGTGGATGTCGAGCCCAGCACTGTGCCTGAAATATAGTAAATGCTTAATAAATATCAGCCTCCATCCCACCATGAGGGCAGTGATCCTCATCTGTTTTATTCACTGATGTAGTCCCAGCACTTAGACCGGCACCTGGTACATGGTGGTAGCTCAGTAAACATTTCTTGAAGGAATGGAGAAATTGGGAGCAATTCTAACTAGCTGAAATAGAAGCCATTCTCACGTAACCTCTCTATCTTCTTCTATTTTACTTACAAACTTATCTTAGTGCCCCTTTTCTATAAAGAAGACAAACTTTCTCAAATATTAGTGCATTTTACACCTTTCCTTTAGAGCCGAACTCCTTCACTAAGCGGTCCTCGTTTTCTGCTTCCTCTCCCTGCACACTCACCTGCCTTGAGACATATGGCGTTATCCTCCTTTTACAGATGAGCAAACTATGGCCTAATGAAGAAACCAAGGCCTACATGGCATACTCAGTGAATAGAGAAGCAGGGATTTGAACCCAGTTCACTTAGGCTTTGGTGCTTCTAGTTTTTATCCTGCCTTCCTGGCCCATGGCTCCTCAAGCCATTCCCCAAGATCCGCTGGTCCCAGCTCCACAGCCCCTCAGGGGAAGAAGCCACACTGCTCTGACTCCCTTCTAAGTCCTCCCCTACTTCATTCCCAGGGCTCACTTACTCTCTCTTCTAGAGGGTTCAGAGGGACTTCTATAATAATTCGTCATGTCTCTTTTTTTAGAGTCAATTAAGAAATAGGATGTTGGAGCCTGGCAGATGGTGTGATAGTTTGGATAATTTAGTAAATATTCACTTTCCTCTAGGCTCATTGGAGTGGTCAGAACAGATTTCCCCGGCCCACTGAGGTTGGGCTTGGCCACATGGCTGGCTTGGACCGGTGGAATGTTTGCAAGCGTGACGCAAGAGGAGACCTTCATATGCTGAGCAGCTTGGCTGAACTCTTGTGCCTCTGCCATCACCATGGCTCTTGCCTTGGGTGGTCCACTGGCCCTGGAGGAAGGAAAAGTACAGGGAACAGACCTGAACCCAAACCAAAGCCTTGGGGCTGGTCCCAGCACCCAAGAGGAGCAAGAAGAATGTGTTGTTTTAAACCACTAAGTTAGAGGGTTTGTAGCTTTATTATAGCAACAAATAAGATATACAGATGGAGTTCCAAAAACCAGATTCCTAACTGATAAGGATGACTGGGTAATCCTGACATCCTCCCTCGCAGCCACAGCTGCCTCCAGCCACACTCATCACTCATTACTATGCCTGGAGAGGTGGCACAGAGCCACACACGCCCAAGTCTGCTACTGGCAGTCATACCCAGAGGAATGCAAGATGCTGTGCGTTTGGATCTTCAGGTAACTGAAGACTCAGACATTTTACATTTCCACCTTCCTTACTGGAGAAAAATCTCTGTGAAACATGATCATCCACTTCCATGGCGCAGCACTGCCAAGGCCACTGTGTTAAGTCTAGGACTAGATGTCAAGGTGGAGGTCGGGCTGTGGTGGGCTATGCCGGCCCTGGCACTTCCCCTGCGTGGCTCTTTCCAATTGTTGCTCTTTTTATGAATGTGACTGCTTGCTTCAATTGATCTATGATCATTGAGAGGTAAGCATGGAGTGAAAAAAAAGCAAATCACTAAGAAATCCACTATTTTGTTTCTAATACACTGAGGTTTTTCTGTCAAAGCAATCAAAAGAATTCCCTTGTATGTCAGTGAGCCGTGGTGATGTGTCTGGTTTCCGGGGATGCCTTCTCTGACCTCAAGCCGGTCACTTAGCCTCATGGATTTACTCTTCTCCACAAAGCAAGGATCCTGACGTTTCCCCTTCTCGCCACAGAGGTGTAAGGAGCTGCAAATGACATCAAGTCAAGGTGTGGAAGCACTTGGAAAATCATCACGTGCTACAAACGCAAAGTGGTAAAACAGTTCTCACCTCTGGCAACCTTGGTCTCACTTTAAAAGTCGACAAATTTAAATACAATTTCACCGGACTGTATTTCTGTCCTGTTCTTCATTCTTCTTAAAAAACTGATCTTTCAATTCTTGGTATATTTGAAAAAGCACAGGCTTTAGGAGATTGAGAAATGCGAGTTCAAATCCTGGTTCAAGTCCTGATAAGCTGTGTAACCATGGGCAAGTCACATAATTACACTGAGCCCAAATTGCCTCATCTGTCAAATGGGTATAATAATAAATCCCCTTCAGATTGCTGTGAAAGTCAACAGGGATACCGGTATCAAAAGTACATTATGAGTCAAAAATGATTCTCAGGTCTCACATCTCATTGTGATCATTTTCCAAACACTTGTTGAGACCCATTATGTATGAAGGCCCTCGGCTTGATGTTGTGTATGATCAGGACCAGGCAGAGGCAAGTCTACTTTTGCTCTTTTCCCAGAAACCTCTGCTTTCCACCTCTAAGGATACGTACATAGTCCAGAAGTTCCATTCTCTACTCAGCAGCGGAAGCTGAAAGGAGAAAGGGGCAAGAGAAAGTGAGGGGTGGAAGGAACGAAGATGCCTGAGGTGCCTGCTACACAGCTGGCTTTCCACAAAGCGTACGAACTGGCCGTGTCTCCTCGGGGACCAAGAATATGAGCTGCATAAATGACTGCTGGGTCACAGTCATAGTCATAAAAGTAACACTGTGAAAAATCCATTCTGTGGGTAACAATGAGAAGTTAATGCAAAGACTCATTGCGCTTCATTAGCGAAAACTTCGGCAGTGACTTTTCCATGCTACCGGGAAGGCTTTGGAGAATGCTGCTTCCACCCAGAAGCACTTCATCACTTATATGAATGAAAATGAGTGCAAACAGATTGTCGGGATGTCTGTTAACATCACCTCTTTTTTCTTGCAAGGAATCCCCTCCGTAATTACATTTTGCCTGTCAGTTCATAAATTTTTCTTATTACAAACTGGCCGTTATTGATTGCTTTTTAAAAGTACTAAAACTGAGCCCAAAGCAGTAGATCTCTCAGTAAATTCAAAACATACTGTCTTCGGTCCCAAGCCCTGGTGAGGAGCGAAGAGAATGTCTCTGCGCTCCTTGTGGATTCTGAGCGGAGGCGGGCCTGCCATACGTTTCGGTTTAGAGTCTTGGCTTCGAGGGCTGCGTGTTTTAAGCCACAATGAAAATAATAAATAAAGGATAAACTTATTTGGCAAATGCCGACAATTTGCAAGCCAACATCTTGTCATTGTTCTTTAGCTGGATCCCACCGCTCAAAGGGTTCTGTTTGGGTTTTTGGCATTTATGAGCAAACATCATGATCAGCACGGCGGGGGGCGGGGGTGGGAGGGGGCAGGACTGGGGCGAGATAATAAAGACTTGCAGTCAAAGTTTTTAAGTAACCAGTAGGTCATTTTCCTAAATCCTTTTAAAATGAGATACTGTGGTTTTATATTTAGACTCATCTGGTTAAAATGTGAAAAGAGCAAAATTTCAAGTGATTTCTGTGATCTGGGAAAAGAATGAGTTGTTCACAGTTTGAGGAAAGATTCTGGAACCTACTCTGGTCACAAGTAAGGGAACATATCAGCACAAGATACTTAGTTAGATTCTGGCCTCTGCTTTGGTTCAAAGGCTTGATCCGGGGGACGACCAGAGGGCAACGGCAGGGTGGTGGTGCCCCAACCCCCTCCAGCCCAATCCCCTATCCCAGCCTAGCCCCTTGAACACACAGTCCCTTCAAAAATCTGCATGAGCTGCCAACCCCCAAACCCACTCCTTGAACCTGCAACTGTGGAAACTGGATAGGGAGAGGGAGAGCAAATGAAAACCTGGTCGTGTGTGATCAGTTCCTGATTCGGGCTGGATGGAAGCAAGTAATCAAAGCAAGCCACAGCGTGGTCTAGGTCAGCCCGCCAATCTTGGACTGCTCACTCGCTAAAAGCAGGCAGCAGCTACTGATCTGGCCGGGAAACAATGCCCCATTCAGCTCTCAGTATCTGTTCTTAATATCAAGACAAAACTGGGGACCCCAGTGGTGAGGAAGGAAAGCCTGGGCCAGGAGAGCAATTACAATACCTTAGCCAGCCTAGGGAACAAAATGGGAGACATAAAAACATTTTTAAAGTGGAAATAATTGAAGGGCCTTCTAAACATCTTAACGGCGCACTTGGCCACACTTGGGATTAGGAAGCAGTATTTTATGTTAGGCAGCGGGGCTTTCGTTCGGTGTACGTGCGTTTTTCTTTTTAGCTCAGATCTGAGGAGAGGACTGCATTCTGTCAAAGTGTGGCACTGACCCCTTAAGCCCCCGGCGACGAGGCATGGCATCCCCAGCATTTGGGGAAAAGACAGGAGAGTCCGTGATGAAACAGACCTAGTCAGTGACTTGTCTTGGCAGCTTTGAAGCACACCGCCACCCCCACGTCTGTCGATCCCACCCCACCCCCGCCCCCCTTCCCAGGCTTGGTTTATGGGAGAGGGCTGCCTCTGAGCAAAGCCCAAGAGACAGGCACAGGTCCAGAACACAAAGGCTTTGGCCATGGCCCCTGGAGCAGGGTGGGGCTGGAACTGGGACACCCTCTGTTTTCTGTCAACTCCCAGATAAAATGAGAAAAGGTCAGCACTGCTGGGAGAGCTGGTAATCCCAGCAGAATCCCTCAGTCAGCCCTCATGTTGGCCTCCAGGCCATAAATCTACATCCTGTGAGAAGAGGCCCTGCTCTCCTGGGCCCACGGGACTCCCCACTTGACTTCCAAGCGACTTCTCTGTCCCGGGCATTGGAGTTGGAGAGGAATAGACAGGACTGGTGGGGGCTGAGGAAAGAGATGGCGATGATGACAAAAATATGGAGAGAACTAACATTTACAAAGGACTCACCCTGACAGTCATCTAAATAAATAACTCCTTTAATCTACAACTCTGTGCAATAGGTATTATTATCATCCCCAGTTTTCTGATGACTAAACCAAGTCACAAAGAAGTTAGGTAATCTTCCCAAGATTTGAACCAGAAGATCTAGCTCCAGGGTCCATGCTCTTAACCACATTGTACCTAAAGTTGTTGAAGGTGGGCAGCAGGTCAGAGGAGACCTCCTGAAGGAAACTTCGAGAGTCCAGGTAGACATGCCTGTGGCACAAGCCCAGTCTGTTAACACTCAGGCTCTATGCAGGGAGGAAAATCAACTTGACTCTGGTGCTGATTACACAGCGTGGCTCAGAGCCCAGAGGATGAGAACAGGGTTACTCATTGTGGTCCCTGGACAGCAGCATCCACCTCATTTGGGAGCTGGTTAAAAATGCAAATTCTCAGGCCCCTCTGCAGTTTTCTTAAAATAGACTCAAATTTTTAACTGGCTCCCAGATGACTCCCAGGCATTCTTAAGTTTGGGAGGTCTTGGTATAGAATACGAGAGCTAGACACGCCCCTGGAGGTCACATGAATGGCATGCCCAAGGCCACAGAGAAAGTCAGTGGAGAGCCAGTGACAATGCCTCAACCTCGACTTCCAGTCTGGGCCATCTGTGCTGCCACAGTCAAGTCGGGGCCATGGCTCTTCTCCTCACTACAGAATCGATCCAATCATAGGAGGCAGTGGCTGTGCTGCTCTCCCAAGCTCTTGCCACAGCTGACTTTTCTGCAGGAGGCCCCTTCAGAAGGAAGCCAGCCTCAGACTTCCGTATCAACCTTTACCTAGAGAGAGAGTGCGCAGGAATTTTCTCGGACACCTCACTCACTAACTGCAATTTCCATTCAAAATGGGGCTTTCCTGTTCTGCTTTCAAACCTAGACCTTGGGATAGATATTCAACCACTCTCCCTCTCTCCATCAGTAATATCCTTCAGGTATAAAACAAATCTTGGTGGAGAGAACACAGACTTTGAAGTCACAAAGACTCAGGTGCAAAAATCAGTTTCATTGTTGCTTACCTGTGTGACCTTGGGCAGTTTGCTTGGCCTCTCTGAGCTGCATTTTATTCATCAGGAGACGAGAATATCTGTGTCATAAATTGATGAGATAATACATGTCTAATGCCTAACATATTCCTTTTCCCTTCCTTGACCACCTTCCGTCACTGACCACCAGGCCTGAGCCCCAAGTGTTTGGGACTGATCATGGATAACTTGAAGCCAAAATGAGATCTTCTGGGGGCTGCTGACGCCAATCTCATAGGAAATGCCATAAGAATGGGGAGAGGGTGAAGAGAGGATTATCACTCAGGGAGTTCAGATACCTGAGACCTGACTCATTGCATTGCTGTCACTGTGTTAGCTGAAGCCACAGCCCAGCCTCTTTCTAGGCTCAGACACATGCTAATAGCTGCAGGTAGAGCCCAGGAGCATATCTCCGCTAGGGTCCTGATGGCCCCCAGGGGAACTGCCTCAGCCAGCATGGTGGTCCAGGTCAAGCCAAAGAAAACACAGGAGAGGCTGAGACCGGAGTCCTTTGCTCCTGGGATTGGAATCAGCAACCCCCCAGGTCTGTTGAGTCGGCACCATCCATGTCGTTCTCAAACACTCTCCAAGCCACCGCTTCCCACATTCTGGCTTGACACAGTGAAAAAGACCCTAGAAGAGCTTCCAGGGACCACATCTAAGAGTAGCCCTTACCTCCCCACGCACAGGACAAGCATCACACACAAGCATCACACAAGCATCATCCTGGCAGAGGCAGAAAGTCAAGGAAGCAGAACAGCCTAAAAAAACTGTTGCCCACATAGCCCAGGACCCACCTACCTGCCACTGCCTGTGCCATTGAACAAAGGTCCAAGGCCATTTAGCACGTTGCCTTCCCAGGCAGGAGACCCTTCACGATTCCTACTCTTAGAACACCTCCAAGGATGCTTTCCTCTTTCCTGAAGCATGCATAATTATAATTGCTGCTATTTGTTGAGTGCATGCTCTGTGATAAGTATTTTATGTAATAGATTACCCAAAATGACCTTCACAAAACCCTATGAGATAGAACACATAGTATCCTCTCTTACGTATGAGGAAGCAGAAGCTCAGAGGGAACGAGGGAAATATTTACTCAAAGCCATACAGCTAGCAATATGAAGCCAAGAGTCCCGCTCAGATCCCTGTAATTCCAAGGTCATGTTCATAGCCACTTGGTTAACAGATGTCATTGTCATAAAGATTCCCTCTACCCTTCTTAGTTCTGCTGCTTAACCATTAATTAGTCGTGCTTTAAAAAGTAATCATATCACTCTATCGCCTTCTCTCCTTAATTATACTTTGTCTATATTCCCACTCAGTTATAGGGACTACACCTCCATTTTATTAGAGCTAAACAGTATGGAGTTGGCAGGACTATCACCTCCTTCATTCAGCACACTGTACCTACATCAATGACCGAAGACATCAGAACTCTAGGCAAACTTCCTCCACTGCTGACACGGAACTAATTCTAGTATAAGAACCTGAACATTTTTTACCTTCGCAGATTTCCAGAAGGACTTGGAGTTGGCCTGCCTTCTTCCTGATGGGGTCTTAGAGTTAGAGCATGGCAGAGCAGTTTCTGGAACCTTCTCTACCAGTTCAGGCTGTCCCCACTGCTCTTCCTTTGCCCTGAGCCTGTAAACTCCACATTCCTCATTAACAGTAAAGTCAATAATTGTACTTCTTTGACGAGCAAGAGTCAGACCCATCCCCAGGCACCCCAGATGCCGCAGACCTGTGTACTTTTCCAGAATTTATATTAAAAAAAATAATGATTGCCAATTCCAAATGGCAGACTCAATCCTCCTGACCTGCGGTTTTAGTTTTTGCTCCTGAGCTGAAGTCAGAGCCTGGAGCCAAAGGGCCTTCAGATTGTAGATTCAGAAGGTTGTCTCTGGCCCATAAGGCATCTCCCTCCTCATTCTTTCTCTAGTAAATGATACAAAAGTTCTCCCTAATTAGACTCTCCTTTTAAGTTCTGTAGACTACTAATGAGTAAGAAAGAGGAGGCACTTGGGAGCCCCGAAGAAATTATTTGAAAGCAAAACCAAGTGTCCTCAGTAAAATATCCCCATTTCAGTCAAAGAATTTTTTTCCCTTATATGACCACCTGACACAGCCCAGCTGGCAGCTTCCTGAGTAATCAAAGACACTAGCTTTCTTCAGAGAAAATGGGCCTCTACTTTATATTCCTGGGGGCTTCTTTTGCTTGGCAAGCTGTCTCCTTATCAACTTGACCCATCTATGACCCCTGATCTCTCTCTGGCAAGGCAAAAGTTGGTATTCCCTTTTGCCTAATACTCTTTCAGGGATCCAGAGAGGGTAAGTTAATTGCTTGAGGATGCACAGTAAGTTGACAACAGGGCAAGAACTGGGTCCTAGGGATACAGATTCGAGGTCATTTTATTCCATTTCTAATAATCCTGAGCATTCACTGATAGTGAGAATGATGCTTTGCAGGCATCGTTCATTTATTCCTTTATCAAATTGTTATTGAGCAAAGAGTTATTCAGTTGCTGAGCCTATAGCAGGGAGCCAAACAAAGTCCTTGCTCTCTCAAAGCTAACATTCTAGCCTGGGAGCGACAATAGACAAATATATAAGACAATATCAGCCATTACCCAGTGCCTTGAAGACAAATGCAATAGAGAAGGGCTAAGAATGCTGTTTGGAGAGGAAAATCAGGGGTAGTCATTAGGAGGAGGTGGCAGAAGTGTGAGCAGAGGTAAACTAAGTGCAGAGGCAAGCTATGTCATTCATGGGGGGAAAGACATTCAGGCAGCAGGAACGGCAAGTACAACAGAACCAAGGAGGGAGCCTGGTATGCTTAGGAATGGCAAGGGAGTGAGCTGCTGGCAAAGTGCACGAAAAGAACTGAGCTAGAGATGAGAGGTAGCAGAGAGCACATTACATAGGGCCTGCCAGCCCATGGCGAGGACATCAACTTTTACTCTAAATGCTCTGAGTTGTGTGCTTGGGAAAACAAATTCTGACCAGTTTTAAAGGACTTATCTGGTCAATTTTTGAAGAACAGTCTGGAGGAGGTCAAGGGTAATGCTGAGGAACGGGCAGAGGAGATCATTAAATCCTTCAGCAGCCCTACGAGATAAGTCCTATTATTATGAGGCAACTGAGGCTCAGAGAGATTAAAGAATTTGCTGCAGATCCCATACGAGGACATGGCAGGCTGGGAATGAACCCATATTTGACCCTGAGCCTGAGCTGTCCCAGGGCTGGAAGCTCAAAGACCAGAAGACACTAAGAAAAAGGGCACTGGCTGCTGTCTTTGAGAAATAAATCTCTCTTACTTCAAACTCCCCTAACCAGCTCCCCTGAACTCTGTTCACTTGAGAACTACCATTTATTGGGGCCTCACTGTGTCCCAGGCACAGGCTGGGGTTTTGACGTACTGGATCTCATTTAATCCTCACTGTAGCCCAGGGATCTGGGCATTATTATCCCTGTGTTACCAGATGAAAAAGATCTCATTTTCTCAGTACAGATAGTGAAAACATTCCAAAGCTGCTTTGGGGTTTAATTCACAGAAACCTCAGCATTTAATCTACTAAACCGGAAAGTAATCCCCTCTCTGGCTGGCCCTGGGAGCCTGTGTCTGTCCACGGTCATGGGGGAGAAGCGGTAGGTCACACTCGCACACGTGCGCACGCACACACAGTCCACACTCCAAGTCCAACCAACCCCTGACCCATATCGACAATGCCAGCCCTCCGTCAGGCCCACAGGGCTCCCTCTTGTCATCCCCATTAGTGGGGCCTTGTCCTTCCCTAAAGCCTCTCTCTCCTCTATGCACACACAGCCGACGGCCTCCCTCAGGCCACTAGGCAGTCCCCAAACCCACTGCAATGCTACCCCTGGCTGCAGTAACACATTCACCTGCACTCCTCCCTACACAAAACATCGAACCCTCAGGCCTGGCCTTATCCCCTCCCTGTTCTCTTATCCACATCAAAACTTACCAGATCTGTCTCTCTCTCTCTTTTTTTTTTCCAGGCCCTAGTACCTCTAATTTGATAAGCTAGGCTGGACTCAGTTGTGAAGGGCTGCCAGGAAGTTATTGATACCAAAATCTCGGTTAATCCTTTTGTCTTTCAAAAGAGACCTTCTGAGACCATTGTCTGTTCCCAGTCAGTAAAGATAACGGAGAACATTGCTGAGTGTGGCAGACACAGAGAAATGAGATCTCGAAAAGAGGTGAGGTGTTTCCTAAAATTCTGCTTCTCTAAGATTCCTGACCTCAGAGAGAAATCCAATCTGATAATGATTTAAGCGCCTATTACGTGCGAGGCACTTTTCTTAAAGATCTCACAGTCTCACTAGGAGCTAGGCACACAGACAATAACAATGACAGGGTGATGGTGCAGATCCAGGGTTATGTACACGGTTTAGGAGGGTTGAGGGGGGAGGGGTTAAAGTCTATCCTGAGGTGGTTCTTAACAGCATCAGGAATAAGTATTGAAGTATAAATGTAAATGTGTTCACAAGACTAATGAAGAGGAAAGAGCTTTCCCGGCAGACGAAACTGTGGGGGACAAAGGCTGAGAGGAGTGTGGGACCACAGCGTGTGGGATGGGGGGCCTTGGCATTGCTAGTGTGGATGGGGTGGTGGGTAGAACCAATTTGGTTTCTCCTGGTAATGTGTTTATACTCTGATATTTCAATGAATTCCTCAGTGAACTCCTTCAGCTTCCCCCGGGGGTGAGAGTATATAGTTGGAACTGCAGGGGCTTCAGTAAGGGGAAGACTTCCTGATGGCTCAAAAGCCCTCTGGCTCCCCAGTACCTCGGGAATCCAGTTCATGGGAATGACTAAAGACTAGGTGGACCTGCTAAGCTCCCAGCTGCCTTTTGGACCTCTTGTCCTCCCACAGCCTCCTCTGCTTTCTCCATGAAGCTGTCCTTGCTTCTTCCCCGATGAAAGGGTAACTCTCTTATGACACTGTAATGGACCTTCCCGTGTCAGAGACCTATGTGAGAGCAACAGTCCGGGCCCAGCATGGCCCAATGGGAAAAAGCAAATGCTCAGGGGTCATCATAATGTGTGGTGTTGGGGGCTGCAGTGGAGGTGAGCAGGGGCGGGGCAGTGCGGTACAGCGGTTAAGCCCACAGATTCTAGAGACAAAGGCCTTGACCCTGGCTGAACACATGCAACTTTGGGATGAATTTGTTAAAGATCATCACCTGGCCTCACCCTCAGAGATTCTGATTGTATTGGTTTAGGGAGAGAATTAGACTTGGGTATGTTTTCAAAGCTCTCTGGTGATGCAAATGGACAGCCAAGTTCAAAGCCACTGTTTTAGAGCCTAACTGTGGAGTTTAAGTCCCAGCTGGATGGCAGACTAAGTCGCCAAGTCTCAATTTTTTTTGAAACCGTCAAAAAGGATAATATAGTACCTCCTCTGAGGAGTGCTAGAAGACTTAAATTATATAATGTGCATCGATCTCTGAGCGCAGGCACTGCGTGTGGTAAACAGTTAGTATTAGCTCTCATTAGAATCACTTAGGGCAGGGTATGCTTGACTCAGCTCTGCCCCCCTCCAACGGAGCCCATCACAAAAGGGGCACCTGAGTGGTAAGAGTTGTATTGGAATCGATTTATTTGAGTTCTTCCTCAGGCAGCCAAGCACCACCCAGGCAGAGTCCAGCCTCAGTCAGATCCTCCTGAAGCTTCCCAGAGAACTCTCCCTCACTCCTCAGGAAGCTGGCAACTTAGATCCCCTCCGGTACCCTTTCTACACCAGGGCAAACAAGTGAGTGCTCAAGACAGCCCCAGGACCCCTCTGTCTTCTTCCTCCCCACCACCCCACACCCCAATAGTGTCCCTGCTGTGTTCTCAGAACACAAACCTAAGCACCTCAATTCCTCAAACACATAGCACTCTGGGAGTTTGGCAAGGGGACCCATCAAGGCATCTCTCCTGCCTCTTGGGCCCTTTGTCATCCAGTCAGTTAATAGTAAGATTCTGACTAGCAGAGGAACTGATTTAAATGTGCTCCTCTCAGCCTTCCCTGGGACCCTGTCAATCCAAAAACCTGCATCCTAGCACCCTGGAAATGAAACATTACGTCTCCGAAGAAGGTTGAAAGATGCCTATGGGCCTTCTGCTGTTACATTGATCAAGAACTGTAAAATTCAAGAACATGTAAGAGTTACAGTACAATTGTCAGGGATTCGTCTCATTATTGTTGTCAAGGCTTTACAGCACAATCAAAAGAAATGTCTGTAGGGGAAAGGAAACCTTCGTTCCCTCTCTTCATCCCTCTGACCAGCCTTTTCCTCACTCCCCGTGACCAAAAGGAAATATCTTAATCTGCTAGATCGGCCGCCTTTCCAATCAGCCAGTCTCACTGCACAGAGATAGCTGACGCCTAGGGGCCTCTCTCTCCCACTCCCTGTGGCTTCTTAACAGAGCTGGTAGGGGACCGATTGTTGCCCCTCTGTAAGGCGGGCCCTGTCACTCCTCTCTCTGTTTTTTTTTTTTTTTTTTTTTTTTTTTTTACGCGTGCTGTAGCAGGGCTGCTGAAATGTAGTCCATGGACCACTATCAGTCTATGAACTGGTTTTTACTGATCTGCAATGAGATTAGGAGCTGTGCCAGAATATAAATCGACAACATAACTAAACACACTGTTTAGTTCAGCTGACATTTTTTCTTTTTTCCCAGCAAGACTTTCTTGACGAAGGAAACAGCATGCTGATTTACGTCCTTCACATGATGCTTTTCTCACTGCATTGTGTTCATGGGGGCTTCCCTTGTGTAGCACTGTGCTACCGGATACCCCTCACATCAGACGGGGTACCTGGCTGGTGGTAAAGTTCAGGTTTGAGCTTTGATGGAGGGACAGAGTTCCCACCAATGTTCCAACCCTGCTTTAGCAGGCCTTAGCATCAGGCTTGGCCCAGCTCATAATAAAGTGGGGTTTGTTTCTTTTCCTTGTGTATAATCACCCCCCCCCCAACAGCTCAGCTGGAACAAGGAACATTTGACCAGCCAGAATTCAGGCTCTAATACAGTCTTTATCTCCCCAATGCCCTTAACTAGTTGCATTTGTATTTAAAAATGTATTGATATACAGTGTGTTCAAGGTTACTATAAAAGAGCTAACAGGTTTCAGATGCGTGATCCACATCAGGCAGAATCCATGCTTGCAGATGGCCTCAGAAGATGAAAACTCAGGAAATATTCTGGAAAAAAAAAAAATCCCACCCAAACTACATGTATCTATGAAGGTGTAGAGAGAGAGGCACAAGTTTCGGTAACCTGACTGGGACTACAGCTAAACCCTGGGTCAGTTGTGACAGTGCTCAGTGCTTCCAATAATAATCAATGAGGCTTCACAGCAGAATGGCGACAAACACGACCCGTAGGTGTGTACCGTGCTTTATTCTTTTCACAGTCAGAGCAGGTAATTAGGTTCCCTAATCTCTCAGAAGACTCTCTTTAGTACTTACTATATCTGCGCCCCTAGAAAGTTGCCAAGACTCAATTCCTCCATCTGTGAACTGAGAGGGAAAGTAGACATTATGGAGAGGCAGACATGGGTTCTTTGCAAGGGAGTGCTTTTGACAGAGCGACCTAAGGAAGGGTGGCCTAATGCTATGCCGACTCTCTAGGCATTGGGACAGCAGCTGGATGTCTCCTAGGGAAACAGGTTAGTGAAGAGAACTGATGGCTCCTGAAGGTCTCCCTCCCTCAAAAAACAGGTGACAATTCTCTGTTCTGTCTTACTGTATGCCAAGAGATCTCAACAGCCAGAGCCACAGGGAAAACCCATAACCTTTAACCAAACACTCTGGCACCCATATTTCCACTGGCTGTTGTGGTCTGAGGGGTCCATGTGCACGTGTGGCTATTTATTTTTACTTGTTTTTGCTGTGTATAATGATGTCCAAGAAAAAAGGTACATTTCGATCTTCCAATGACAGCATGGTAGTTTCCTCAGGCTGCCTAGGTGGCACTTTGTTACCACCAACTGGGGAGCTTAAAACAAGGAAATTATTCTCTCAGGTTTCTGGAGGCCAGAAGTCCAAATTCAAGGTGTCAACCAAGCAGTGCTCCCTCGAACGGCCCTAAGAGAGAACCCTTCCTTTCCTCTTCCATCTTCTGAAGGCTCCAGCACTTCTGAGGTTGTGGCCCGATCACTCCAATCTCTACTCTATCTTCATGTGGCCTTCTCCTCTTCTACTTTTTCTGTCTCTTATAAGAACTGTAGTCATTGGATATAGAGCCCGTCCAGGTAATCCAGGATGATTTTATCTCAAGATTCTTAATGACATCTGCAAAGACTCTTTTTCCAAATAAGGTCACATTGGCAGGTGAACATATTTTGGGGAGGGGGCACCATTCACCCGCTATACCAGTGTAACGCCATCAACAGCAAGAACAGCACCTCGCATACAGCAGAGGGAATAGATGTTAAATGAAACGACGGATCTGATTTGCTCACGTCAAAGACATTGCCCGATGCTTGCCCTGAGCCAGCTAGCTCCTAAGGACACTAAATAAGTGAGACACAGCCCTAAATTTGAGGAGCTCAAGGTCTAAAGGGGAAGACAGAAACAGACAGAGCAGTGTGAATCTTAGCTTCACCGCCTTCTAACTGGGCAGCCGTGAGCCTCAGCTTCCCTTCACTATCTGTACAACAACAACAAAATAATACCAATGGCAGGGGTGGGGCAAAGTTTTTTAATTATTGTGGAGGAGCCCACAGACCCATCTCTCTGCCCTCACTCACTTGCCCTCAAGAGGTGAGAAGGAATTATCCGACTGGTCAATTTGGTGGGACTAACGCAGCCACACTCCCTTCGGCTCCTCCCTCTTTATCTGGGGAGCTGGCTTGCCCGTAGAGGGCATGCATTTTGCTCTCCTCCTGACAAGTTAGTGATCTGTGCTCCCACCTGAGACAGCCTATCCCAGGACAGTGTGCATGTGTCCAGGGAAGGAACTCAATAATCTTGAGGCTGAGACTTAGAAAGCTGGCTTGCCTGCATACACACCACCTTCTCCAATATCAGCTTTAGTATCAATAATAAGCATGATATTTGGTCTCTTGTTTGCCTTGCACTTTTGTCTTCTGTCTCAATTGGTTCAAACTAAGGGAGGAAAGACGGATTTTGTTTATTGAGCTCTTCTGAACCCTTACGACAGCTGCAGTAGGGGGTTGTTGGAAAATTTAAATAGGACGATGCACATAGAAGTTCTTGGCATGAGTCTGGGACATAGTAGGTGCTTGGTCAAGGGCGACTACACCATTCTCCTTCCCATCTGCCTACGACACTCCCTTTAAGCTCCAGAATGAGGAAGGCACTGGAGTTGGCACAGAGACCGCCCTGCTTCTGGGATCCCTGGGTCCGCCGGTCCCAGAGCCAAGGCCTGCTTCAGATGCCGCCTGCTCCCAAGTGGCCGCCAGCCTGGGTGGTAATCAGAGATCCTAGCCGAGCCTTTGATGCCATAGCCACGCAGTGAGCCAGGCGCTGTTTGAAGTGCCTGCCTGTGTAATAAGGATTTCTAATTCTCTCGAACCAAAGCAACATTTGCAGTAAAGATCATTTTCGGAATGAAAAATAAATTGTGACTGGAGGGTCTGGGTTTGTTTCAAGAAGGGAGATCACCCACAAGCATCGTGTTCTCTAAGAAGCCACCCGCCCGCGTGTTTTAAGATGAAGAGCTCGCCACTCAGAATTTCAAAGTACGGCTAATTAAGAGCAGTTTATTAAAATGTCAATCTTTAAAACCAAAACAACTCTCTTCCTTAGCTTGCCGAGTGGGTGTCCCAGCTATTCTTCCCACCCCAAAGCAGGCAGCTTCCCCAAAGCCCACGAAAAAGTATCTGTCTATATATTGCTCCTAAAAAGTCAGGGATAACTGGTCCCAAGGAAGGCCCCCAACACCTGTCATTCTGCTACAAGCCCAACCCCCAGGAGCCTGCCTCATAAGACAAAAGATTGCATCTAAGTGTATAAATTCCAGAGCCAGTCTGTCCGGCTGGAAGCCTAGCCTCACCTTGCCAATTATGTGACCTTGAGCAAAGAGTTAACCTTTTTGCACCTCAGTTTTTTCTTCTATAAAATGCAGTGACCATAGTAGCACCTACCTCATAGGTTGCTGTGAGGATTAAAAGAGATAATATATGTAAAGCATTTAGACTGATGCCTGGTACATAGTAAGTGATAAATGAGTATTAGCACTATTATTTTCCCAAGTCTCCATGAGCAGGAACTAAATCTCACTTATTTCTTTAGAGATCTGTATCTTTTAATGCAAGAAATGTGCCTTATTCAGTTTTGTAACTCCAGTAATTAAGATTTAGCACACAGTAGGTGTGCTAAACACATCAATGAATGAATGAATGAATGAATGAATGAAGCATCCCCCATGGATGTTTGGAATCAGGACAAAGTCACTCACCTTTAGGAATTCATAATCTAAGGGCTGTCAAAGGAGGACAGGGCTGTGTGGTGGTAGCTTCTGGCATGGCTCCCAGGGACCTCTGCCTCTTGGTGTTCATGCTCTTGTGTAATCTCCTCCCTTGGGTGTGCCTGGACCGAGACATGTGTGCCTCATGACAGAACACAGCCAACTGCGATGAGCTGTCGCTTCCATGATTAAGTTATAAAGACTGAGATTTCCATCTCCCTCGCACTGTCTTGCCTTCTCTGCTTGCTTGCTTTGATGACCCAGGTTGCCATGTTGGAGGGGCCCCTGTGGTAAAGAACTCGGGGCAGCCTCCAGCCAACAGCCAGCAAAGTACTGGATTCCGCCGGCAGCCATGGAATGAGCTCAGAGTGGACGCTTCCCCAGTCCAGCCTCCAGATGGCTGCAGCCCCAGCCAGCACCTCGGTGCAGCCTGTGAGAGGCCCTGAAGCTGAGAACCCAGTTAAACTGTACCCAGATTCCTGACCTATAGAAATTGTGAGATAATTATTGTTGAGCCACTAAGTTTGGGGATAATTCGTTATACGAGAGATAACTAATACAGGCTGCAAGGAAGGGAAGAACCTGCGGGAGAGGCGGTGAGTGTTAAGAGTGAAAAATTTTCAAGTGGGCCAACTTCTGCTTCTGTAATCTCCTAGCTTGTTTGGTTCTAGGCTTTATAAACTGCCTCTTTTGGGAGTTCGGGGCTGATCTCCTCTAACCCTGCATGGTAGAGAGTCAGTCACCGGCCAGCTAATAAAGTCTCACAATTCATCTCAATTGGCTCCGTGGGTCTTAGATTTGATCGCACCACAACAGTGAGGACTGCCTCCCACCTTGTCTGGGATCTACCCTGCAGCCTACTCTCTAAAACACACCCTAGGAAAAAGGGGACTCAAGTCAGGAGGCCTGGCTTTGAGCCCCAGCTCTGTTGCTCTTGAGTGTATAACCTTGAGAAGCTTCCTTAATCTCTCCCAGCATCTGTCTCTTTGTAAAGAAAGATCACAGCACCTACCTTATGGGTGTGTCAGAGAGATTGAAATCATTATGTAAAAAAATGTGTGGCAGGCCTTTCCATACCTCTCAAGGTAGAGCAGCTGAGAGAGACCTGTGCCCTCGCCCTGATTGCCAGCTGAGGGCCCCAGCTGTCCCTTCGATGATTCACCACATAATCTCGAAGCACCTATTATGTGCCAGGCTCTGTGCTAAGCTCCAGGAACACAGAAGTCATCAAAACAGCACGGTCTCTGCCCTCATGGGGTTTACTTTCTAGTAGAAACACGGACACTGGCCTGGTAAAGGCAGTGAAAGTCTGGGGCTCTGGGGGAGGCATCGGAGATAGAAAAGCAGGAGTGTGGGCAAGCGTGGGCAGAGGAGTCAGAGGAGGCTCCATGAAGTGGCCTCAGAGCTGAGAAGTAAAGGGCTAGTGGAGTTAGTTGAGTGAAGGAGATGGCAGAAGGATCAGCATGTTCGAAGGGCCACTGATAAGAAATAGAGAGCGAGTTCTTATTTAAGAATTATTTATTTAGCATATATTGTATGCCAGACACTGTTCTAGGCACTGAGGATATACCATTAACCAAAACACACATTTCCTTCCCTCATGAAGCTTATATTCTAATGGAGAAAGAAAGATGCTAAATAAATAAATAGAATGAAAAAAGGTAGTTTCAGATATTGATAACAGCCAGAATTAAATAACCCCCTAGATAAGAAGATGAAGAGGCGCTGAGTGAGGGGAGGTGGACATTCATTTGGCTGATGTGGCCAGGAAATGCCTCAAAGGCCTGTTTTTAAAATTTAAGTTTGTTGGGGTAATATTGGTTACTACAATTATATAATTTTCAAGTGTAAATTACAATGTGACATCTGTATATTCTATTGTGTTTATCACCCAAAGTCCAGTTTCCTTCGTCTATCCTGTATTTGATCCCCTTTACCCAATTCACCCGACCCACTTATAATTGACTCCCTTTACCCTGTTTACCTCCCCCCTCCTCCCTCACCCTCTACCTTCTGGTAACCACTAGTCTGTAGTCTCTGTTTGTTTGTCCTGTTCATTTGTTGCTTTTAGGTTTATATCCCACATGTAAGTGATATCATGTAATATTCAACTTTTTCTGTCTGTCTTATTTCGCTTAGCATGATTATCTCAATGTCCATCAGTGTTGTTGCAAATGGCAGTATTTCATCTCTTCTTATGGCTGAGGAATATTCCATTGTATATATATGTAGCACAGCTTCTTTAGCCAATCATCTATCATAGGGCACTTAGGTTACTTCCATGTCTTGGCCACTGTGAATAATGCTGCTATAAATATCAGTGTGCAAATATCTTTTCGACTATGGGTTTTCAAGTCTTTGGGGTAAATACCTAGTAGAGGGATTGCTGGATCAAGTCTTAGTTTTTTGAGGAAACTCCATACTGTTTTCCATGATGGCTATATCAGTTTGCAGTCCCACCAGCAGTGTATGAGGGTTCCTTTTTCTTTGCATCCTCTCCAACATTTGTTATTACTTGTCCTGTTGATTATAGCTATTCTAACAAGTGTGAGATGGTTGGTACTCATTGTGGTTTTGATTTACATTTCCCTAATAGCTAGCAAAATTGAGCATCTTTTCAAATATTTGTTGGCCATTTGTATGTCCTCTAGGGAGAAGTGTCTGTTCAGGTCCTCTGCCCATTTTTTGATTGGATCGTTTGGGTTTTTTTTGTTGTTGTTGTTATTGAGGTGTATGAGTTCTTTGTATATTTTGGATATTAGGCCTTTATCGGAGGCATTGCTTACAAATATATTTTCCCATTTGGATGGTTGTTTCTTTACCTTGTTGATGATTTCTGAGTAGAAGCGTTTTAGTTTGATGTAGTCCCATTCATTTATTTTAGGTTTTACTTCCCTTGCTTTTGAGGTCAAATTCATAAAATCCTCTTTAAGTCTAAGGTCTCGAGTTTCGTTCCTATGTTTTCTTCTATGCACTTAGTTTTTTCACGTCATATATTCAGGTCCTTAATCTATTTTGAGTTAATTTTGGCATGTAGTGATAGATAATAGTCTAGCTTCATTCTTTTGCAGGTGGCTTTCCGGTTTTCCCAGCATCATTTATTAAAGAAGCTTTCCTTTCTCCACTGTATGTTTTTGGCTTTTTTTGTCGAAAATTATTTGCCCATATAAATATGGATTTACTTCTGAACTCTCAATTCTGTTCCACTGATCCTTGTGTCTGTTTTTCTACCAATACCATGCTGTTTTTATTACTGTCACTTTGTAGTATATTTTGAAGTCAGTCAGAGTGATGCCTCCAGCCTCGTTCTTTTTTCTCAGGATGGCTACGGCAATTCAGGGTCTTTTGCGCTTCCATAAAGGGGTGACTTTTGAGCTGAAAACTGAATGATGGCGAAGGAATGAGGCATTTGAAGTTCTGAGGGGTGGGGTACAGAATTTCCTGCAGAGGACACAGCAAGGGAATGGTCCTGAGGACCAAATGATGTGGCTTGCTCTAGACCCAGCACGAAGGCCAATAGGTTAAAGGGGAGAAGTCAAGAAGAACGTGGCCCAAAACGAGGCTGGCAAGGTGATCGGGGAAGATCCTGCAGGGCCTTCCAGGCTGTGGGGAGGTTTGACCTTTTTATCCTGGTACTAATAGGAGCCACTGGAGGGTCAGGAAAAGTGGGCATGCCATGACAATATATGAGTCCTGGAAACATAATGCATGGAGAATGAATGAGACAAGGGTGACACAGGAGACCCGGTAGACAGAGAAGAGCCAATTATACAGGACAGGCATGAGAGACAGAGAGATGATGGCCTTGGGGTTGAAGGCAACGGCTGTTCCCAAGCCTGGGTCTCCAGCTTAGTGCTTCCTCACCTGGCCAGGAGAAATACCCGACCTGGAGGCCACACTAGTCTCTGAGCAAGTCCCCTCCCTCTAGGACTCTTCTGCAGAGGGACTCTTCCCCAGATGGGCAGTGGAATCACCGAAAGTCCCCAGATCTTCTTCAGAGGACTGCTGCCCTCTCCTGTTACAGACCTTTTATCAAAAGTTTTTGCACAGAGGATGGCAGTGTAGGTGCTGGATGCAAATTACCAGGGTTCAAATGCCAATTTTACCACTTAATAGCCATGAGATCTTGGGAAAGTGTTCTCTCTGTGCTTCAGTTCGCAGTTCAAATGGACATTGTAATGAAGACTTCATAGGGCGTCACACAGATTAAGTGAGGTCAAGTGCTAGAGCCCTGACCCAGTGAGTACTCCTCAGCATGAGTGATTACAGGATTAAAGGTCCCGTAGACTGCTTTGCTTGGTGACCTCCTCCTCCAATTCATCAAGCTTCATATCCTCAGGGTGTAGAAAAACAAATGACAAATGATGTCTCCCACACTCAGTGCCTCCACCCAATCTGACCTGATCTAGCAGGTCCCCCCAAAAAATCCAGGGATTTCTTCCTTGCCCTATCCTGCTTTGAGCCCAATGTCCTCCACACAGGTGTGTGATACAGTCACCCCTGGAAGCACACTGCTAGCATGTGGGCCAGGTGTGTGAGGCGCGAGGTCCTGAAACCCGACCTCAGTGTCCACCTTTCCGGCAAGCCCCTCTGGAGGTGGGTTTAAAGAGACCTGGGACTGTCTCTGTCCTGGTCTCTGACGGATCCTAATACCAACCCAGGGCTCAATAGCTGCACCTTAAATGAACGAATAAATATGTAAATGAATAAATGAATGAAAGAATGCGGTGTCTTCGCCGATGCGTGGGTTTCTTAAAGGCATTTGTTCATTCATTGGACAGATAGTTATTGTGTGGGAATCTCCTTCAGGTCCAGGCTCTACTCCACTCGGGGTTCCAGTGGGCTGACGGCCTGGATGCATGACCCGGGTGCCCTTGTCATTTGGCTTCAGGAGACTGAAGGGCAAGAGAAGAGGGACACACTTGCCTGTCTGGGTGGCAGTTTAGCAACATCCCTGCTCCATCCAGCAGGGTTCTAGTAACTACTGCTCTCTCCCTCCAGGGGGGACTGAGCACCCCGCTGTGGCTAGCCCTGGGGTGCTTTGCTTCCTTGTTGGTTTCCCTTAACAATGCACACAGGTTATAAATAGTTTCTTTATTAAATGCTCTTCAAATTCCACACCTCCCCCCCCCCCCCACCCACCTCACCCGCTTGCATTTGGTGCAGTACATCACTAGGTTCTGGCCCAGTCCCTGGGACTTAAAGCTTGCTCTGTGGCAGGGTCCTTCCAGTTGCTGAGGCAAGGGGCGAAAATTCCTGCGTTCAGGGAAGAGACTGACAAGAAGTGTGATCGATCAATAACTAAAATATATATTAAATAGTTGTAAGAAGGGAGGTGGGAATTGTGGGTGAGTTTAAATAAGGAGACCAGGAAGGCCTCACCATGAGGGTGACTTTAAACAGTGACCTGAAGTAAGTGAAAGGCATGGATTCTGAAAGAGAAAAGCTGAAGGAAAAGAAATGTAAAGGCCTTGAGGCAGGGTGTGTCTTCCTTGATAAAGAAGTGAAGAGGAGGCTGAGCTGGCACCAAGTAGGTGTTAGTGAACGTTGTTGTCATTGAAGGGGATAGAGGGAAGAGAGAAGGAAGTACAGAGGGAGGCGCCACTGTGAAGGGCAATGTTCATATCACCATGCCAACCACAGGAGCCTCTCTCAGGCCCCCTGACCCAACGAGTGACTGCCTCAGCTTCTCACCTCACACATCCCGGGCTCTATGTCATCCCCAGGTGTGGGGGCCACCCCTCGATGCTAATTAACCCCCACCATGGCTGCTCCTCTTGGTGGAAGCTCCCTATCTTCTAGATTGCACGAGGTACCAGGAAGATAGCCAGTTCCCTGGGTTCCCAGTAGCAGCCCCAAGCTGGAGGGAAGCCCAGTAAGAGGGGCCCTGGTTCCCGGGGGCCTGAGACCTGCCCTCCCCAGGCCCAGCATCCCAGTGTCTTCTAGGCTGACCACAGGCAAGACCAGTACCCTGCAGAGGGGAGGGGGCAGAGGAAAGGAAGAGGGAGTCGGCAGAAGGCGGCTCTGCCCCATGCCCGGGAGCCTGTCCCTGGGGAGTCTCTCTCCCTTTGGTGATTGTTTCCCAGGCTCCCTGGAGCCAGAGGAGGATGGAATGTTCTTATCACTTTCCAGAGGGAAGACTTTCTTCTTCCTTCACAAAAATGTTAAGCTTCATAATCCGATAGGGAACCTGGACAGGCTGCAGCTGGCAGCCTGGGTTCTACTTCTGGGAAATATAGGAAGGGGGAGAGAGAAGGGAGGGTAGGAAGGGTGGAGGGGGGTGACTCTTGTGGAGCAGGACCGGGGAGGGGAGACTAGGGAAGAGGGCAAAGGCCTCCAATACCCTTACCTAATAAGTGGAAACCTTGGAGATCCATCTCAGACCCCAAGACTACGAGAGATGCCTTTCCCCCAACCCCGCCTCAGCTCTGTTCTATGAAGGGTGGTTCCCAGCCAGAGCAGAGTTGATCCTGAGACCTCTGCATGGTTGGCCTGCTCCCACACCTCCATGGAGAGCCCACTCACCCTCTACAGGGCAGGTCGTTCTGTTCCTTGTGGGACGCTGAGCCTGAAAAAGCCCCTCCACACACAGCCGTAATCACAGGTCAGAGGCATACAGTAGAAGGGACAAGACAGGTGATTTTGGGGCGGGGGGGGGGGGGCGGGCGCTGTCCTCCTCAGAAAGCCAGAGCTCTATGAGGCTATGATACTGTGACTCCCTAGGAATAGGTCTACTTCCTGAGTTTCAGGGAGATTTCCTGAAACTCAGAACTGGTGAGAGCCAATTATACCTACAAGATGACATGTGGCCATTTATTCATTCATTCATTCAGCAGATACTGACCCTTTAGCTTCTGTCCTAGTGGTAGGTTGGCCTCTGGAACTACAAATGCCTTAGAGGTCCACAGTTCTGGGAGTCCAAGAGGCCCAGACATTTCCTTGGGGTCTCCAGGGAGGAGCAACTCCTCCCTCAGGTCAGTATGGTGTGGGGAGAAGATGCATTGAGGGCACCTGGAGCCAGTATACTTTCCTCCCTCTTCACTTCTTTCAGTGCGGGGAGGTGTGACCATGGTTGGTGATCACTGGCCCCAACAGCTATTGGATCCCAGGAACGATTGTGGTAAAAAGACAAGAATTGCTACTGGGGTCCAGCTTCCAGTTCTGGCCTAACTGGTCAGCCTCCTCTCATGACAGAGAGCTCACTGCTCCTTACAACAGTCCATCTTAAGGCTGGGTGTCAGGTTAGATTGTCCTGCTCATCCTACCTAAAATCAGGTGTGCAACAATGCAGACTCTAATGTAAACTGGCTTTTTAAAATCAAGTTTATTGAATGAAATACCTTTCCATGAATATGCTGATTTCATCCTAGGACAAACACATTTATTTATATGTGTAGATTAAAAAAAAAAAAAAGCTTTAATGACAGTTATCTGAGTGGGGTTCCATTAAGAAGATCCTTCACTAATTTACAGATTATATAATGCTTGAACTTTTATAAAGTATGAATTACTTTTATAATAAAACACAAGGACATGTCTATCCTGAAATTTAAAATAAACCAATATGTTCCTTTACAATAAGAAAACTTTTGTATGGTGAAACAGCGGGATCAACTGAGGGAAAAGACAACTTCGCTTGGAGGAAGGGGAGAGGCAAGCGTTCTGATACATTCCGTTCCACACCTGACGTGCCCCTTGCTAAGTCCCCCGGAGCAAGGTGGCTCGCACCCAGCCAGAGCACTGCCTCTCTTCGGTAAGCCCATCTAGGGAAGGAAGGGTCCACCCTGGGCACAGGGCACCGCACAGAGCGAGGGTCAAAGTCAGATTAGTAGCACTAATAGCTGTCCTCCATGTGAGAAGAGCCTGTGTTTCCTTCGAGAAAGATGAAGGTTCACCTGGGTCAGGTGTCCTATTGTCAGTGTCATCTGGGAAGGGAGCCAGCTGCAATTCAGCAGACTCTGAGGCCACACCTCCACCTTTGCTCACCTGAGAGACCCAGTAGCCAACCCCTGCCGGCGGAATTAGGTTTGCTCAATTATTTGCCTCTACTCAAGGCTGGGAGGTACCCAAGTGCTCAAAAACTTTTTTAAACATGAAAAGAGGACCAGAGTAGGGAGCATTGGGCTGAACTTCTTCCCCTGGGACAGACATGGCTTCTGGGGTTAAGCAGGTAAGAAAAGAAAGAAAAAGACCTCTGTGCTACTCTTTTGAGATGAGCTCCACACACCTTTACAGTGGTCATTTAACAGCTTGAATACCTCCCACCTCCCCACGGGGTGTTTGGAGAACTCCTGGTTGGAGGCAGAGACCCCCCTCTAAGGGTCAAGCCATGACCTCACTCTGTTGACCCAACCCAGACACATGAAACTTTGAATCTTTGAATCAGAAAATGATGCAACTAAGCTGATGTTGCCTGGAGCTGATTTCGTATAGGGTGGAACCGCCACCGCACCCAGTTTCTAGAAAAGCCAGAGGCTAAGGTTCTGGGACTTCAGGTGCCTGGTGCTGGCAGGGAGTAGCACTGACTGCAGTGTCAGTGCCCTAAAGGGACAGCCCTGGGCATTCCCTGGACCTGGTCAGCTCTGCCAAGTGATGTTGGGTGTTGTTTCTGGTGGGAGTGTGGGGGAGTGGGCAGGGGGCTGCAGGCCAGGAGATCTGGGCCTCCCAGAGATTCTGCCAGTTTTCCAATACCCCTTTAATAAATCTTCTTCTTACCCAAATTAGCCAAAAATGGTTTATGTGTTTACAAGGCAGAAGCCAAGTCTGAATCAGCAACTTGTGTGTGTTTGGTTCAAGGAGGTACAGGAAGGCAGGAGGTTCTCAAGAAGAGAAAATAACTGTTGCGAATCACCCATGGACGTGTGTAGTCTTCTGGAGAACTAAGTACTATCCATCTGTTAAAAGAGCCGACAAGGAAGACCCGTCTCCCTATCCCACCCTTTGTCTCTGTAAAAGACACAATAAAACAGTTCCTGAATGGAATCCGCAGGATGGCTCAGAACTCCCAGGGCAAGTCCCTTCACTGCAGCAGCCTTTCATGAGGCGCTCTCAAAACCACCTTCTGTACAGCCCTCGGGGGTGCATGCTCAGCACAGCCTATGAAAATAGTACCTGAACTCCAAGTGGCATTATTCCTTAAGAACTCAGTGTGCATGGCACCCCTGAAGTTGTGCAACACAAGACGGTGGCCCCGGCTGTCATGGGCAGTGCAGAGGTCTGAGTTAAGAACCATGGAGCTCTGGGAAGCACATCCTAGCCAGGAGTATGAAAGGACTCTTGTATGATCAGAATGTTCCTGCCCTCCCAAAGCTCTCACCTTCCCGCATCCACATCTCTGGTTCCTGGCCCAGTTGTCACAGTCCCAGAGCCTCCTGCCTCCCTTGGCCTGAACACACCCCTTCCTTTACTGCCTTCTCTGGCATTGCAATGTCTGCATATGAGCTTCTGTTTCAAGGCAAATTTTGGAAGGGGGCTAATGGACGAATGGTGTGTGTGTGTGTGTGTGTGTGTGTGTGTGTGTGTGTGTGTGTGTGTGTAGGAGCCTACCCATCTCACCCACGCCAATGAAGAACAAGCTCTATCTCTCTGGAAGCTTGGCTGGCCCTGAGATGCTATCAGCAGCTCTTTACTCTTGCTCTACGGGAGCCAACACAAACAGACCACAGAGCCACCCCCAGGCCAGGCCGCCCTAGAAGGCCCACACCTCCATCCCACCCTCTTGGGCAGCTACCCATGGAACCAGGAGCCAGGTATCAGGCTTCAGCTGGCCAGACTCCTAGCAGCTCCTGCTGGCCCACACTGGGCCTGCAGCCCAGCCTGCCCACAGGCGCTGGCCACAGCCTGGGCAACGGGGCCTTAGAGCTCAGCTTGTTAGCACCCACCAGCCACCCTCCCCTCTGATCCCTGGGGTGCTGGCTTGGCAGAGAAGTGGGGTGTGTGGATGGGGTGTGCCCTGACTCACCAAGCTCCCCAAGACCTCCAAGTTTGCCCCAAGATGCTTTCCACAAAGCAACAAGAAACTCAAACGCTTGGGCCAGAAACAGAACATTTAGAACAATTTGAGGGGAAAAAATTATTCAGACCAATTTCAAGACATCTGAGAGCTCAAAGGGAAAATCGCAGCCACCTCTTCAGGCATCATTGTGTGTTCACGCCAAACCCCAAACAGCTTGGACTAAAGTAGCACAAAGGCTGTGAGTCCCCGCATCCCTCCAGAAGGGAACTGGCCTGACGCCTGGGGATCTGGTCCTCTGGGCCACTGGGCACGTTCTCTCCTCCATGACTCCACTTTTATGGACTTCCATTATGTGTGGTTGAGGCCTGTGGTACCACCCACCATCTGAAGCGATCCCCTTGTCCTTTAGAACTCAGCTCAGATGTTGTTTCCTCCTCAAAGCTTCTCTGGCCCTCCAGGACACTTTGCTGTGTGCCCTGATCCATTGTGCCACATGGTCCTTAGGACTAGCGTTCACTGAGCCCCTCGCATGCTCTGAGCAGGGAGCTTCACATGGGCCACCCATTTAAAGGGCACCACCATCTAATGAGTGGGTGTCATCACTCATGTCACAGATGGGGACACTGAGGCTCGGAGGTTTTAAGTCTTTTGCCCACAGTGAGCAGTGAGTAGTTACTAGAGTTTGGATTTGGAACCAGGCAGTGTGGAGCTCGAGGCTTGGCCCTGAACCGTTTCACACTGCCTCTCCAGGGGCTGCCCAGAGAAGGAAAGGACCAGCTCTGCTGTGGTGAGGGGAAAGTTGGGAAGGGCGGAATGAAAAGTTCCATAAAGGTGCCAGGTATCAAAGGATACAGAAATGTCTACCAGGTAGATACAGGTAAAAATGGCAGGGAAGAGCATTTCTAGGGAAAAGCCCAGGCTGGAGCTACAAGGTCTAGAGAGGTGAAATGGTAAAAGGCTGTGACTTTGGGTTCCTGCACAAGGGGTGCGTGGAGGACACGAGAGGTAGATACGGATGGAGAGTCAGACCAGACCCTAAAGCACCCTTCCCCATGAACACGCACGCACGCGCACACACACACACACACACACCGCTCTCACTGGGCCCGGGGGCACGGCCTGTGTTCTCTAGCTGAGGAAGCAGCACATTTGGGATATGAGAAGGAGGTGGAGTGCTCAGATTCGACTGGAGATACCGCAGGGCCAGTCACAGCCTGTCACTGGGGCCACATGAGCAATGCCAAGGATCTGAGTAGGAACAAAGGGCATCTCTGGGAGGCATTTGGGAGGTACGATTTATTAAAAATATATTGTTTCCTAGTTTCTATGATCATATCCAATTGGTAGATAAATTTTTGTTTAGTTTTAATTTTTTTCCCTCTAAAAAAGATTATGTATGCGTATAACAACAACGAAAGCACAACCAGAAGTGTATGAGGTAAAAGAAGGAAGTCACTTTCCTCTCTGTCCCCATCTACTTTCCTTCCTACAGGCCATCACTGCAATAAATTTGGTCCTTCCAGATGGGTATGCACATGTATAGGACTTTTTTTTCTTACTTAAGAGCTACACATCTTCTTCTGCATCTTGCTTTTTTTTTTTTTTCACTTCGTAATATATGGTGAATATCATTATTCACTTTATTCACTCATTTGATAAATATCCACTGGCACCCTGCTGAGCACCAGTGGGATGGAAGAGAAAGGCGGAGGTCGGAGTGATGCTGCATGAGGACTGCTGGCATCTTTGCAGGCCCCGAAGAGGGAGGAAGGCGCCGTGAGCTGAGGAAGGCAGGCGGCCTCTGAACGCTGGAAGAGGCAAGGGAAACTGATTCCCCTGGAGCCTCCACAGAGGAATGCACCCCTACTGATAGCTTGATTTCAGCCCAGGGAGACTTGTGCCAGACTTCCGAACTACAGAACAATAAGGTAACAAATCTGTGTTGTTTTAAGCCACCAAGTTTTTGATAATCTGTTACAGCAGCAAATAAAAAAATCTACTACAGAAGGCTAATGTAGGAAACCAAGTAAGAAATGCTGGAGCTTGGCCCAGAGTGGTGAGACAGAAGTAGAAAGGTCTAGGTTGGTACCCTCGATTATAAGGAGAGATACTCATGGGGGCAGACTTGGGGATCACTTGATGTGGATGTCGAGGGAGAGGAAGGAGCCAGAGGGGATCCTGGCTTTGGTGTGGGCCAGGGCATGATGGCGATAACTTATTCTGCACTCCTTGTGAGGGTCTTTATCTCATTCGCTGCTATGTCCTCGGTTCCTATCAGTTGATAGAACTTAATACATATCTGTCGAATGAATTTATTAATTAAATAAAAGGGAAAATCTAGGAATCTCAAGTTTGGGGAAAGACAAAGTTCCGCACTATGTCTCCCAGGTGTCTTTGTGTCCCACCAAGCCATAGCCATCAGAAAGACTGGTCAGGACCAGCATGGGGAGGAAAGATTAGGCCACTGTGGAGGGTCCTCCAGCTACCCCTAGCCTGTGAGGCTGAGCTCAGACAGTGTGGCCAGCTAGGAGTCCCCAAGACAGGCGAGGCAGACCGGAGGCAACTCGGTGCTGACAGTGCCCACTAATAGGAGGTCCTTATCACCCGGGAAGGAGCCAGGCGCTCTACTTAATTCAGGGGAAAGCTACTTTCTGGGAAACAGGTACCAATTTTCAGCAATCACAATAAGAAACATCCTCTCTCTGGCTGATGCGAGCCAACAAGGTAATAGGGCATTGTGCAGTGGGGAGAGATCAAAAGAATTTTTTTTCCAGGCCCGCAGTGGGCACTTAATCCATCTCTCTCTCTCTCTCCCTCCATTACAGCCCGTGGATGTACTATTTACGGAGCATATATTAGCTGCCTTTTTAGATATCGCACTTCCTCAAAACCACTTTAGAAGGAAAGTGAATTAGAAATGAATTCGAAACGCATGTAGCCGTTTTGCTGGCTCTTCCCTGCCCCCAGGCCAGAAGCATCTTCCTGCCTGAGTGTGGGAGCCCAGGTCCGCAAGCTCCCAGGACCGACGCTGCCAACCTCCAAAGCCTGTGGACACACTGGCTCCAGTCCATGGGGACCAGTGTCGGAATAGCAAGGCTGAGAGCAGGCTGAGGGCAAGGTATGCGTAAGGAGATGGGCAGAAGGTGCCAAGATTGAGCAAAGGTTGGGAAGCCAGGTTAAGACAAAGAAATAATCTGGGATGTGGATCCTCAGGAAGGACTTCATTTTGGACACACACCATCTTCTGCGGGGCCTCCTGGCAGGACAGAAGCCAAGCTTCCACATGGGCCTTCCTACCTTCTCGGCCGGGGCCCCACACTCTGACCTCCAGGGAACCTGGCCACCGTTGTTAGTTTAAGGCAGCTGCTCGTGTGGGTGCCATGTTGATACAGCTCCAGGCCTGTTTGCAGCACTTTCTCCCCTGGCTACCCCAGGCACCTCTGAGGGAAATGCAACACTCACTCCCTGATGCACAGGCATCTTCCAGGTGTGGATTCCAGGAGGGGCAAGGGAAGGCAGGAATGTGGGAAGTTTTGGTCCTCAGAGTGCAGGAAAGTTTCAACATAGGAGAATGCTCTGTCAGAAATTCCCAGTCCAGGCTCCTTCTTTTACAGGCAAGAAAGTTTGTGAATTAAGTGATGAACTAGGAACTGACATTTCTGACCCACAGCCAAATGCTTTTGCCTCCATTTGATGACTTTAAAATCTAAGTGGTACAACTGGAAAGAAACTTGAACTTCATCTAGTCTGAGGTACCTGGCTTGGAGTTGGGGGCATGAAGGGGAGAAGAGGATCCCACCCCAGGCCCAGCTCCACTTAAATCATCTTCTTTATTGGGATTTCCTCTAAGAGTTTCAAAGCAAATGAATTATAAATGAAGGGAGGAGCCAAGTGTCACAGCAGGCCAGTGGGCCTCCTCCTCTCTTTACTGTGTGAGATACTGACCCTTAAATGGCTTCTAGAGATCTCTACCTCCTTTACCATGCCCTTGTGTAATTCCCTCCTTGGAGTATGGGCTGCACCTTGTGACTCACTTCCCACCAGTGGAATATGGCAAAAGCGAAGGACATCACTCTAAGATTAGGTTGCCTTGCTCACCCTCTGTCACTTGCCCTCTCTCTCCACTGTCCCTCTGAGACAAGCCAGCTGCCATGGTGTGAACATCCCTATGGAGAGGCCCACAGGGTGAGGAACTGACACCTTTGGCCAATAGCCAGCAAGGACCCAGGGTCTGTCAACAACCATAGGGGTGAGCTTGGAAGCAGATCCTCCTTCGGATGAGCTTTGAGGTGACTGCAATGCCAGCTGGCACCTCCTTAATGTCCTCGTGAGACCCTGTGAGGACCCGACTAAGCTGTGTCTTGTTTCCTGACCCACAGGAACTGCATGATAATAAATGTTATTTTAAGCCATTAAGTTTTGAAGTAATTTGTTACAGTGCAGTAGATAGCTAATACAGTGTCCTTTCTGGAAGGCTGATTTCCATGAGAAAGGCAAAGCAAGGGCAAGCAGAGACAGCTATGAGATTGTCACACTCTGGTATTGGACTCAAGTACGAGGACTGAGGCTCCATTTTTGGTCCTGCCATTGACCTACTCTATGACCTTGGTCAAGACCCTAACCATTTATGGGCCTTGCTTTCCCCAGCTGTACCACTGGGAAGGAGGCTGTGATAACTCCAATTTCAGGTGACTCAAGGACTAGGAAAGGGATGTTTGCAGGCCTGAGATGACTGCTGACATCATGAGAAAAGGGATGAAGGAAAGAGGCCTGACTGTCCCTCATCATCCCTTCTGCTCTTTTCTCTAGACCTGAATCCCATGGCATAAGTCAGTGGGACTGGTTTTCAGTGACAGCCTCTGACTGTCAGGGGGAAACTCAAGAAAGTGAGCAAACCCTTGGAAAAAAGAGAGGTGTCCCCACCATCCTTTCTGTCCTACCCCTCTCTGTCCAAGATGCATCCTGGTTCTGTCCCAAGGAGCCCTTAATTATCTACTTCAGCCCTTGTCCCTGCAAAGACCCAGCTGGGACTCCTAGCTCAGCCACCCTGGGGGAAGAACCCCTCAAGGGGCCTGGGTGCGGGAGGCAAATACTCCCCCCTTTCTTTTCAAAGAACCCCCATCAGCCATACAGGCTTCCTGCAGGGCAATGGGCATGCCAGACCGCTGCTTTGTACCCCAGGTGGGGGATGGGTGTTCTCTCTACACCAGGCCTGGGACAGTCCCCAAGGTCCCTCTTCCCTCCCTGGAGCAGTGGGCAAGCCTGGGAAAAACCAGGCAGTTCCAACACTGCTAGGGGACAAAAACAAGCCCAAATAAGGGTCCATTTCTACAGCATTCCTTCAGGCTTCAAGGAAATGCCAGACCCGGGCAGTCTCTCCACTCGGCACCCCCACCCTTGTCCCCCAAGCCCTCCCTCTCATCAGGGCCAGGCCAGGCCTGATGTCTCCAGACCAGGATGAGCTGTGTAGCATTCAGTCCCCTCTACAGCAAAGCTGGCAGGACTGTTCTGTGTACTGTGTCCTCTCTGAGTGTGTTATTCCTCTCACAAGCCTGGGACAGGCCTCTGAGAGGCCTCCATTGAAGAGCTAGGACCAGTCAGAGGTCCCTCAGGGGTCCCGAAGCCTTAGCAGTCAATATGTCCTGTGATCATTCCAGAGGCTTCTTGCTGCCTTTCATGCTTTGGCCGATGCAGCCATCCCACTTTTTCTCTCACAAGCTATTTAATCTTATAAATCAAGGTTTCTCAACCCAAACACTACAGATCTTTTGGGCTGGATACTTCTTTGTTGTGGGGAGCTGGCTGTCCTGTGTGCTACAGAATGTTCAGGAAGTGTCCCTGGCTTCCACCCACTAGATGTCAGTAGCACATCCCCCACCCCACAACTTGTAACAACCAAAATTGTCTCCAGACACACCACATTCACCCCAAACTGAGAACCACTGTCCTGAATGGATCTACAGGTTTTTGCTGGCCTCTGATCAAATGTTCTGGCCGCAGGGCATTAGCAAGAAGGAAGACAGGTGGCAGAGAGAAGGAAATCTCCCTGGACCCATGACCACCAACTCTCTCTCTCTCTCTCTCTCTCTCTCTCTCTCTCTCTCTCTCTCTCTCTCTCTCTCTCTCTCTCTCTCTCTCTCTCACACACACACACACACACACACACACACACACACACACACACTCACACCAGGGTTACAGCTGATAATTAATCGTCTCCAAATCTTGAGAAGCCAGTATCGGTATCTCTGCTTTGTTATGACCCTCGGTGGGGCTAAGTGGCTCACCCAGGGCCATAGAGCTCAGCAGAGACAGAACCGAGACTCCAGTCCAGGCCCCTAATCCTATGCTCTATGCCATGCTGCTCTCACCATTTTATAGATGAGAAACTGCACCTCCTTCACTGGTCAGGCACCCCACGTCCACCCACTCCCACTCAGGGTGCTGGGCACTCACATTTCCCAGGAAACCCAGGCTAGGTTTCCTGAGCCTTGCTGACTGACTTCTACCTTCCAGCTGCTGAATTGTCCTGATCACACGTGGGTGATCGATTTGCATACCGTTATCGATCTCAAGAGCTGTGTAATATGTTTGACTTGTGGCACTTTGCATAATTTTCTGATTAAGTTACTTATTTAACCTATTGACCTTTTCTCTTAATTAGAGTATCTGGGTACTGCAAATGTTGAGTAGTAATCAAGTCGTGCACTTCCCCGAGTGGAATGTGCGGCCTCTTCCCTGCTTCTCTATGACTCCAGCATCATCTGCAGTGGCTCGTGTTGAGCGAGCTGGCCCCCTACTTTCCGCAAGGGGAATGAGAAGGGCACACGTGGGGCCATCTCTGGCCTCTGCTGTCCAGAAGCTTCCCAGAGCTTAGGAATGGGCCAAGATAGGGGACAGCATGGACCGGAATAAGTATTCCCAGATGCGTGGACAAAGAAGACAGAAGTGTGAGTCAGAGGTCTGGAAACTGTATCAGTTAGCTATTGTGTATAACAAAGCACCCCCAAATGTAGTATCCTGAAACATCTATTTATTATTTCTAAGAAGCCTCTGGGTTGACTAGACAGTTGTGAAAACCTGGGCCAGGCCTCAGCAATTTGGGCTGAGTTCACTCATCCGTCTGCAGCCAGTCAGTGCTTGGCTGGATGCTAGCTGGTCTTGGCAGGCCCCAGCTGCGATGAATGTGGTCTTCTTGGCCTGTCGCTCATGGCTCTCCAGCAGCTCACCTGGGCATGCTCTCATGGGGGTGGTTAAGGAGCAAAAGTGGCAGGAAAGTAAGCCCCAGTGCACAAGGACTTGTGAAGCTGCTGCTTATACTATACCTGTTACCATGCCATTGGTCGAAGTAAGGCACCTGGGCAAGCCTGGAGTCAAGGGGATGGCAGGGGCCCCTGCCCATAAAGAGAAGAGCTAAGAATTAGGCCAGGTGAGTTTTCTCTGTCTACTTCCGAGGAAAAAGTGCCCAATTAAATTCTGAGAGTCTTAACACAAATGTAAAACAAAGGTGAGCCTCCTTCTCCTGTCCCTCCCACCCTGACCACTCATCCCAAACTCCAAAGCTAAATGTGATAAGCCTGGGGCCCAGGGAAATGAGAGCTGAAGGTACAGTTGGCTACCTCCTCTTGTCATGGCACTTACTTCTTAGAGGGTCTGGATTAAGATATCCTTTCGAGAGCTCAGGGGGAGACCGAGAGAGGTTGTCTTAAGCCCTCCGTGCCCACCACCCTCTGACCACCATCCTTTCTCCAGTGTAGCCACATCTTTTCCACTCTTCCTTCACTGGCCTAGGGGAGACCTGCAAGAATCCTGCCTCGTAGGGCTCTATCAGGAAAGGGAAAAACGTTCCTCCTACTCTCAATGCCAAAACCTACCTGAAAGGCAAGAATTAGCCCCAAGGAAGACCCAAAACTATTTTTCAGAGACCCCCTCCAGACCACCTAAATATCTCTCCCCACTGAGCTATCCCTGTTGTCTGCCAAAATTCATTCTCTGTTCCTCCCATAGTAAGAGTTTCATTTTCATTTTATAGCTTTATTGAGATATTATTGACATACAACAAACTGTGTATATTTAAAGTGCACAGTTTGATGAGTTTGACATGTGTATATACCCATGAAACCATCACCACAGTCAAGAAAATTATCATTTCCATTACTCCAAAAGTTGTTTTATGCCTTTTTGCAGTCCCTTTCTTGCTCCAACCTTCCCATGTCCTTCATCCTCAAATAGCAAATAATCTTTCTGTCTCTAGAGAGTAGATCACATTTTCTTGAGTTTTATGTAAGTGCAGCCATATGTACATACTCTTTTGTCTGGCTTCTTTTGCTCAGCATAATTACTTTGAGATTCAACCGAGTTGTTGCATGTACCAACAGTTCATTCCTTTTTCATTGATGAATATTATTACATCGTATGAATGTACCACAATCTGTTTGTCCATTTACTTATTAATAGATAATGTGAATTGTTTCCAGTGTGGGGCAATTACAAATGAAGTCTCTAGATTCATATACAAGTCTTTGTGTAGACATAAGCTTTCATTTTCATAGGTAAATACGTAGAAGTGGATTGTCTGGATCATATGGTAGATATATGTTTAACCTTCTAAGATATTGCTAAGCTATTTTTCTAAGGCTTTACATTTTACATTCCCACACATGGTGTATAAGAATTCTAGTTGTTTTATATCCCCATCAAACCCATGGTATGATCCTCTCTTTTTATTATAGCCATTCTAGTGGGAATTTAGTATCATCTCATTATGATTTTGCATTTCATTATAATTTGCATTTCTCTACTGACTAATGAGCATATTTTTACGTGCCTGTTTGTCTCTGTATATCTTCTATTAAACTGAGCATAAAAATGCCCAACTTCAGACTATGCCTTTCAGCCTCCCTTGCAGCTAGATGTGGTCATATGATTAATAAAATGGAAGAGAAATTGATTTTTTAAACTTAACTCATGCTTGCTTAAAAAAAATTTCTTGCCTCCAATTCATACTTTGTATCAGTCTATTCTTACTGCAATAATACCGCATAAATCCACCCCAAAACTCAATGGCAAATTAACATGAGTATTTATTTCTTGTTCATAAGTCTGCAGGTCTCTGAATAACTGCTTTGTTCCCAGCCAGGGGATGGAGTTTAGGTCTGCCTCACATGATTCATTACCCAAACTCCAGAGACAGCAGCTACTTTGGGCAGCCTTCTACTTATGGCTGAGGTCAGAAGCTCCTGAGTATCAAACAGAAACTCATGGTGCCTCTTCACACCTAGACTTGGAACTAGAGCAGGGAAATTTACTCCCCTGGGAAAGTGGACCAATAAGAAGTGAAAATGTGCTGAACAATACAGTCTATAAGTGCACGCTTCTTCTTCCCACAAGCTGGAACACAGATGTGTCTGTGACCCACATCAGACCATGCAGCTGGGATTATTATTCTAGGGATGGCGGAGCCACAGGATGGAGGGCACCTGGGTCCTTGAGAGTCCTTGTGGAGCAGACCTGTCCACACACCTGCCCCACTCTCACCTGAGGATTGTAAAGTGAGAATGAAATCACCTCTATCTTATTTATGACACTATATTTTCAACCTTCTTGTGTCAGCAACCTAGACTTCACCCTAATACACACGCTAGCTTTTCCTTTTCCAACACAGAGAAAATTAGTTTTCACTTTTTTTCATATTATTCTCTTCTCATGTGGAAAAAAATGACTCAGCAAGCATTCTTTAATGTCTAGCAGCCCAGAAAAGGAAAGGTCCTGGGGTCAAAATGCTAAAGTTATTGCTTCATATTGCCACCCCAGCACATGAGCTGCTCTCCTGGGTTCTTCTAATAATTCTGGGAATGACGTGCCATTTTCAGAACATGGCCTTCCCTGGTCTCCAGTCAGTGTATTCACCTTCCTCTCACATGGAGCTCCTGGCCCTGCTTCTGCTCCTGTTCTTCCTGTCCCCGGCCTGTGGCTGGCCTTGCAGAGCCAGGTGCCAGAGCTGGCCCTGGTAGCCTTGCCTCTAACTGGCAGTGCCTCCATCTAGCCTTGCTCCAGTCAACAAGCACTAAATAACAGGCTCTGGAATCTCCTGAAGCTCTGCACTCATTAGCACGCTGGGGGGTAAGTGCAGGCAACCAGGGAGAATTTACCCTGCAGCAACAGGCTTCTCACATAGAAGCCAAACACGCCCCAGCAGGTATCGAGTGCAGAGGTTGGGGGTCTCCAAATGCCTCTGAAAATGTTCCGTTTTTCTCTCCACACAGCCAGCCGCTTTCGTCTTTGCCCTGTGTCTTCTGCAGTCCCAGCCCTATTTTTGTGTTCCTTTTGCAGGAACAGCTGTCAAGTTCCTTTCCAAGAAAATTTCCTGAGAGCCTGGGAAGCTGCCCCGGCTTCATCTGCCACTACTACTCCCTGCACACATTTCTTGGCCCCAAGCGCATTTACCCCATTCTAGAAAAGCCCCTGCCTGCTCTCCTCTCTGCCCTCAGTGCCTTGACCCTCTTTTCCACCTGACGAACTCTTTTTCATCCTCCAGGTCCTGATTAAATGACACCGCCTCCAGGAAGCCTGTTCCTCAACTCCTACACACAATGGTCATTCCCTCCTCTGGCTTCTACTGATTCACAAGCATCTCTGTTTTAGTTCCAGCCCCTCTATGTCATTGTTAGATATTTATCTGTTTCCTCCACTCATCAATCTGTGCATGTTTTGAGGGAAGAGGCAAGGTCTTTTTTGTATTTGAGTCTCCTGGCCTAGTGCCAAACAAACGACAAGTGCTGAGTCAGTATTTCCTGGTGACTGGAAGAATGAATGAGCAAAAACAGACAAGTGAAGAAATAAATAGCTAGTTACATGGAAGTCTGCTTGGAGGCACTTTCCCTTTCTAGCACTTATTTCTGTCGAAATAAGCATTATATATTTATTTACAATCTCCTCTTCTCTCCTATAAGCTCCGCGAAGACACAGGTTACATCTTTTCTATTCATGGCTATATCCTCGGTACACAGTTCAGAGCCTAGGCCTAAGAAGGAGCACAATAAAATCTGCTGTACAAATGAAAAAGAGAAAGAATAATGGATTGGAAGACCAGTGGATGTGTGAGTGGGTACCAGGATAAAAGCAAGAAAGATTCAGTCAGTTTTGTAATCTAGAGAGACCTGGCCATATCTTCTTGGGGAAAGATTGCTCTTTTTTTTTTTTTTTTTTGTATATTAAAATAATTTTTTTAATTAAAAAGTTATACATTTATGCAATCCATGAAGTGATCTCCTGATTACTCTAGCACCCATAGGCACCACACATGGCCATTACAGTAATATTCACTATATACCCTATGCTATACTCTAAATGCCCATGACTATTTTGAAAATACTAATTTGTACTTTTTCATTCCTTCACCTTTTTCACCCAGCTCCCCAATCTTCCTTCCCTCTGTCAATCACCGGTTTGTTCTCTGTATCTGTGTGTCTGTTTTCATTTAGTTGGTTCATTTCTTTTGTTTCTTAGATCCCACATTTAAGTGAAATCGTATGGTATTTATCTTTCTCTGTCTGACTTATTTCACTAAGCATAATACCCTCTAGGTCCATCCATGTCATTGCAAATGGTAAGGTTTCATTATTTTCAATGGCTGAGTAATACTCCATCATGTATATATGTGTGTGTGTGTATACACATATATATGTATATATACACATACATATACACACACATATAATACACATACATGAAATCATAACTTCTTTATCCACTCATCCATAGATGGGCACTTTGGTTGCTTCCATATCTTGGCTATTGTGAGTAGTATGACCGTGAACATGGTGGTGCATGGATCTTTACAAACTAGTGCTTTGGTTTTCTTTGGATAAATACCCAGAAGTGCAATTGGTGGGTCAAAGGTAGTTCTATTTTTAGTTTTTTCGAGGTAATTCCAAACTGTTTTCCAGAGTGGCTGTACCAATTCGCAATCCCACTAACAGTGACAAGGGTTCTCTTTTCTCCACATCCTCACCAACATTTATTGTTTTTTGATTTATTGATGATAGTCAACCTGACAGGTGTGAGGTAGTATTTCGTTGTGGTTTTGATTTGTATTTCTCTGATAAGTAGTGACCTTGAACATCTTTTCATATGTCTATTGGCCATCTATACGTCCTCTTTGGAGAAATACCTATTCAGGTCTTCTGCTCATTTTTTAATTGGATTTTTTGTTTTTCTGTTGTTGGGTTGTATGAATTCTTTATAAATTTCGAATCATAACCCCTTGTCAGACGCATCATCAGCAAATATCTTCTCCTATTCAGTAGGTTGTCTTTTCGTTTGTTGATGGTTTCCTTCGTTGTACAAAAACTTTTTAGTTTAATATAGTCCCATTTGTTTATTTTTTCTCTTGTTTCCCTTGTCCAAGGAGACATATTAGAAAAAAAAATTGCTAATAGCAATATCAGAGAATTTACTAGCTGTTTCCTTCTAGAAGTTTTATGGTTTGGCATCTTACATTTAAGTCTTTAATCCATTTTGAGTTTATTCTCATATATGGTGTAAGAAGATAGTTCAGTTTCATTTTTTTAACATGTATCTGTCCAGTATTCACAGCATTATTTGTTGAAGAGACTGTCTTTACCCCATTGTATATTCTTGCCTCCTTTGTCATAGATTAAATGATCATGTAGGCATAGGACACTGCTTTCACTGTGTCCTATATATTCGAAGGACAGATTGCTCTTTTCTTGGGGCTAAAAGAAAATTAACTGGCTTCTGGGTTTTAAAAAGGCAAGGTCTCAGGCTTCATCTAAAAGTGTAGGTTAAGTAAATTCTGGGTCAAACATAGTTACAAAATATCTGTTAAGCATTTACCCTATGGACAAAGGCATATATCTGTACTTTTTGTACTTTGTTTTTGTTTTTGTTTTTAATGTTAAAAGAATGGTAGTTTTTCCTTTAGTTCTGTTTTGTTACTCCTGATGAGTGGGAGGTAGAGGTTCCATAGTCTTGGGCCCAGAGAGAAAAAAAAGATGAGAGAAGACCTCTGAGCTGAGTGAAAGCAGCATCACCCATCCTTGGTCCCTGCCCATATCTGGCAGCCACCAGGACCAAGGAGAAAGAGGCAGAGAAAGTGTTTCTTGCGATGATTGTAGATAATGGCTGTGGGAACTCTGATACAGGATGTTTAATTTTAAGTTTTCCTTCTTGGTGCCACAGTTTTCTAAGAACATCCTCAATATAACCCATTACCTATAATAACCTTATGACAGTGGGGCTGTGGAGAGTAAGGAGGCAACTGTATCTATGCTTAAGGCAAACTTCTATAAGGAGATTAGAGGAATCCAAAGAAGCAAGGACAGCAGGGAAGCAGGAGGGGAGAAGCCCACAGCTGCAGCTCACAGAGGAGGTGACAAGCCACCACCACCACAGGTAAACACTCCTCAGAAAGCATCAGGAAATTAGAAGGGGGCAGGGCTGAGATTTCTTCTAGGTCAGGTGAGGGCCCAAGGTTTCATATTAGAATAGTGAAGGGAAAAATGACTCCAAGAGTGCAGAGGATGGTAGAACTCAGATTATGTGGATGGATGGATGGATGGATGGATGGATGGATGGATGGATGGAGGATGGATAGATGGATGGATGAGTAGGTGGGGGAAATGCATGGTTCGAGGGGTGGTGGGTAAGTAGCTGGATAGGAGAAGAGATGGATGAAAGGGTAGATGAGTGGATAATTGGCCTTTATTACTCTTTGTACCTACAGACAAGTTGACCCAAACAGAGTAACTGGCTAGCTAGATGTCTGAGTTATAAAGGAAATGGGTAAACATATTGCCACTCTGGAACTCACTTCACTGCACAGAGTCATAAAAAAGAAGCCTGTCTCTTCTGCTTCCTGGCCCTCTGCCCTGGCAGCCCCTGTCCCAGGCTGGTACATGGATGTGCCTCAATCAATCCACAGGAGGAAATCTCCTAGTTAAAATATTCATCTGGAGTGGCTAAGAATGCACGCTGATTAGCCAAGTGTATCCCAGGCCCAGCTACTCCACTCATAGCAGCAGCCTGATTAGAGAAGGAGGCAGTTCAATCAGACAGGGCCTTGGCACTGCCAGCTGCTCACAGGCTGGCCCTTCAGGATGGATGTAGCTGTTGCTGACCTCCAGGAAGTCAGCCCTGCTCCCAGATCCTTGTTCACCTCTCTGATACCAAGATGCTACCAGCACCTCACAGTCTGCCAGGGTAGGGTCTCCCTGCTGACCTCCTATCACTTTATCATTTAATCATCATAGCACTTTGAAGCTGACATTATTACTATTCCTGTTTTATAGGTTGTGAGACTGAGGCTCATTAAAATCAGGTAAGCCATAGACCTAGAATGCAAACTCGGGTCTAAGTCTACAGAGAGCCACTTCTTTGCCAAAGCAAAGGCCCCACAGAGCTCCATTCCCAGACCTGTCTGTAGCTTCTGAATACCCGATAAGGCCCTCAGAACACAAGAACTGGCCCTTCAGTCTGCTCTACCACCTGACCTTGCAACCCTGCCCTCCTCTTGCAGTCCCCACAGCCAGAGCCGGGCACCTGGCCTCTCAGTTGCCCTGAGCTGGCATCACTGGCTCCGGGGGAACCCCACCACCCCAACCTCTCTTCCTTGTCAGAGTCTAACAGCCTGCTACAAAGTTCCCACTAACTTGGAATAAGAGCAAGTGTGGTTCAGTCTCATTCTCGCCTCTTCCTATTCTGACTCCTCGCTGGGCCCATGGGATCCTTCATCTCCCTAGCTCCCTTCCCTCTCCTGTCCTGTCCCTCATCATTTCCCTGCTGCATCACCCTTGTGCCCAGCCACTACCTAATGCTACCCAACTTTACCAAGTCACTCACTCTGCTGCGACACCATTCACTTTCTCCTATTCTCCTCCCCATCCACCCAATAAATACTTACCCTTCTTTCAAGTTTCAACTTGAATGTTATTTTCTTGGTAAAGACTTTTTAGCTCCACAACTCCACCCATCCCAAGACTAAAATAAACATTCCTCCCTTGGGTCCTCCTGGGTCTGACTGCTCTCGACAGAGGCCCAATAATACTTGAGTGTCCTCTTTTATTCTCATGTTTGGCTCCTTTGTCAGGTTGCCAGATTTTGAAGGTATGGTCTCTGTCTGTCTCTTTATTCCTCCAGCACCCAGCTCAGAGGAGGTACTTAGTAATATTTGATTAATCATCAAATGATTCTCAGAACAAAACACTTCCTGTCCAGCCTAGCACACTGCCTGGCACACTGCAGTTGATTAATAAGTGAATGTGGAACATGGGTGGAGATGGAAAAAAGCCAATTGTTCAGCATAGATTCCCATATTGCAGAGTGGACATCAGCCTTGAATCGTCCTGCACCGAGACATGTTGAGAGCCTCCTCTGACTTGTTGACAAGCTACAGCAGGTCCAACATAGCTTCACAAGACTGTATTCTTGTCAGGTTGAACCCTGTATAATTTGTGCTTATCTCCAGGTAAATGCGACAATGAACTGTGACCATAAGGCCAATCAGATAAGATCTGATGACCAAAGTGCACCATAGAGCTAGAAAGAGAGATTATTAAGCAACAGAATGAAAGCTCAAATCACTCCAAGGCAGACATTCTGGGATCTTCCATCCAACAAGGCAGTCTATAGGTCCAAGGCCAAGGCCAGTGAATGACAAAGTAACCCCACACCCAGCACAACAGTTTCCTCAGTGAAGTATGTCTTCTAAGAACAGAGACTAATTTGATTCTATTGGCATGTGTACCTCCTACCCTTTGACAGACAGAGAATCATAAGAGTGAGAGGTCCACCCACTCTTTTCTTAGAACCATGGTAGTAGACCAAGAACATGCTTATAGGTGTGGTAAAAAAAAAAAAAATTCATTGCCAGTACTCTAAGAATATTCTTTATGTAATCTTATTTCTCATAAAATAAAGATGAAAACATGTTTAGGTAACCCAGAGTATAAGACTGCTATTATGTTACCCCGAATCTCTCTCTCTTTTAATGTAAAACATTAAATTCCACTAGGAAATTTTCTTCTCTCCTCATATTCCTTGGTCCTTCCTCTTAAGATTCAGATGCCCCTGAGAAAATGTGTTTAATTGACCCTTATTCCCAGCAATTCTCCTTTTGTTAATCTAGACAAATAAAATAATCTAAAAGATGGAAAGTCTTTTTTTTTTAATTTTTTAATTTTTTTAGGTGAGGCAACCATTGGTTGACCTCACAGATTGCAAGGACCTTGTCAGTTTACAATCCCTTATTTTTTATGCCTATAGCACCTGGTCTTCCTAGATGGTCTCCCATCCAAGTACTATCCAGGCCTAAACCTGCTTAGCTTCTGAGATCAGACGAGATTGGGCTTGTTCAGGATAGCATGGCCATAGACTGGAAAGTCTTTTGTACAAAGATGTCCATCACAGTGTTTTATATAATAGCAATATATTAACATAACTGGAAATCTAAAAACAGGGGAAAGGTTAAATAAATAATAATGCAACAAGTCTATGAGATATTATATGGTCAATAACAATGATAGTTAGATGACAATGTCAGGTCAGTTCCATAAATATGTGTTAACTAGTTGTCATATACCAGGCACCGAAATGGGGGCATCTAGCTGAGAATAGAAATATAAGTAATATAAAGGCCCCTAAAAGAAGCTCACAAACTATTTTCAGGATGTAGTAAGAGAAAATGTTTACATATATTCAATTTTTAAAAAGTAAAATATGATGTATGTTGGGAAATAATTTTTCACATATATCCAGTATGTTCTCTATACCATTGCATTTCTCTCAACAATCCCATTAATATAATCCAAGTTTCCATCGTCCCCATTGTGAGACCCTGCTTCATTCTCCCCTCCTGGATTAGGAATAATCCCACTGCCAGGCTATTCACACATCTCATTTATTCCTGGCCATCCCTCCTTGTCATCAGTCACCTTGAACTGGTGTGTCAGTTCAAGTCTGGCTATGTTTGTCATAGCCAGAGACTCACTCAAAGCATACTCAGGAAGTCCTAGCCTGAACAACTCTGCTCGCCTTCGCTGCTTACTCAGGCATTGTCCCCAGGGTCATCCAAGGAGAAACAGATAGGGAACTAGGTGGTTACAGCCTCACAGAGTACTATTAGAAACAGGTAGCTTTACAGGGTGTCACACAGACATATGCTGCCTGGTCCATGGCTGTGACAGCACCTTAGATAGACATCACTAAGAAATCTGGTGATGGCCTGGGTGGGGGAGGGGGTTGGAAACTGGGAGAATAGGGTGAAGGATTAAAGAAGTACAAATTAGTAGTTTTTTTTTTTTTTTTTTTTTTTTAACACCTACAGCACCTAGTATTCCTATGTGGTCTCCCATCCAAGTATCAGGTCTGACCCTATTTAGCTTCCAAGATCAGACAAGATCGGGCACGTTCAGGGTGGCATGGCCGACTACAAATTAGTAGTTGATGGATGGTCATGGGGATGGGGAGCACGGCATAAGGAATGCAGTCAGCATTAATGTAATGGCTAGGTGTAGAGCCAGAGGAGAGAAAGATCAATCAGGGGCATTGTTTTATAAACTACATAATTGTCTAACCAATGTACTATATACTTGAAACTAATAATAAAATATATATATTTTTTTAATTATGGAAAGGAAAAAAAGAGAGAAAAATGAAACAGTGGACCTCTTACCTGTGGTTGGCACTAACTTGGCCCTGAGCTCTTTACTTGCAGAATCAATGATCCCAGAGAATACCCTTGGAGCTAAGCTGGGTGGTCAAGGGAAGCTACTGACCCCGCCTCACACCATGCCCCATCAACCTATCGCCAGGGTCGTATTGGCTCCAATGTGGAGATACCCCTCTCCCTGTAGTGTCCCTTGAAATGCCCCTTTCCTCCATAGTAACATAACCTCTGTATTTTTGTATCCTGAATAAAGACTACATTTCTTATGCTCCATTGAATGTAGGTAGGCCCTGAGACTAAGCACTGACTAATGAGTTGTAAACAGAAGGGTAACAATTTCCTTAAATCATTTTTTAAAGTTAGCTGGGGTGTATCCTTCCCCCTCCGTCCTCGCCATTTCCTCCATCCTGCTGCCTGCAAAGCAGACATGCTGTCTAGAGCTCTAGTTATTATCTTGGACCATTAGAATGAGAACCACATTCTAGATAAGAAAAAGCATGAGCTGGAAGGAACATAAGAGAAATATTTTATCAGCCGTCCATTGCTTACTTCCAGGTTTGTAAATGAGAGTGAAATAACAATTTTTCTTTCTCCTCTTCCTTCCTATTTTTTTTTAAGCTATTGCTTGTTTGAGTCTCTGTTACTCGCAGCAGAACCCAATCTAGGGCCCTTTTCCTGCCCACTAATCTTAGGTGGTTTCGTCTCCAGCAGCCCAGAAATGAAACCTGGGCAGATTCCCCATCCCTTCTTCCTCTACCAATAGGCCCCACGGTCTTTATACAGATTTCTCCACAACCATGTTGATAAACTTTGAAGACCACATATCAAAGAAATGTCTGAGATATAACCTTTGTCAAGCCAAAAACATGTGTTATAAACAAATTATTGAATATGGTAATGGTGATTAACTCTTAGTCATGAGACTATGGGTAAATTTACTTTTTTTCCTTTACTGTATGTTCTTGTTTTCTTCAATGAGCATTTATTACACTTAACCAGAAAAAGTAAACAGCCTAATGAAAAGTCATCTGCTATGTCTCAAATCATAAAATGTAGAAATGCCTCTGAGGACAACTCAAAAGCCTGCAGGACAGCTGGTATTACCAGAGGGGCAAAGAAAAGAGAGATGACCCTCATAAGGTACCATGCATGGAAAATGTATTTGGTCGGTCACCATGCTAACTGACTTGCATATGCTATCTCTAGTTCTCATAAACCCCAAAGGCAGATACTATATCCAAGTCATAGATAAGAAAACTGAAGCTCAGAAAAATTAAACATCAGGGTTACCCAGCTGATTGGTAGAGCAATTTCCATTGAGGTCTTCCAACTAAGAAGCTTGTACCATATGAAGCTATTTTGTGTACCTGGATTTTGGAGTAACGGGACCTATCACATCATCCTTTTAATAATTAGGACTCTTGGTTACAAATAGAAGAAACGCCAACACAAACCAGAGTAAGACAAGAAACTAACTGGCTTCAAAACTGAAAAGTCTGAGGAGAATTTCAGCTACAGCTTGACTGGAGCTCACACCACATCAGCAGGGTTTTTTTTTCTGTTTTTTAGCTCTCGTCTCCTTACACTTCTCATGGTATCAACAACCTGGGCAACAGCTTTAAACTACAGGCTTTCCAAAGAAGGAAAGCACATAGCTTTTCCCTAGAATTCTCAGCAAAATTGTCTTTATCTCATTGGCTCTGAGACTTAGGTGCCCATTCCTGAACCAATCACTGTGGCCTCAGGAATGCCAGGCCAGCCATGTTATCCCCACTCAAAAGTTTAGGAGATGCGATTTCCCAAAGGAAATTCCAAGGATCATTTAACAGAAGAAAGGTGCAGGGATGTCTGGGAACGACAGCATCCTCCAAGCACCCAGTGCCTGCAATGAGCCTCCACAGCCTGCAGCCTCAGCCTTCATTGGAACAACTGCTCCATGTAAATGCTCAAAACAAACCCACTCCACCACTGACAAGTGTGCAGCCCCCAGAAAAATGGCTTCTGTGAGACCCATTTATTCCTTTCCCAAATGAACTTTGTTCTTCTTGAAATGCTTTAATGAGGAGAAAACAAGCATCACACATCTATCTGGATGCGGACTCAAAGCCAGAGGTGTTTGATGATTTATTAATTGACCTACCAAATCTAGTTTGCCTCTAAGGGCCCAATGCTAACAGGCCATTCCATTCAGTACTCGGCCAAATTTGACTCCATGAAGCGAATCCCTTTTCAATTACTTCTAACAGAAATTTTGTTTGGCAATTCAAGTCAATGAGCATTTATTAAGCACCAAGTATATGTCACAGACAGCTGGGCTGGGACTGCAGCGCTGGAGGTGACCCAGATCCTGTTCACAGCCCAGTGGATGGGACAGGACTGTGAACCAATGTTTTCGGTGTTATGCAGACAATACTTATCAGCTTCCTAGGGTTCGCCAGAGCAAGTCACCACAAACTGTGTGGCTTGAAACAACAGAAAGGCATTCATTCACCATTCTGGAGGCCAGAAGTCCAAAATTCAGGTGTTAGCAGGGTTGATTACTTTTGGATGTTCTGAGGAAGAATCCATTCTATGTCTTATAAGGACAGTTGTCATTGGACTTAGAACCTACCTTTATCTAGGATGATACCTTCTTGAGATGTTTAGCATAGTTTCATGTGCAAAGACCCTTTTGCCAAATAAGTTCACCTTCACAGATTCCAGGTGGTCATATCTTTTGGGGTCCACCATTCCACCTGCAAAAATTCTTGTGCAGGGTATAGAGAGGTATCAGAGAAGGGAGTGGTTTTCTGTCTTTAGAAGGGGATGGCAGTGGTGTCTTCGCAAAGGAGAGCGTGGTTGAGCTGTCTGAGAAGAGAATGGAAGTTTAAAGGAGAGGGAAGGGGAGAAAGGGCATTCCAGGAAGCAGCAGATGCTGAGGCAAAGAAGAGAGAGCAAGCAGTCACGTGCAGGGAACGAATAGCAGTGTGGCATGGCTGGGCAGGGGGGGAGCGTGGCGGAGGGTGAGGCTGCAGAGGGAGGTGGGCCAGGCCTTGATGGAGCTCAAGAACCTTGAGAAGAAGCCTGGGCCCGATCCTGGGCAACACGGAATCACTGAAGAGAGAGCCAGTTTGTTCTCTGTGGATGAGTGTTCGGTTCTACTCAAAGGCTCTTTTCGTATATATTTTATGCATTTGCAATCTTGGCAATTAATAGGTGTGAGCTACTTGAGGGCAGGGCACATTTTATTCACCTTTGTATGTAGCACAATGCCTCTGTCTAATGTCTACACATAATACATGCTCAGTAAACATACTCAGTTTAATGAATGAACTGCAAAAGGTGATTACCAAAGACAGGTGGCCTCCAGCCCTCACTCATCAGAGACAGTATGGGAATAAAGTACAGAACTTGTGTTTATGAGACTCTATCCAAATCACAGTTCTGCCTCCTAGGAACTCTGCGACCTTAGGCGAACCCTTCACTTTTTGGTTCTCAGTTTGTGCCTCTGAATGATGGAAATAATCATCACCATCATAAACACTGCAGGTTAGTGTCTGAACCTCAAGCAGTGCATGCCCCGAGCAGCCTCACATAAACAGGAATTGGATCTGAAGAGTCTGAAGTGCTGATGGAGTGGGGCCCAGAGCTGGGGTTGGCTGTGTTAGCATCTTCAGCAGCTTGGAGGCCAGAGGCTCAGGGGGATGCCAATGATGCATCTGGCATTAGGGCAGCCTCTGGCTGTGGCAGTGTCAGGGATGATCCCTCTGTGACAAGTCATGGAGCTGCCACCACAGCTGCTCACACACACTGTGTGATCATCCCTCTGTGGGAACTAGGAGTTTCTCAGCTCCCAAACTAGAGGTGGGGACAGGTGGGCTCCAGAAAGGCCATTGTGGAACTGTGCCTCAACATGAGAGACCGAGGAGCCTTCCTTCCTGACCTGGGTCCACACAGGCCTGCCTCCCAGCTCTGGGCTCCCATAGGCCACCCAGGAAACCCTAGGGATAGAGCTTACATGGTGCTTCATGCTTCACTGTCCTCTCCTAGGGTGGGGTACTGGCTCTGAGCCTCTGCTCAGGCTTCCCTCTATCCACTAGGGCTGAGCACAGTGGCCTCCCTGACCACACCCTCCCCCTGCCGCCCTGCTCCACCTGAGTACCAGGTTAACACTACCTTCTTCTTCCTGGCTTCAGTTTACTGGTGCAGAGCTGCAGCTCCTGAGACAAGCCGAATAATCAGAGTATTTCCCTTGAGGATTTGGATTTGGGACAACGAGTCCATTGGTTGTGGGGGGTCAGGCTACTGTAGATCAAACCAGAGCCACGCGCAGCCCTGGTTGTGGGAAGTGGGACAAGTGGTGCTGCAGAGAGGAGAGCGAGGCACCAGCAGGAAGCCGAAAGGCGAGAAAGCACCTGTGGAGGGGCTGGTGGCGCTTGCATCCTTTATGTCCCGCAAGCCCAGCTGTCCTTCCCGAGAACCCCTCCTTGTACTGGAACTACACTGGGTGAGTTTAAGCTTCATACAACTTGGGTCTCTGTACCAGAAATGTGCTTTCTGTCCTACGTAAACCCTACTCCCCTTAAAAGGACCAACGCGGGTTGCTCATCTGTGACGCCATGCCTGGCGCTGAGCACTCAGTGCTGATGCAGGATGATGACAAACACCACGTACTGAGCATCTCTTAAGTGATGAACGGCCCGCAGGGTCCAACAAGTGTTAATTATTTAAACTTTGTAGTGATTCTTTGAGGAAGTATCATTGTATGTCCAATTACAGATGAGGAACATGAGGTAGGCCCAGAGGTGTTAAGCAATGGTGCCTAGGTGACCCAGCTTTAAGTAGAAGGGTTGGCTTCTGGTTACAGAGTCCCACTTTTAGCCCCAGGCCACACTGCCATGCTGGAACACAGAAGGCTGGTTTCTGCCCCGGAGACCTGTGATGAGCTGGAGGAGCAGGAGATACTTTGTAACCTCTGTGGTACGCAGAGAAAACAGGGAAATGATGCTGTGGGTCACATAAGAGGGAGCCACCAACAACCCCAGACAGAGAGGGCTGAACTGAAAGATTGCCATTGAACTGGACCTTGAAGGATATGTAGGAGTCCCATCGGGAGAGAATTGGAAGAGAGGTCATTATAGGCAGAGGGAAGAGATGGTGCAAAAATGTGCAGGGATGAAAGCCTGGTGGACCCTTTCTGGTCCACACTGACTTCAGTCTCTTATGAAATACTATCGCATTGACTGGGGCTGCCCACAGGCTAATCAAAAGCCCAGTGGAGAGATGCCGTGCTGGTCCCCTCTGTATCCACAGAGGCCCATTTGAATGGCTGGTTGCTGCCTCTTTAAACCTATGTCCCGCAGCAGCACTGAACAACAAGCTGATATTTGTGTGGAACATACCCCCGAGCTTCAAAGTCTTTCTGTCTCGGCCCTGCTCTGGGGTTACTGACCTCTGTGGCCTGTCTGCAGTCTCTCCCTCTCCCTTCAGTCCTTCTACCTTATCCTTCTCTCACTGCTGTCTTCACCCAGGAAGTACCTCTGTCCACCCAGATAAGACTCATGGCTGAACTGCCCAGGATCCCCAGTCCACATGGCCCCTCATGTCCCGGCCCATCTGTCTTCCCTGTCCCCACCAAAGGGGCTCAGGTAGAATATAGAATTTGTCTGTAAACTCTGAAAATCCCTCCCACTGGATCCTGCACTAATTATAACAAACAGAATTCTTAATGAGTTGCTAAACTCCTTAGAAAGTCAGGGAAATTTTCTTGTCCAGACATGAGCAAAAGAAGAGAGAGCAAGATCAGCAAATTGAAACTCACAGGTAAAAGGCAGGGTTTTCCCGAGGGCAAATGTTAACACTATGATAAGGAGACTAAGCTCTGTATAGAAGGCAAGGACAGAGATCTAAGCTCACGACCCCAACTTTAATCAGGGGCCTTTGAAGGGGACTAAAATGGATCCAGGTCTCTAGAGCTCTTTGGCTCTCAGAAGAAGTATATATCAATTCTCTCTGAAAAATTAAACTCCCAATCTAGGTCTGATTTGATTTTCAGGTAAGTTCAATTCAAAATTAGATTGCAATAGAAATTACCAACCATATATAAAATGAGTGAAGGTCAGCAGAATGAAAAACAGATTTAGACCTTCCAAAGATTTAAATATTGGAATTGTAGTATAGATTATAAAATAAGCCTATATTAAATAAAGGAAGAACAGAAATATGGAGCTGAAAACGTGCAAGGATGAAGAAACTATCAAAAATAAACAGGCAGATATGAAAATGAGTAACACAGAACTTTCAGAAATGAAAATTAAATTATTGAAGTTAAAAATTCAATTGAATGGGTTAAACAGCAGATTAGACATGATTGCATGGAGAATTGGTGATCTGGAATATAGAGCTAAAGAAATTTATGAGAATATAGTTGTGACAGGGAGATGGAAAATATGAAAGAGTAAATGATATGAAGGATAAAATGAGAAGGAGAAACAGGAATTAAAAAGAGCAAATTTCAAGGAAGTAATGACTGAGAAAATATCCAGAACTGATGAAAAAGTACAAATCTACAGATGCAGAAATATAAATATATCAAACAACTCTAAATAAACAAATCCACACAAATATTATTGTAGTAAGCGTACAGAAAAACCAATGACCAAGAAGATCTTAAAAGTAGTAAGAGAGTAAAAGGCAGGTTATCTCCAAAGGGATCACTTAAATTAACAGCAAAATTCTCAACAGTAATGAAAGCTAGAATACAGTCAAATGAGTTCATCAAAATCAAAGTGCTAGGAGAAAATAACTAGCCAAAAAAAGTAAAACAAAACAAAACAAAACAAAACCAAAACAACAACAACAACAACAACAACAACAACAAAAAATAGATAAACAAACAAAGAAAACTTATTTTCAAAGATAAGGACAAAATAAAGACATTTCAGATAAACACTGAATTATAATTATTTGACCTTCGCTAAAAGAACTTCTAAATAATGAGCTTTAGGAAGAAGAAAGATGATCTCTGAAGAAGTGCAACAACAACAACAAAAAATGGTATACATATCGGTAAACACAAAATAGACATTGTCTCTATGAAAATAATAATAATAATAATCACGACCACAATATGGCCAGGAGAAGGTTGACTATATTAAAGCATTTAACATTATTGTGTTGTTTCTTGTACTGTTGAGGAGAAATATTTAGATATTATTTAATGATGTTAAGTGTAATGTAAAAAGCAAATTCAATAACTGAAAGAACAGAAATTTAGTGCATGACATACGAAAATATAGCAATAGAAAAGAGAATTTTAAAAGTTAAATCAACAATAACTATAAAAAGCAATAAAAATAAAACAGAAGAAAGAAGTACAGAAAAGATAAAGCAAGGAGAAAGTAGACAGTAAACTTCAAGAAACAAATACAAATATATAAATAACCACAACAAATATAAAAGGACTCTTAAAATATAAAGTAGCAGTTTGTATTTAAAATGTAAGTATATGCTGTTTAAAAGAGATAGATCTAAAACATAAAGACACAAAAAGGTAGAGAGTGAAAGGATAGGGAAATTTTACTATATTAAGCTTAACTAATAAATCTGGGTGGCCTATAATGATATAAAAATGTACTTTAGGAGAAAAAAGCAAGAGTCATTACATTATAACAGGTTCAATCTCTAGGAAGTTGTAAAGTCTATTCACTTATATTACCTAATAATGTAGCTTTACACTTGTTAGAAATATAGAGAGAAAATGAAAAATTACCTTCGTACTGGGGAAGTTCAATACATCTCTCTAATTATTAACAGATCAAGCAGAAAAAAAATTAGAAAAGATACAGACATTTGAAAACCCTAATCAACTACCTTAGTTAAAACTCTACAATAGACTAGTGGTTACCAGAAGGGGAGAGAGGGAGAGGAGATGGGCTAAAAGGGGTCAAATATGTGGTGACAAAAAGAATCTAACTATGGGCGGTAAACACACAATGCAATATTTATATGCCTCACTGTTGAATCGGATGCCTGAAACTTACTGGATTTCATTAACCAATGTCACCATAATAAAAATAGATAAATAAATAAAAATAAAAAGTAAAATTTGCCATTCAAGAAAAAAAAAAAAAAACTCTATACCCAGTAATTTGTTGGTGCACATCTTTTGAATTACATTAAAATTTTTACAAAAATTGATCACACGTTTAGCCATAGAGTAGTTCTCAACGCATTTCAAATGGATTCCTAGTGTGCAATTAAGATGTAAGTCAATAACAAAAAAAATAAAGCAACAACCAAAACCACCACCAGGCTGTCTAGGCAGATCTGCTTTAAAATTCAGGGACTGCAATCTCTTTCATTCTGACGCTTGATCATTCCTTAGGATGCCGTCCTCATCTGCTCGGTTGAAGCTTGGTCATGGACACATTTTTCTGCCAGCTTGCAGAAAGAGAAAGAGTCCAGGGCAAGCGATTTTATTTTAAACTCACATTGCATTGGTGCTAATTTAATCACACGATGGGCCACACTCAGCCCAAAGCAAGCTGAAAATGTGTTCTCCGGCTATGCAGTGGTGTCCAGGAAAATGTAGAGATCGGAGCTGGAGGATCGACCAGCAGTTTGCCACACGCCCAGACTCATTCTCTGAAGGATAATATCATTACCGAAACCACGCAAGAACAGTAGAAAAAAGAAAACTTCTGGCCAATCTCACTCATGAAAAGAGATATAAAAATCCAAAACAGGAGTAGGAAAAATCTTATTCCAACAATTTAGAAAATATATAAACAGAATTAAGCATCCTGTTTTTGAAAATGATTTTTCAGATCGGATCGACTGTCAGTTGAGTCTTGCAGATGGGAAAACAAAGACAAAGAGAAGCTAAATGACACATCATAGCAAGCTTATGGCTCCAAGTCCCCACCTCCATCCTACCCTCCTTGGATGCTGCCCAGACACAGAAAGCAGCCAGGACGCTTGGAGGGGACCACGCCCTTTGCAGTTACACACCAATTATTTCCAATTTTTTGAGTCTAGTATAAACCAGTCGAGCCCATGATTTTCTAGGCTTATTAACTAACTTCATGAGCACTTGGACAGCACTTACTTTACAGAGTTCTCTGACATGCATATTCCTCTAATTCTCACAGAAATCCAGAACGGTAGGGAGTGTTAGTGCCAATCTGCAAATGAAGCAATTGGAATTGGCCTCTTGGATTACTTGGCCATCTATTCATCTCTAGGGATCCCAGCCATTGTCGGATCCATAGGCATGTTCCCTGCGGAATCATGCTACTAGCTCCCTGTGGGAAAACTTTGTGTTCCTGAAGGTATCTCAAGGGCCAAGGGATGGCCTTATTCTGAGGAGGCACAGAGGGCAGAGGCTGAGGCCAGAGGGCCAAAGGCAGCGAGGTGAGTTCAACAGGAGTGATTCCTCCAGCTGTCCCTGACAGGAGCCCCCAGCCTGCTACTATGATGTCCCCATTTAAAGACTGCAGCAGGATTATAGCTCTCCTTTCCTCCCCTCCCTACACCACACACACACACACACACACACACACACACACGCACGCACGCACGCACTTCACACATTATTTATAGATTTATAGATGGACAGGAAACTGAGCTGCAGGGGAAAGAGGACGGGATCAGGAATCGGACACCCTGAGTTCTGGTTTTGGCTCTGTCACTCACTCACATGTGATCTTGGACAAATAACTTCACCCTCTGAGCCTCATCTACACCCTGAGGTTTCCGTGAAGTGCTAGATATAGAGGGATGTGCTGGCATCAAGGTAAGAGGATGCTTACTGGCAGCATTAGTATTTTTCATTCCAGCAGTCAGCTCTGTTCTCTGGCTCAGCAGCTTCTCTTGAATATTAGCTCTTTGGGGATGGCCAGGAGACCCATAAATCCTATCTGTATTAAGTAGGATAGAGGTTCAGCTGCTGTAATGAAACCTCAAACTTACCATAGCTTAAATAAGATAGAAGTGTATTTCCCTCTCATGTAACAAGCAATCCAAGCTTGATGTCATGACTCTACAACATCAGTGGCCTAGGAGTCTGCCACCATATGGTCCAGATGGCTGCCACCACCTCCAGGTTCCAGGAAGCAGGCTGGAGGGACTCGTGCTCCCCCTTCCCCTTAATGACGTAATCCAGAGACTGTTCACACCACCTCCTTCCAACCCACAGGACAGAACTTAAATTGTATGACCACACCCAGTTACAATGGGGACTGGGAAATACAGTCTTTAGATGAGCAGCCACATATCTGGTTAACAATTCTGCTCATATTGGCAGACAGTGGAGGACAATTTTCAGTCTCTTCCACACCATCCCTCTCTTTACATACTTAAGGGGAATGAAATGGGCTTGGAATAAAAATGGGCTTTCTAGTAAGTGTTCTAGATTGGCATGCATTTTGAATTTACAATGACTTTTAGAGGCTCTATTTAGAGACACTAAGAGAAATCAGCAAATAAACATGGTCTCTCCAAGATCAACTCTGAGTAGAATCGGGAACACCCTTCTCCCTGCTCTTCAAAAACCTGAAATAGCTGCTAAAGACAAGAGGCAGGACTCTACACAGAGCATCAGCAAAGGGGACGTCCTAAAAGCTGGAGGCCCAAATGAACCGTCCCAGCCCCTGGAGGTCCTTCCCTCAGCCGCCCCACCTGTCACCAACTGGGAGCAGAAATGAGTACCTGGACACCTTACTAGTCTTTGCCACCACACGCTTGCTTGTCTGCAAAGGCAATGGTAAAGAACCCCTGGGAACATGAAGCTCAGAGTTGGGGCTCCAGGGCTCCCTGGCCCTCTGTGAGAGGCTGTAGCATAAGCGCCCTTGACAGATGAAGACCGACTGCTCAATGACAAGGGCCAAGTGCAGCCTCTGGTGCCAGGGGGGCTGAGTGATCTCATGCCACTGTCTCGGGGACCTCGTGCAGAGGAGAACATCAGAATGCCGGTATGAGTTTAGCCATTTATCAGTGGCTCCTTGTGCCAGGAATCATGTTAAGGGCTTTATGTATATTTTAGAGAGAGAAATTTTTAATTTATTGTTCACAAAAATCCTATGGGGAATGAGGAAACTGAAGCTAAAAGAAGTGAAATAACTTGCTGCAAATCACAGAGCCTTTAAGGAGTGGGTGGCAGGATTCAAACCAGTTCTCTCTAACCCCAAGGCTAGCAAGCTTCACCCCACTGCTCCAGAGGCAAACTCAGAGAAGTGAGAGGCCATGGGCTTCAGAGGCGGGCAGGCCTCGATGCGAATCCCAGCCCTCCACTCACACCAGTGGCCTCTCTGAGCCTTGAGTCCCTGCTCTGTCTCAAGAGCCTAGAAATGGCCCCCCCCACGTGGCTTCGTACCATGGTACTGACAGATCATGTCATGTGCCCAGCATCCTCTCTAGCACTCTCACTGGACAGATGTTACCTGCCTTTACGTCTCCCCTACCTTGACCATGAACTCCACACGCTGCAGGGACCTTGGGCGTGCTATTCACCGCTCCGATCCCAGCAGCCTTCCACTGCCCTAGTTCCCCTACTCCGTGGTGTTCTGTCTTCTTACCCTGTTTTTTTTTTTTTTTTTTTGTTCCTCTTAGTTCTTCTCACTGTCTGATGTATTATATATCTGTGTATTTATTTATATTTTGTCACCGTGCACTAGAATGTAGGCTCAGTGAGAAAATGGATTTTTTTTTTTTCTCCATGGTTTTATTCACTACTGTATCCTCAATGTCCAGGTAAGAACCTAGCAAGGAATGGGCACCCAGTCAAATTAATGAGAAGTTCTAGCTATCAACCAATGGGCACCCAGTAAATTCAATGAATCAATCTAGCAATCAACATTTAACAGATGGCAAAAATTCCTTAATTTTTTCCCTACCTCTAGGGATAAGCTGAACAGTCTTTGTGTGTATGTGCTCAAAAACACATTCAAAAGGCGTGAGGGGCGAGACCGCCCGGCGCCCTAGAACCTCCAGGCTGTTGTGGGTTGGCTCATCACTAACTTAGGAAACTAAGTGACAAAGATGGACAGAGCTCCAGGAAAAGTGGTATCCTGCCCCCTCCCAGACATCGCCGCTCAGGTACATCTCATTCCCTCGCAGAAGACCATCACACTCAGAAAAACATTCTCTCCCATCAGGGTCCACACCATCCTTCTGGGTCCTGACCCCTCTCCCAGGCCACTGAGCCCCTCCAGAGAACACCTTCCTCAGGCTCCCCAAAGCAGGACACCCAGGCGCTTGGCATTCGCAGCAAGCCTCTGCTCCTTCCACAGCACAGTGGGTTCTGGAACATCCTGAGGAATGGGCTTTTTTGGCCAGTGAGGGCAAACCCGGGAATCAGATAAACACCAGCGGCTGGCCTCCACCTCTCTCGGGACTGATTCATGAGGCCCAGGCGTGCCCATTAACTGCCAGGCCAGCCCTGTGTGCTCAGAAAAATACTGCTGCTCTCTCGAGGCGGCTGCCGCGTTTCTCAGAAGAGCCGCGGCCATAATAACAAGGCGTCTGCCTCCCCGCCCGGGGAGCCCATCAGTTATTATCTGCAGCACAAACACCTACCACTTTGTACTAACATTTTGGCAGTTTCATACAAACAGAGCACTTAGCGCTGCCCCATAACTCTGCGCTCTTGCTGGGCCCCGGCTCCCAGCTGGCACAGGCAGCCAAGTGGTCTGTAACAAAAAAGTAAAAAAGCAAATGAAACGTTTGGGGTTGTTTTTATGGGCCTCTGCAGCCCCCACCACTCGCCTCCGCTCCCGTGGCAGACACACAAGTATGAGTTCAGACTCCGCACGACACATTTTTCGGACAGGCCCTGGTGACGCCAGCTCTAGGGATTACAACAGGATGGATTGTGCTGGCCTGGGTAGCATTTTCCGTCCTCAGCCAGGGGCTTCCGCTGGAGGCGCCTGGGATCTGCGGCCTTGGTGTCCGCCCACCGCCTACGCATGGTTTGGGCGCTATGCTCGCAGCTGGGCACCTCTGGCACATGCTGATCCAGCAGGGAGGACAGAAAGCCCCAAACACGGCCACTGGCTACCCAAATATTTGCCTCCCCAGCCCTAGTACAGAAAGAAGTCCAGGGCTTGAGCAGTTCAAAGGCCTTATAGCTTTTCCTGGCAAAACTGGGGGGATTCTGGTGGCCGCAGGAGACGGCGCAGAGCAACTTCTTGGGCCTGGAGCCTGGACCCCTGCGCGCTGCATTGGTTTTTCCAGCCTCCGGAATAGAAAGGTGACTCCAGGGCCGGCTGGACAGTCTGGCAGCCCCCTGTCCGCTTGTCTGGGCTCCTCCTCTCTGGCCCATCCAACTAGCTGTTGCCTCTTTCTAATGATCTCTGGATCCTCCTGTAGCTAAAAATGTTTCAGAGAGGTGGGGAGGCCCTCATAGCTGTCAGGTGCTATCCTGGGCACTTTAATGGCTATTACTTCATTAAATCTTCCTAACAGTTCTAGGAGAAGGTGGCGTTGTCTCCATCTGAAAAGTAAAAGTGTTTGTGCTCAGAGAGGTTACGTGGCCTGTCCAGGGTCACACAGCTAGTGAATATGGATGCTGGGACAGAAGCCCAGAACTGCCTCAATTCAAAATTCATGCTTTTGCCTTCTGGAGAGAGATGAAGGAGCTCAAGAGAGCTTGAGAAGCCCACTCTCGCTGACTTGAGGAAGGCATCATGGATGTGCTGTGTAACACTGGGCAATTTTCCTGTCCTCACTGGTCTAGAGCGCCATCATCTATGCAATGAAGGGCATGGATCCGGTATTCTCTTAGGTCTCCCCTGTCTCTTACACTTGACCAGGATGAGCTCTGCCCTTCCAAACACACTCATCCTTCACTCCGGCCTCCTCAGCCCCCCAAGGCTGCTGCAGTGGCCTCCAGCTGCCTTCCTGTCTGTAACGGGCACACCCACAGCACACCCACCAGAGCCTGTGCAACTGGCTACTGCACAGTATCCTTTGGCTTGGTGTTCGAGGCTTCTCAGAGTATGGCCCCCAGTCTCAGGCACAAAGCATGCTGCAACGCCAGATCCAGAGGACGGGAGGAAGAGGAAAGAAGTGAGACACAGAACAGGCGAGGAGACGGAGGCTCACATGGGCCAGTGCTGTGGCTGAGTCTGGCTGAGGATTCAGCTGTTAGGAGTTCTGCATCAAGGTGTTGGGCAGTGTGTCGGGCACTCAGGTTCAGGCTCAGGCACAATTGGGATGACAGCAGAGGTTAATGCGAGCTTGGCTCAGTCCTGGCTCCTGAGAGAACCAAAGGGCTAATCAGTAAAACCAAGGCAGCTGTCAGTAATCAAGACAAACAGCTGTCAGACAGAATAGGGTAGAAAACTTCCCATTACTCCTCATCCAGGCATGGTTGCTGCCCACCTTCACTCCTGCATCCCAGGATGGGCTAGGGGCCGAGGCCTCTGAGGTGCAGCCTGCTTCGACCAGGACCGACTCAGGAGCCCGTGGGAGCAGACATATTGGTGGGGTGGCCCTTCACGCTGGAGATTCCCCCTCCGTTCCCTGCCCTCAGCCGCGCAGTATTTCCCTCTTACTCCCCACCAACCTGTATTCATCTCTCCAGACTCACTCTATTCTCCCTCATTACCACTTTTCTTCCTTCAGGAAGCCTCCCGTTAAGCCTACTCTAATCTCTTGGGACTGGTTGGAAGATCACTCACACTGCCTTGCCTTATTTTAGAGTCTTTTCCCAAGGGAAACCTTAGGGTGATCACTAATTCATACAGTACCTTTTCTTTCTCTTGAATCTATTTCACTTAGCATAGGACTGATGATCCCTTGACTCAGATCATCTTTATTCCTCTACCTCTGCCACTTGACGCATGGCCTGAGTCAAGGAATCATCAGACCCAGAATTAGATTATAGGTTTTTTCAAATCAGGGCCCATTGAGGTGCTGGCAAGAATGATGAGAACAAAGAAAAAGAACTTACAGAAAAGTTATTAAAAGTGGTAACATGGAGCTGGTACAACTCAGGGCCGTCCCATCAGCAAAATGGGAAAAACCATGCCTACCTTTATAAAGCACTATTGCTAGGCAAAGGTCGTCGACAATGGTGGTAATAAAGAGATAGTAAGAGGCCTTCCTCCCTGGGCCCCCAGCCTCCCCAAGTCATCCAGAGGAACCCTTAAGGGACCAGCCAGGCCCCAAAGTCTCCTTGCCTAGTAGAAACCTCAGCCTCAGGGTGGCCCGCTGGCCCTTTCCCTGCCCAGCTGCCCAGGCCTGGGAATAGACAGGCCCAGCCCACCCTAATTACTCCCATTCTGCATCTGCCTTTGGTTAAATGTACAGCTCCGCTCACAGGCTTGGAACGTCAGCCATAAACAGAGCATCTGCATGGCGGATGCTGACGTTTAAAAATAACCCAGGCTTGGGAACCGCATTTCCCAGACCTTGGGAGTTCCTGGAATGGGAGAAGGACCATCTTTTGCAGATTTAGCCCTCAGGAAACACACTCTGAGTCTCCGGGCCAGGGCACAGAGGGGCTGCCATGCTGGTGCAGTTCCCCACTGAGCCACCAGGTGGCGCCCAGCCCGCTGCCTGGGGGGCCGGGAGGGGCTCTGGGACGCTCCTGCCAGTGACAGTGCCCTGCTCTCCCACCACTTGGACCTGGGAGTTGGCTGTGGGCAGTGGCTTGGCAGCCTGCAGATGGAGGCGGATGGCGGGGCTGGTGTGGGGTTTCAGCCTCCCCGGAGGGCCCTCACGGCTGTGTGCTGAGCAAACGTTCAGGCCTGATGTCGGCAACATGCGGAACCAATTTTCGGGGAACTCGGCAGCCAAACCATCCACCTTTGGGCGGGAAGCAGGATCGCTGTCAGCCCTGGGGGCTCAGTGTCTCCCGTTTGGAAAATGAGAGAGGTCTCCACATGGTGGGGGGCAAGGCTGGCCTGGCTGTGCGGGGCCTGAGAATACACAGCCTGGGGCAAGCACTGAACTCATGTACGCTGGGCTGGGGAGTTAAAGTCAGGTTCCGAATACCAGTATTGTTTTTTTATGAAGCATCTACTACGTGCCCAGCATCACTCTGCGTTTTCCATGCATTTTCTTATCTAATTCTTACAACCAAATCTCAGGAAAGGTCACTCAGGCTACTGCCCAGGGCCCCAGTCTTTCAGGGGCACTGAAAGGTCATTAGAATAAACCAGATACGCAAAGTTAATGCAGGTCCCCGCACGCACGATGAAAGGAGTATAAGCTGATTCTTCTGCCACCCAAACCACCTTAGGGAATACCAGAGGGGCCCGGAGGCCAGAGCCTCTCAGAGCACTAGCCAGGGCCCAGCGTCTCCAAGCCTAGTGACCTCAGCATCTCAACCCCTTAAACCACCTCCATCTCCTAAACTATCCCCTGCAAAATGAACATAGAACAGATATTTAAAGCACACAGCTTTGAACACAGAATTATCATCTTTTCTGTGTTTCCCACGATCTGGCCCTGGACACTGTCATAATCGCTCCTATTTTACAGAAGAGAAAACTGATACCCAGAGAGATAGGCAGCGCCAGCCAAGGCCCCTAAGGAAGGTGGACGGCTAGAACTGGAAGAAGAGTAAATGGCATGACAGGCAGGTAAAATCAGTAGTATCTCTGCTTCATGGGCTTCTACAGGGAAGTTCACTGATTTGAGACTCAGTTTCCTCGTCTCTATGGTGGGAATCCTAACAGACCCTCCCTACATGAAAATCACGTGAGGTCTGGAAACTCTAAAGTGCTGTACTTGTAAATTAGTTCCAGAACTGACTGCGGTACAGGCTGTGGTGTAGAGAAATCGGGGGAGGACTGAAGGGGCAGAACCCTCAGAAGAGCAAGTATTCCCAGGAAGTCATTCCGTGACTAAACAGGAAGAAGCAAAAGGAAAAACAAGACAGTGGCCTCCAGCCAAAAAAATTGACAGAACTTCCCCGAGAAAGGAAAACCGCTGCATTAGAAAATGAAGGTCCTCTCCTTACCTACACACCCCTCCCACCCCCACCCCGTCGTGGGTGGTAACGCGTGTAGGTGGCACTGAGCAAGTGTCGAACTCCTCATTGGCTGCTCACATAAATGAGCAATCCAACACCTGAGTGTACAACACCTGGATGCGCGAAACGACTGAATGAACACGAGTAACACCTGTGTGCAGGTGCCGGTAACACCGATGGCAGTGCACAGCTAGTGGAGGTCAACACATGTGCTCTAATTGCTCACTGTGCCAGTGATGATTCGCTTCAGCTCTCGCTGATGCACCTCGTGGTGGTTCCCACTGCATTGTCTGGCTGTTTCTCTAGGCATGGGCAGCAGGAACAGGACCTTGGTGACAGAGCCCATTGCAGTAGAGCGCCAGGCCTAAACTCTAGGGACAATCACAACACATGCAGAGAGCTGGAAAGGATGCTTGGAGGCAAGAGCCTGTGCCAGTCTGTGGCTGTCCCCCTCTCCCACCCCCAGTTGGGTGAAGTTGCTTTTTCAGGGTCATTATCATGGATTCCCCATCTGATATGCACTTGTTCGTGGAGATCATCTCAGGCTTGGGCAGGAGAACTGAATAATCACAGAGCATGAAGGAATCTTATTATATAATTGTGCACTGACATGGGCCTTACAGATTCCAAATTTCACTTTCACCCTTTCATTTAATTCTCTCAGAGGACGTTGTGATTTCATTGTATGGTCTTAGAAACTGAGGCTAAGGCAGTGTGCTCTGCAGAGGTCAGTGAACATTTGCTCAAAATCCTCACCTACTAGACAAAGCTCCAGGTCCTTAACTGTGCTTTCCAGGCCCACCTGGATCAGACTCACCCACTAAGCCACCTCATCTGCCACCAGGCCCCTCCACCCATCCTGGTTCCAGGCATGTAGAATGTCGTGCCACTCTCCAAAAAATTCTTCTGGGAGACCCTTCCCCCATTTCTGCCTGACAAACTCCCACTTTGTTTTCAAGACCTGCTCAAATATCACCATCCTTTGCTCACCAAGGCGGAGTTGGCATTCCTGTCTGGAAGTTTCCACTGCACCACTCGCTTAGCCTGACTGAAATCATGACAATGACCTTAGAAGCTGCCTTTCATTGAGGTCTGCTCTGAGTCCCACACTGGGTGGGGTACTTGATATATACTTTATCTGTGTATTCCCTAAGGGGCAGGACTTAGGGTGAGGCAGATGAGGTACTAACTTCAGGTGCAAAATTTAAGGGGTGCCCAAAAAAACTCAGTAATCAAGATAAATAATGTTTGAAAGCCAAAAATAGCACCTATTTGAAACATGCAGTACATTTCCACATCTGTGCACACACGAGCTGGCATTTGCTTTTCTGATGCACCTGGATTTTTCCCTAATAAGGGCCCTTTGTGACCAGGGAAATGGTCCTCAGTCCAAAGAGGTATTGGGAAGGAGTCCACACACACACACACACACACACACACACACTCACACACGGTGTCTTTCGAAATGCTACCCAGGTAATTTTGGGGGTTGCTGGAGTTGGCTAACCACTACCCTAAAATATTTTGCTCCTTGGGCTTCTAAAGAACTTAACTTCTATTCCCTGTCATGCTAGAAAAATGACAGCCAAAGCTGCCATAGATTCAGCCAATCCTAGCCTTTCTCTTCTGCTGAAGTCCTGACAATAGCTAACTGTGACCCTCCTCCCTTGTCTGCTAGTAATGTCATCGAATGCTTGGGTTGACCAATGTGAGAGTGGTCAAGCCCATTCAGTTCTGTAGAGGTAACACATCTGACCCAATCTGGGCTAAGTTGCCTTTCGTCTTTCCCCAAGCCAAGTGTGAGGAAGATCATGGTGTGGAACAGAGAAGAAAAGAAAGACAAGCTCTGTGGCCCCAGAGAGTGTACAATGGATAAAAGAGACAGATATTAATCACAGAATCACAAAAACAAATGTCATTTTACAACAGTGATGAGTACTATGGGGAAGAGATTCATGATGCTATAAGAGAATATGGCAGCTGTTGAGAAGGACAGAAAATTTTTCCTTAGAAAGTGATGATTAGGTCTATCTGATGGACAGGTAAGAATGAACTGGAGAAGATTTCAAGAAGAGGTTCCGTTAAAAAGGAATAGTGTATGCAAAACTTGAAAAGCTGTGTTAGCTTGAAATAAGTAGAAGGAAGGAAATAAACATTAGAGCAGAAATCAATGAAATAAAAAAACAGACAAGCAAAAAAAAAAAAAACCCCAAAGGCTGGTTCTTTGAAAAGATCAATAAAATTGATAAATTTCGAGCAAGACTGAACAAGAAGAAAGAAAACAAAAGCTACAAATATCAACAATGAAGGGAGGGGAGGGATAACAAGGAATTATCATGCAAAGTCTCTTTGACTTTTGTCAATAATATAAATTTGAAAACTTAAATGATGAAGAAAAGAGTTGTTTGAAGTTTCCTAAACATGCTTTAGTATATACTACTTCTAGAATAACCTCTCCACTCCCCCTTACACCAGATTACTCTAAGTCATCCTTGAGGGCTGCAATATCCGGATATGGTAGCTCTCTCTTAGCCTCGTGTGGCTATTTAAATTTAAATTAAGTAAAACTTCTCTAAAAACTGAAAGTCCAGCTCCTCAGTCACACTTCAAGTGCTCAATAGCCACATGTGGCTAGTGGCTACTCTGTGAGTCAGCGCAGACATACAGTGTTTCCGTCATTGTAGAACATTCTATAACGTTCTAGTCTACACTGCTCTAGTGTAGGTAATCACTGAGCCTCTTCCAATGAATATGGAACTGACTGGTCTTTTGTGAGTTCTGTGGAGGCTCCAGGGCAATGTGGTGGCCAACGGCCTGTGTCCGGCAGTGTTGAGCGTGGGCTTGGCCGTCTACTGATACTCACAATTCTGAGAAGTGTCAGTTCAGTTTAATATGATTTGTTGAGCATCTACGTTGTATTGGGCCCTATGCCAGGTGCTAGAGGTCTTTAAATGACGAGGCAAGGGCTATGCCCTCAAGGAGCTCTCTATGCTGGAAAGCAGATCATGTAAACACCTCATGAACATGAGACAGGAAAGGGCACATTTTAGGGACCTTGGGAGCACAAATGAGCAGAGATTATTGCTGGCAGGAAGCTGAGGAAACCTTTAGAAAATGGTCTATATCTAAGTAGTTGCTGAATGATAAATGGGAGTTCCTTGCATGGTCCCGGCAAAGAAGGGCAATTCAGAACAAATAAACAGCACGTTCAAAAGCAAAGAGGCAAGACATAGCACAATGTATGGGGGAACCACAGCCAGTTGACATTGGTGGAGCAGAGTGGCCTAACACCACGTCTCAGCACACTCACACAAAGCTTGGCGCGGGTCAGCTGCTCAATAAAGGTGTAAATAATGTGAATGCCAGTTCTCCAACTCAGGTATGCAAAACTGTGACTTAGACTCAGTTGAATTTCTCTTCTGAGCCCTCTCTCTGCCAGGACGTCAGGAACTCAAAATAAAGGAATCCTGAGTGACACTGAGGTGCTGGATCGAACCTCATCAGAAGGTAGTTCTGCCTCTTGATTTTGATTGCGAGAATTATTAAATTCTTGCTCATTTTAAGCCACTTGTACTTAGGTTTTCTTACAGAGCTGGGAATTGAGACTTTGATCATTTAAGTGAGTGGCTCTCATTCTCACTGTGCATCGGAACTACTTAGAAGACTCGTTAAAACACAGCTTCCTGATTCCTGTCTTCAGAGACTCAGATTCAATAGGTCCGAGGTGGTGCCTTTGAATCTGAATTTCTAACAAGCCCCCAGATGACGATGCTGGTCAGAGACCACAGTCTGAGTGGCACTGGCTCAGCCACTTACTCAAGGTCACCTCGCTAGTAAGTGTCCATCTGGGATTTGAACCTACCTCTGTCTGATTCCAAGCTCAGGACTTTTTCAGTAAACAGGGTGGTAGAGTATTTTAGCAGCAGGATGTTGAATGTATTTGTCTTGCTTACAACCAGAAGACTTGCTTTAAGCGGGGAAAAATCCATCAAATTTAAGTTGTTTATAGAATAAAGTGCAATAATTTTCAGCCACCCTCACTCGATTATCCTCCCTTTAAAAGGCCAGTCTTGTTCCTGCCCCAGCGATCTCCCACCTCCAAAAAGCATCTCCCTCTTTGCACACACAGTACTTCATTATGTGGGCCACTTAATTACTTGTGTAAAATGGAATGAAATTTCATATGTCCATATGGAGTCGTGTTAGGTAATATTTTTATAATGTTGCTTCCAGCCATAGTGTGAAAGTTATAACGTCATTGCCACATAATTTCTTGGAAATTCCCACCTAATATTATATGGGTAAAACCAAATAAACTCGTTCTACCCTTCCCTGTCCTACCCCTCCCCCAATAATCGAATCCGCTGCTTCTATGGTGAAGGTTAAATGCCTGGACAACTCTAGAAGATTCAAAGCATATAATTGAGCGGAGCCTCCAAGGCAACCCCAAGGAGGTGGGGGGAGGGGGTTTCCTGCCTCCGCCAAGGGGAAGGGGCTTTGGCTCCTTCCCTTTCCCACCCTCCCGGTATTTGGGTAAAATATCGGGCTATTTTTTTGTTTTTCCTGTGGGGATGGAGTAGGAGGAGACCACGGATGTAAGCAAGTTGGGTGCCACCACTAGGCAGAACAGAGAAGCCATCTGGAGGCCCGGAATCATCAGGTCCTAGTTGAAATCCTGGTGGATTCCGGTCCACCTAAGAGACAAAATGTAAACTCATAATGGCCTGAACCAGTATGTTCAGTTCAGCTGAAAAAACATTTATGGATGATAACCAGGAATCTAGGCCCTGTGCTAAGTGCTGAGGACTTAGAGAAAATTAGGCACTCACCTGGGTGCAAATGACTGCCAGTCAGCTGTGACAGATATTGTCATGCAGTAGTAAGACCCACCATGTTTAGGTTTTAAGCAAAAGAGCCATGTGATCATATGTGCAGTTTAGAAAGATCACTTTGGGTACAGATGGGGAGGTGGGCTTAGAACCATGAAGTCTGTGTAGTATGTTACTATGGTGTCCAGAAAAGATATCTCAAAGCCCTGAACCAAGGCAGGGCTAACCGAGAAGCAGGGAAAGGTATGTGTGAGGAAGGCTGAGGTGATCCAAACAGCAGGGTAGGAGAAGGACAATGGAAGAATCTGGAATGCTTCCAAGTTTCAGTTTCAGATGACAATGTCAACAATTCACTCATTTATCCTCTGCATCTAGCACAGTTCGAGACATGTAATAATTGTTTAATGAATTGTTTCTACATTGAATTAACTTGGTCATTCGTAATCAAGTTAATGGATTCATTTCTCTGAGCCTTTCTTTCCATTTCCAAGAAATTCATTGTTGGAAGGGTTATGTTCAATAGTGTAGGTAAAATCGCCTTCTTCTGTATCTGGCCTACAGTAGGTATGAAAGAATATTAAGTTCTCCATCTAAAAAAATCTACTACGGATTCAGAGGATAGCTAAAAATGTCAGATTGAACATATACATTTTAGCCTTCCCTGCTTCCTCCTGAAACATCAGTAAAATATTTGTAGAGGGATGTTTTTAAAGGCATAAACCCAGAGGACAAAGGGAACAGTAGCGAAGACCTTAGCACTAAAATTTTAGATGGTGGAAAGCAGACTGAAATGTAACTGATTTAGCAGGCCCAGGAAAGCTGACGCCTGAGCCAGCAGCCGGAAACCGCAGAAGCAAAATGACTTACGTTGCAGAACCCTCTAAACTTGAGCGTCTACAGGCTTGGGAATTGCTACTGATGTCCCTGGAAGTGAGAGAAAAAATGAGGCTACAATAGAAGAATTGGCTGACAGCCTGTTTAAGAAGTGGATGGATCCTCTCCCCAACTCTGCACGGATTGCCCTTTCCTTGCTAGCAGAAGACTGGAGACTTAGTCTCTACAGAGCGACTCTCTAGACACCAGCCACCGAAAACGAGAGAGCAAATGCAAGTTAACGTACTGAGTATTTCCTTGCTCTATCCCCAGAGGGCTGGCAGTCAGACTTAGACCTACCAAGCAAGAGACTGATGTCAGCAAAGATGCTGACATCAGAAGTTCTCCAAGGAAACAGCCCAGACATGTCACTTACAGTAAAGATAATAAATGACAAGCCCTCCCTCACACATAGAACTTACCACTGGATTTTTTTGTAGCCTCCTCTTAAACATGACCAGAGAGCTGAGGCTCGCCAAACACATTAGCAAAGTCTCTAATATTAAAGAAAGACAACGAAAAATAAGCAACTAAAATGTAAGCTGCACAAGAATAGGTATCTTCCTTTTGTCTCCCGAATTATCCCAAGTTCCTAGCTACCTGGCATATAGTAAGTATTTGATGAATATCAATTAAATGAATAAATGAAGGAATTAGGAGAAAACAAGGGTCGTGTAAGAAAAAAAATTAACTATTACTAATATTTTTAGGGGGATAAGAGAAATTATAGCCTCCATAAAACAAAACCAGGGCGCTATATATAAAAAAAAATTTCCAGGGAACAAAGAAGAGCACTTGGAAATTAAACATATGACACAGAAATGAAAAATTCAATTGACATGTGGAAGATATCTTCAGATTATTTCTCCAAAGCATACAGCAAAAAATGCAAAAAAAAAAAAAAAAAAAAAAAAAAACGAAAATAGAAAAGAAAAGTTAAATGACCAGACCAGGAAATTCAACATCTGAATCTGTGAGTTCCTGAGGAAGACATGGAGAAAACTGTGAGGAGAAAATCATCTTGCAATAATAATTACTAATTCGGGATAATTTTCCAGAACTGAAGGATATGAATTTCCAGTTGGAAAGGGCCTACTGAGTACCTAATACCACACAATAAATACATACCCACACCCAAGCATATTATCATGGAACTTCAAAACTCTGAAGACAATGAGATCCTACAAGTTTGAGAGAGAGAGAGAGAGAGAGAGAGAGAGAGAGAGAGAGAAAGAGAATTTGAGAGTTGATTGAGGAGAATCAGAATGGCAGCATCAGACTTTTCAGTAGCTATGCTGGAAGCTATCAGACAATGAAGCAATACCTTCACAAGTTTAATGAGAAATAATTTCCAACCCAGATTTCTATCCAATGGAATTCTTAACAAAGTGTGAGGGTAGAATAAAGATATTTTAAACAAAGTCTCAAAACATGTACTTTTTAGACACCCTTTTTCAAGAAGCACCTGGAGGATTGTTTACTCCACCAAAATAAGGGAGTTAAAACAGAGAAAGACATGGAACCTGGAAAACGAGGTTTCTAACACAGGAGAAATATGCAGTGTGATGGAGAAGGGGGAGCCCAAGACCAAAGTTGTACAATAGGCTTATCAAGCAACTAATCTTCTATGTTGGAACAGAAAATAGTTTTTCAAGAAGATAAAATTGATAAATGACTAATGTATTTGAACATATTACATATTTACACAAATGGAAGAGCTAAGTTCATGTTTAGTAAATTGACAACTTCATAAATGAAAGAACCTAGGTGAAATTCAATACCACAGGAAAAATAATTCATGCAGGGCAAAGAAATGACCATAATCTCCTATAGGTCTCATCTGTGAACTCTTATTGCAAAGTAGGATTAAAAGCTAGGACCCAGAGTCAGAAACCTTTTTTTCATTCTCGAAACTGAAAAACCAGGAAGCAGCTCTATAAATCCTTTCTGTTGAACTTAAAACTGAGAGACTATAAATCTGAAGCTGAAGAGGAATATCTCATGGAAGGAGACTACCTGCACGGCCAATCGGAGCAGAGCAGAGAGATAAAGATATCAAGTCTTGACGCACTGTTTGAACACCTGTATTCAGCCATCCCTGAAGCCCTGCTATCCTTGTATTTTTGCAGTTATGTAAACCACTAAATCCCTTTTGGCTACAGAAACCACTTAAACTGATTTTCTGTTGTGTATAATCAACAAAATCTAAGTAATATAGTATTCGATCTCTCTGAAGCTTTGTAGATTTTTGTTTTGTTTTGTTTTGTTTGGAAGAGGGGATTTCCCAGGTGTCCTTGACTTTCTAAATTATCCCCCAAGAAGAGCATCCAGAAAACTTGATGCAATTCATGTATGTGAGTGGTCTGACTCCCTATGATTGCAATAGAGAGATTAATCAATATTCTACCTTCTTTAACATGTACTGGATTTCTTTAGTGTATCATTGTGGAATTGACTAAAATTTAGAGTTAAATTGAATTTCTTCCAAACATCACATTACAATTTGTGAAATTAATTTTAATTACAAGATTTGATTGGACAATTTAATTCCTCTGGTCCTCACTTCCCAGATTTTTTGTTGTTAAATTAATTGGACTTTAGCCATTCCTTGCAGTAGAGTTGCAAAAACAGAGTCCCAAATATGACACTGTTTGGCAGGCATTTGAAATTCAACAGCCTGAAAAATGATCCAGTTTTGTGAGCTGTATTTATAGCTGCAGCATTTATCCCTTGGTATGTCTTATCTGACACAGTTTAAGGTCCAGACCACTTGTCTTTTCCATAGCCCTGTCCAAGGCAGGCAAGCTTGGACATCCCCCAGCACATCAACTACCTGCCTTCTTGGCATTTGAGAAGGGCCCGGGTTATCTCTGCAGGTGGAGAACTGGTGCCCCCAGACTCAGGCCTAAGGAGAGGTGGCTGCTTGAGAATCTACTTCTCACTTCTCCAGTGGCTCACACCCACATATTTAGCAGGTGTTGTTATTTTCAGTATTAATAAACAAGTGCCTTTCTCTTAAGTGAATTAATTTTTAATGTGTAATAAATGCATTTAAATTATTTAATAAAGGTTTTTATTCAAGTATAGAATAAAAGGGCACTTTATGCAATTAAATAAATTCTAACTCAAGGGCGAATTAGGGCAGTATAATGTCTTATCATGGAAGAACAATTGTCTTGTCTATGGATTAGTATCCCGATTATTCTTATGTTCTTATTATAATTATTTGTTTATTTTCTTCTAATTTTCCTACCTGCCTGTGTTAGACATTAAAATCATCAGGCTTCTTTCAATTCCAAAAAAATATATAAATTCTACACTTTGCTTTTTATGGTAAGAATCCAGTCTCATTTATTCATTTTTAATAACACTTGTGGAAATACTGAGTTTTTATTAAAATTAACATGTAACGATACTTTAAATAGAATTATAAATAAGATTCAAATTAAACAATATGATAAATGTCCTTGCTTCTTCAGACCTGGTTTGGGTATACATGATAATATTCATGAGCCGATTAATGTTAATCCAAAGTCAGAAACTTAATAGATTGTTTGAAGGTTGACATTGTTTTTCTCGATCTAGCTTTTTGGGTTTAATTAATAATACAGGTCATGTTAGAACATCAAACTATTATTTCTTGAGGTTGAAAAATGCTAAATTATTTTTGTATATATTCTATGGCTCCTAGTACTGATTATTGCCATTTAAAAATGTTCTTTGCTGTATTGATGATAGTGGTGTTGACAGAAATATCAATACAAGCAGAAGGTTACCAAAGGGGATAGACTGGTATTTAGCTGATTAGTGACAACATTCGTTGTTGCTGTTGCTGTTGTTGTTGTTGTTGTTGTTGTTTTGACAGGCTTCTAGAGACATGAACATTAGCTAAATTCTATTGCAAGTACTGTGGGTGGCTCTCTCTGACTCTCTCTCTCTCTCCATATATATACTGGTTTGGACATTTTCAGAAATAACTGGGCTGTTTCTGAGAGAAAAAGGTAACTTTTCACCAGGATCTTGCCTGTCATGCTTGCTGCTCACTTACTATTTGTTCTAGGTACCATCATAGCTAGGACCACCGTGCCCTGGTGCATTGGTGTGGTTCCTGCCCATAGCCAGCCTCTCCAGGGACCTCTGGACCATGGTAGCCACAGGCTGGTAATGGCAGGAATGAACCAAGACTTGGGGTTTCACCCTCTTGACTTAGAGCACCCATTACTTTCCAAAAATGGCTATAGCAACACTCTCAGACCCATATACTATTCATAATGTTATGACCCTCTCATCGAGAGGCGGAGTTACCACTTGAATTGGGCATGATTTTGTGACTGCATTAATGAATAGAATGTAGTAGAAATGATGCTGCATGATCTCTGGGGCTAGGCTATAAGAGAGGATGCAGCCTGGCCATCACTATTGCCCTCTTGGGCTGCTCACCCTTGACACCCAGTCGCCATGCTGCGAGGCAGCCCAGGCCACAGGAAGAAGCCACACGTAGGTGTTTTGGCCAACATCTCCAACCAACTGCTGGTGTCAGCTTTCAAACATGAAAGCAAACGAGCCCGAGTCCTTGAGTTTCCTAGCTGAGGTCCCAAACATTATGGAGCAAATAAAAGCCTTCCTCTTGTTCCACTGGAAGTTCTGAACTCACGGATTTTGTGAGGATAACAAATGGTTGTTTTATCACTAAGCTTTGGGGGAAATGGTTACTATAGCAATAGCAATCAAAATCCAGAACTCACAACATAGTAGGGAACCAGTTACAAATGCTTTGGTAAAGGCCAAACCTCAAAGTGAGCTTGATATAGAGCATGCATTCTAAATGGGAGCAATCTAATGTTCCCAAGAGGGCAAAAATTGGTTTAGGGCGAAAAAAAATTTTTTTCTTACATAAATGAAGCTCAGATATATGTAGAGTACATAAGCAAATTGTATATGGTACTTAAATTTCATGGGTGGTGGAGGGTATTAGAGGAAAATATCTAAAAGTTTCCTTAAGTGGCGGTAATGGGGAAAAAAACTGTTGAGAAACTCTGAACTAGAGAGAGAGAGAGAGAGAGAGAGAGAGATTCATTCTGAGCTGGAGAAATCTGAGAGGCATCCTATCTAGGCAGAAGACATTCTGACTCACTGGGAGACCCTGACCAAGTCACTTGATTTCCCTGAGTTTCAGTTTCTTCTATAAAACAGGAAAAACCATATCTAATATTTAGAGCTGTCGCTAAGGGTCAAATGAAACATTAGTAAAATTTCTGCTACATAGTAACATAGTAGACTTTTAGCATTACATAGGGGTTTTTAAGGAGATGGACTTTGAATTGCACTTTAAGGGAAAGATGGTGATTGACAGATATGGGGGAAGGGCAATTTAGATGGGACATGAATTGACCAAAAGCTCAAAGAGATAGGAGGACATGTTAAAAATTGTCTGTTGGGTCTAGAAAGCTAGAAGCCATGGAGTAAGAAGATGAGGCTGAAAAGAAATAGTCTGTATCAGAGTATGGAGTACTTTGAATTCAAAGAGAAAGAGCTTACTCCTTTTTTTTTTTTCCTATTATAGTCATATTTATTGAGTATCTACTATGTGCCAGGACTGTTGGATAAAAAAATAAATAAGTGGATGTGACACAGGAATCGATGAGATTCCTGTGACATGTTTCACATGTGACAAATTCCATCAGATCATTTTAGTGCAATTCAAACTTTCTGAGTAAAAGAGGAAAATTGAGGGAAGGTTTCCCATAGGAGGTGACATTTAGGCTGAGCTTTGAAGTATAGGAGATGATGATAGGGCACATAAGAGAGGGACTTCCGGGCACAAGGAAACATTTCGGAGTGTGGCACGTACAGGTAACAACGCGCAGCCTGCTATGTCAGGAGCATGATGGGACTGGAAATGTAGATTAGGGCGATGCGTGCATCGGGAAGGAACCTGCGTGAATGCAAACAGTTCAGGCTTTGTCTTGTGTTTTTGAGGCTGTGACTAAATCCGTGAGAGGAAGACTCTTCCGAGAACAGAGGAGTGGGTACCGTTAATACGGAAGAGGGAGCAGACGCTGCTGCGTAAATCCTTTGAGCAGGCGGTAGAGACAGATGCAAGGTGGGGGGCGGGGTCAGGGCTGCCCGCCACGGGTGAGTTCATGAAGCCTGGTAGATGAACAATCTACATCGGGTCCTAGGAGCCCCCGTGCTAGGGCGACATGTAACTCAGACACCTTCTCTGATCGACTCCCTTTACTGAGGATCTCACTCTGTCTCCCACTACCAGAGTTAGGAGTGGGGCCCCAGAATCTACGCATTTCTTCATTATCTCCTCAATGGCCACTTAGGCTGGTGCCCACACACACACACACACACACACACACACGCACACTGCTAGGTGGCCAGTTGGCAGAGGGGGCTATGCAACAACACTCTGAAGAGAGTCACCCTGTTGCTCTTGGTCAGGGCCAGGCACCGGACTTGGCCAGAGCCGGAAATGACAGTGTCAGAGCCACCACACATCACCGCTGTCCCTAGATGCCTCAGTGTTCCCACAGTGGTACAGACCCAGATGCCTGGTAATGATCGGGGCCTAGATCAGGGGCTGCACCACTGATGAACAATCTCCACACACGGTTGTGGGGCCATGTGCAATATGGTCAACTATTTTTGGACTTAGAAAGCTCGAGTGTGCATTCTGGCACTGTCATTTAATCTCCATGTGACTTTGGGTGGGTCATCTGTCTGTGGGCCTTCACAACTCAAATGAAGATAATAACCCTTAACCTCTCTGTCTCATGACACGTCGTTCACTAAGAAGACGTAGATAATGGTAATCAGAGGCTCCTGGATGCCGAGGTCTACTGCTCTGTGTGGCCCGTGTGTGCTTTAAGTAAGTGCCTCAGGTGATGCTGCTGCTGCTGCTGCTGCTGCTGCTGCTGCTGCTGCTGCTGCTGCTGCTCTGTGAACCACATTTTGAGTAAGTCACATACTAGGGCACTGTTAAGGGAAAGAATCATTACTGTCTGGACTGTGGCTTCTGTTGTCATGGAAGAAGAAGGTACTAAGTGAACAGCTTGTGGTGTGACTGCCGTTCCTCTCCCCAGCAGGCAGAGCAGCTTCGTTTCCCTCCCGTTTCATGATGACTACTCAGGGGTTGGGCTTCCTGCTACCCCTTGTCCCTGGGCAGAGTAAAGGGTAATTCTCATCCCTGGAGTGTCAAAGGGAGAGTAGGGCAAACCCATAAAAGCTTCCTGTTTCTGGGCTGTCCTTTCCCTACTCCAGACAAGATGCCTGGGAGGAAAGACAGAGCAATGGCTCTGGGCTTGGAAACTTGGGCATCTAATAGTGTGAGTCCTCCCGAAAGCTTAGTGACTTTTAATGCGGTCATGCCTGATCATTGCGGCAACTTGAAATGGCTCCCCCCAAATGAACAGAAATGTTTTAATTAATTATGTTCTCCAAATGAAATAACAAGTACCAAGGTACCCCTACAGGCTCCCTCGTCCCCACTATCTAAGATGCAGACACCACACGTGGAGGCCAAGCTGTCACCATCACACATCATTCCATGCATAAATGCAAAACACTTACTATGTGCCAAGCACTGTGCTGGGAGCTGGGAAGGCCAAGGCACAGTCCTTGGTTTCAGTAGCTTGTCATCTAGCAAAGACAGACACAGAAACAAATTATTACAGCGTAGTAAACACGATCCTTTCAAAGTGCCCTGGGATCTCTGAGAAAGAACCTGAAACCGGGGAGCCAGATGAGATGTCACTGAGACCGTGGTGATATCTGGGGTGGGGTTTGAAAGAGTGAGCATTTCCCCAACAGAGAAGGGGACAAGCAGAAGGAGAAGCTCCCAGGCCACATACGGGCTGAGGAGCATGACAGCAGCACTGAGAAGTTGAGGGGGTGCGAAGGCACCGTGCAACACAAGGATGGTCCATCTCTGATGCTCGGCCGTCAGGGTGGGAAGGTGGGATTACATCTAGTCATCTATGGAAAGCCAGGAGATTTTAGGAGAGGATGAGAGAGGGAAGACAGATCAGATCTGTGTTTTAGAAAGAAGACGAAAGGTGGTGGTAAGGATGGCCTGGAAATGAGGAAACCTGTGGCCTGGAGCCCCGCTTGGAGAAAGGTTGGGGGAGTCACATACGTGACCCGATTCTGAACTAAGGCCTCAGGCAAGTCCCTCACTTTGCTCAGCCAGCGACACCATTGCTCCCCTCTGGCTCGGACATTCTCGGATCCGAGGAGGCAGGCTTCATTTGTGCACTCCGTGTGCAGGCCTGCTGATAGATGTTTTGCACATGCCACTGCATGTAATTCCCCCAATAACCCTGAGAGGTGGGGCTCATGATCCCACTTGATAGAGAAAACTCAGAAGAGTTACCTAGGGAAAGTCACAAGGCTGACAAGTAGCAAAGCCAGGTCACTGTGCTGCAAACGATGCCCTACATGTACTTGGGCTTTAAAAAACCCACAGGGCACAGGAAGAATCATGGCATGCTAGGTTTCCAGGACTTATAACAGCTTGTATCAAACTTACAATTTAATTGTAATAAAGTCCCACAAATCCATGGCTTTTCTCTAATGAGGCATTTTTTTCATAGTAAATACAAAAAAAAAAAAAAAAAGAGAGAGAGAGAGAGAGAGATTGCTGGGCCTGCCGCACATCTCTCTTGAATCTTTTGTTTCACTTTCCAGGTGTTGGTCACTCACCTCTGGAATCCACAGCACCGGCAGGGCTGGCTTGGCAAATCTCTCCTTTATGGGCCTGGGTCCCTTCGGCCCATTACCCCACCTCCATCCCTCAGACTCTTAAAAGCTGGTATTATATCACTCCTGGTCCAAGTCATGGCTGGACAAGGAGATGTGAGCTTGCCATCTCTGAGGCAAAAGAGACTGAGAAATCAGCCAACCAGTCCCAACCATAGTGGAGGCACAGGGTCCAAAAGTGTGGCATTTTCCTCTCTTGACTACTAGGCTTGTAGAAGTTGGTGTTAGATGAGAGGCTGGCCCTTGAGATTCATTCATACCTCGGGATGCTCAGAGCTTTTAAACCGTTTCGCGCTCATGAAGAAATCAGGCAAATAGGAAGCGACATTGTTTCTCATCTTCTCTTGACAAAAATCCACCTTGGCTCCTGTTCCTGCTCCAAATCCGCAAGCATTTCCTGCTGCAGCAGTGTATGTAGGCTCCACAATGAAAAAAACAGGCACGTCTTTCCAGGCTAAGGGGTTTGGAGGCTTCCTGAGCGAGATCTACCTCCCGGCTGGGCAGCGCTGATGGCAGGGAGCAGCGCAGCTCTGCTGGCTCCAGCAGCAAGCGGGGCCCTGCCTATGGCCCAGCGGGCTCCAGGGTGGGAACGGTCTGCAGGGCACAGACAAGGCCATACACAGAGATCGTAAAACAAAATTTATCTTTAATTTGTAAGTGTCAACAGCAGTACAAAAGATGGAGTGATGACGACTAGATTAAGGGTAGAGAGGACAGTCTTGAGGTAAATGAGCATAAATAGGCAGTTCTTATAGACACTCCCCTGAGGGGCATAGGCCCCATCATGGCATATACATTATCACCCAAAGATGGCATGTCTAACATATCAGGAAAGCACCTTGTGCAAAAAGGAAAAAAAAAAAAAAAAGGAGCTAAGGTGCCAACATATACCAGGATAGATAAAGACAGTGTCTTTCAATTTTGTCTTTTTCCCCTAATTATGAGGCAGAAGAGGGGAAGACTTTGAAAAGTACCACTGAAAGATTACTCAATGTTGAGTTTTATCTCACATCAATACTGCACAACAAAATCCAAGAAGGTTGTGTATGCAACAAAGCTAAGAACAATGATTCATTCCTTTAAGTTTGAAGAGATTCTTTTTTTTTTTTCCCATTTCTTTAATCCTTAGCAAACTTTTTTTCCCCCATTATCAAGAGGAGAGTGTGAGAAAGATGTGATGGCAACCCTTAAGGTCATTTAAAAACTTTACACTGGACTGTACAAGATTTTTTTTTTTTGATAAACTATTTACATTTTCAGACTTTCAAACATTTTCAAAGCAGCAATAGACACTAGTTTTTATGGTTTTTGTTTTTTCTAATTGCCCAAATAGTTACCAGCCATGGGCTAAATAGGTACCTGCGTTATACATAGAATTTCTACAAAGAAAATCTGCAGATAAAATTTGCTCGGGGGTGTATTAAATGCCCTTAGTGTCTCGAGGGCCACACCCACAGTGTTGCTAGACGAACCAAAGCACAGTACCTTGACAACGGAGATGCAGTTGTCCCAACAGCCCTACACAAACTTTATACTTTGAAACAGCAGCCAGCATGTCAGTCCAGCATGTCAGTGAATTGTGCTGATTAAATTAACATAGAATACAATCTCACAATATACATCACGAACAAATTACAATGTCGGGAAATAAAAGAGTTACAGTAAGATAAGTTATGTAGTAACAGCTTATAAGCTTGTCTAAGGTAATAAAAATTTTACATGGCAAATACAATAATGAATGAACATAAATGCTAAGCATTCTAATTTGCTACAAGCCGGAGAAGGGTACAATAAAGACTGCACTTTTAGAAAAGTAAAAACACATATGACAAAGGAAGACAAACGGAGAATGCACATGAGCAGATCTGCAATGTGCAGCATACAAAACAGTTAAATATTTGCACATTCCCCATACTCCAAGAGCACCAGCGCTGAGGCCTCACTTTATGCTTGTGGTTCTTCAGGAATAAGAAACTACTGAGCAAGATATGTCGCTGAGTTGCCTTCAAGCTTTCATATTGCCACGAACACTAATTGGAAGAGTATCTGCACTGTTACCTGTCTGCCCCCTCCCCCACCCACCTCCAGCCCCACCCCAAAGGTACCAGCATTTTGAATACTTGTTCATGAGCTTTAGGCAAACGATCTGTCCTCAAAGGAAAAGACAAGATGGGATGAAAAGGAAATGTATTTGCATATCAATATTTTCAATGATATTAGCAGAGGGTTACGCTCAACAGCATATGGCATCAGAAACATAACATAATCGGCAGGAATAGCAGATAGAAGTTGTTTATTAAGGAAGAAAACATGTCAGGGGGCAGATGACTTAAGGAAATGATGCGAGTGCTTTTGTAAAAGAACAAACGAGGTCATACAATATTATTATACTTTGAGAAGTGAGCTTAAGTGCCAACTCAGTCCTTAGACAAACGTGTACAAAATCAGGCAAGGCTACAGCAAACATTTTGTCATTTTCTCATTAAAAAGGAAGACCTGGTAATAATTTCAATACATTCCTCCAGCTGCATTCTTTGCAGTTGTTGGCACTTGGTACAAGACTTCTCAGATGGTTTAAAACTACTAAGTGACTCATTTTCCTTTCCCTAATGAGTAGGTAAAGGTCACCTTACTGCAAAATTAGTAAATTGAGATAAGCAGCCTCAGCTATGGTGTTTAAGTGACCAGGCTGCCTTCCTACTAGAGACAGATGGATTTCCTTGAAACAATCCCTGCTTTTAGCTAGTGCCTATGCTCCTGGCTTGGGAGGGTGTGCTCTGAAGAAGCAGCCTGGCTTCATAAGGAAAAGAAAGAAGCCTTTAATTTCAGCCCTAGAGTGATCACACCCTTTTCAAATACCCAGGCTTCAGGGGGGCTAACGATCAGGGGAGGCCAGAATTTGACAAGCTCAATAGCACTGTGAGCCCACACCTGAATTTAGAACTTGGCCTGGGATTTGGTATCAGGACCCTGGCAAATCGAAATAAGCCATGAGGACAAGGCTGGGGAGTATCAAATACTAAATGAAGCAAACTGTTGTGCTCCTAAAAGGTTGATCTGGATACATATGAAAACAACAAAGCTTTCGTACCTTCCTGGAAAAGATACTGCATCACATCTGCCATTGAAATAGAGAAACTGCCTGCCTGGCTGCTCCTGTCCACAGACTGATCTTTTATTTCTCTTTCCTTTTCTTTTCCTTTCTTTCCTTTCCTTTTCTTTCTTTCCTTTCCTTCCTTCCTTTCTTTCTTCTTTTCATTCTTTTCCTTCCTTCCTTTTTTCTTCCTTCCTTCCTTCCTATTCCTTATGGTCCTTTTTTTTTTTTTTTTTTTTTTTTAAGGATAGGATTGTCTGCCATGTCCCTAAGTGACATGGAAAATCCTAATCCTGCAAGTTCTCTAACAAAATGGATACAATTTTTATCTTTGACTTGAAGATACTATGAAATAAAAAGCACTGAAAAAAGTTAATTAACATTTTTTAATCGACTTAGCATGCTGGGAGTTCTATGAATGACCAATCTCAGAAGCAGATTTTTGCCTTTATAATTGTGTTCATTCTTCTTGCTATTAAATGGTCACAGAATTACCTTTTACAGTTTATGGGGATTCACAAAACAAATTGACTCTCAGCGGTACTGCAAATTTGGTCTGTTCAATTCATCAATTTTCTTTTAAGAAAAAAAAGCTAAGTCTGAGTCTGTGGACAGTAGGTTCTAAGATGCATGAGAACCTGAGTGAGGGGGTTCATTGCCCCAGCTGCAGGTGGAACACTGCTCTCTCACCATGGCTGATAATTCACTATCCCCATAAGGTACAGTGACTTGTCAACTTCTAGTCTGGACCAACATATATGGATAGAGAACGAAAAGGAAATACATAACTTATATCTCACTAAGTATTCATGAACCAAAAATAAATTCTATTTCTATGTTATATTTACACAATTAGAAAAATCTAAAATGAGATGGTAAAGTCATAAAAACTTTGTTTAAGCCCCACTGAAAACAAAATGAAGTGATCCCAATGATTGTCATTCATAATTTCCAAGGATATTTAGAGCCAAACTTGGCTAATAAATAGAATAAACTGCTTATGCACGAAATTTAGATTCAAATACAGCATCACTGTTTTACCCAATAAAAGAGACGTTTACAATCAGATCATTCCTGAATAGCCTTTCATTTTTAAGAACATGGCTAGAAGTAACTGAACCCCAGTACTGAGGCAGAGCTGGGGCTAAAACAAAGTGTTCATACACACATGTATTTTGCATAAATAAATGAAATAACAAGACATAAAAATGACTCAAATCCGGCAACTGTGAGGCAAGCCCACACGAGTCGAAACAGATGACTTTTGTTCATGTAGTTTTCGTACAACAGTTTCACATTAGTCAGAAGTGATAAAAAATACCATTTATATCCAGTGCTTATAACACTTACGAAACAACATCTGTGAGTGTGTGTGTTTTTTGTTTTTTTTTTTGTTGTTGTTTTGTTTTGTTTTGTTTTACTACAAGCAAAATCAAGTTTCAGTCCTAAAGAACAATCCTTTGTTCTCCACCAGCCCAGAATATTATTTTGGCATGGTCATAAAACAAACAAAATTAACCTATATTCTAAATGTTTGCCTTTGTGCAAAATTAATTACATACAATACAATACTAGCCAAACAGCACTTTACCTATGCAACAAATAAAAAAAAAGAAGTGGGACTGGGCAGAAGCGAAAGTGAAAGAAAATAAGAAAAAACATGAGAATGAACTGAGGAAGAGAGGTATATATTCAAAAGAAATCAGTAAGACAATAATAAATACTCATTTTTTAAGGGAAAAAAATGACCTCTTCCTCATTTGAAATAAATGTACAAAAACAAATTTTCAATCCCCAACCAATATTAAGAAAAAAACATTCCTATCAGTACCTTAATCAGCTTATAGAGAGCACTCCCAGCTAGCGATATAGCCAGTAACATCTTGTCTAGATTTATCTATTGCTATTAGGTATGTCCTTGAGCACTCTTTAAATAAATATGAAGGTACACTATTTTCTTCCAAGTGACAAAATGGCTCAAGAAATCTGATGGGGCCATTCCTATGTCCTGGTGATCAAGATCTGGGTTGTCCTATGAGGTGAACTGTCCCATTCGCTGACATTCTCCCACTGAACCACTCTGGGTGAGGGTCCCCACACGGGCGATCAGTCCTGGTTTCAGGAAGGTCAGAATGGCATTGCCAAATTCCCTGTGGCTAGGAGATGGGAAGTGAAACCTCACTGCCTCCTTGCCCATCAGCACATCTCCAGAAAACCCTTGTGAGACAAGTATAGTCAGTCTTGTTCACACATAGGCCTGCCCCACCATGGCCACAGATAGAGGGAGTCGGCCAGAGGGCCTCGCTGCTGCCTCAGGAGTGATCTCTTCCCCAGAGTTAACAGTAGGAACATCCCATGTAGGGAATGTATTTTCCCTCCTTCTCCTTCCCTATGGTTTTCTCTCATTCTCTGGACGTATCATGACTATCTGCCTCTATCTTTGCTTTGAGGCTGTCAGGTGGCTCCTTGCATCCTGGGGATTTTACAGAGAACCCCCTAGGTATGCCAGATGGGACAAGGCAACTCACTGTAAAGGTGCCAGCCCATGACAGCATCATAGTAGCCTCCTCCATGGCCCGCAGCCTTGGGCTCTAGGTTTGGCTATGGAACTCTCCTGCCCGGCAGTCACCACTGTTGACCCTTGCTGCTGAACAGCACTCAGGGGAAATGCCACTGAGGCAGCTCCGACCACTTGCTGCTGAGCTGACTTAGGGGGAAATTCTGGCCAAAGATTCGAGGTCACAAAGAACCTCGAGGGCATAGCTGTTGAAGTGTACGACTGTACACATGAATCCAAATACACAGCCCTGCAGCCAGATAGACACTAGTGTTTAAAAACAACGATATAGGTATTTAATAGAATCTTGCTTCAGAAATGCTTCCAGATGCTCTGGGGACATAAAATCACTATGTACATCTTTTGTATCTAGCAGGAGAAGGAGATGAGAAGGGCTAAAAAGTTCTTCGGGGACAGATGGTGAAAAATAAGAATTATTAAATTAATGCCACCAACAATTCTTTTTTTTTTAAAATAAATAGTAAGTGGACCCTTGACATTCTGGAATGAATAAATTATTTAAGAGAAAATGTGTTAAGACTGAATGTCAGGGTTAAAGGCAAAGGGATAATGGATGTAGTGAGAGGTGGTCTCAGACAGAGAAGACCACCAAGTTGGTATCTGGTGTGGTGATCGCTCTGGTGGGTGTACGTCATACATCACCCACGGATGGCACATCGAGAGGCAAACACAATTGGGTACATGCACTGTGGCAACCTTGTTCATTCCTTACAATATCTTGTCTCCAGATTCCTGAGTACTTTACCATTTTCTGGAAAAAAAAAAGTATGGTTTTCTATTTTATTTTAAGATGCCAAAGATTGTCTAAGACTTTGCAGTGTCTCCTTTAAGACTTTCAAAATATTAAGATTCAAAAGTGATGAGAAAGTTTGGCACATTCAAAGTTTAACTCTACACATGGAAAAATGGAATTCCGAGGCCTTTTTGAATATGCTCTACATGCAGCTGCACACGCCGTAGACTGGTTCTGTTTCACAATATGAAATCCTCAGTTGTTTTCTAAAATAATTCAGAATAAAAACACATTCACAACCTGTAGGCCGGCACAGCATACCTGAGTGAGAATGTTTAACCCCATCTAAAACAGTAACTTAAACCTTTATCAACATCCAAAAGAAAAAAAAAATAGTAACACAAAAATATAAGACTTGTAAGACAGCTATGGGTTGAGATAAGTTTTCAAGTCCTGGTGTCTCATATTTAATATGTCTTCACCTAAATTAAAAAAACAACAACAACAACAATAACAATAACGACAAAAAACTCAAGTTCATGAAAAATCAGGGAAAACTTAATCTGTCTCACACTTTACGAAACAATTAAGACCATTCTGCTGATGTCATTGTGGAGCCACAAATGCATGCGGGCTCTTTAAGAACTTTTTGTTGGGGGGAGGGGAGGTGAAATGTCAGAGTATTTTAATTCAGCAAACAAACACTCCTCAGTTGGCACTGACAGCTTCTGGGGCTTCGTTTTCACTGCTATAGTCTGATTTGGGATCATCTTCATAGTCGTCATACATTTCTATTTCATCCTCTCCATTAATCATTTCATTTCCAGCTAGGTTTCCGCCGTCTGTCTTCATACCATAAGTGCTCTGGATGACCGGGAGGCTGGGCTCTGGGCTGGCGGAGGTGCTAGAGCAGTCAGATGTCATCTGAGGTGATGGTGTGGTAGTTGCCATAGTAATAGCACCAGGATACACAACACCTGTTCCTGTGGTGATTGGAATCTGAGGCTGTTGCCTGTATAGATTCAAAAAATAAAATAAAACAGGGGGAAATATCTCTATATATGTTCTTCTGTGTGGCATTGGAATCCACCTCCCACTGAATCCAAAAGGGGGCCCTGTTTGACATTCTAAGCAAATGACAAAATGTGACAAAGATGTTCCCTGGAGAAGTCCTGCAAATCTCCCTGACAATATGGTTGGAGGTTAAGCAATACAATGGAGTGTAATTTATGATAGTTTTGCAACATAAAGACAGGGTTCTTATGACTTTGCAAATATGGCAAAACTTGGATAACACCAGGTATTTGGAACAACGTTGCAGTTAATTCCACAAAGTTATGTGTGAGATCATTTTTTAAGATTCTCCCAGAACACTAAAAAATAGGCTGGTAACATGAGACATATTATAATGACACTGTTAAGCAGGCTTATGTCTTCACCGTGGTTCAAGAACTGTAGAGAGGAGAGATAGAGATGAGAAAGGATCTGAAAGCATACACTTAGTATGCATGCACATATCTATTTATTTCCATGGCAGGACTTGTAGGGAAGTTCCTTCAAGGACCTTCTATTTTCCTACTTAAGGAAGGATCATCTTGTATGTCATTACTCCTGAGGCACTAGGCTGGAGGAGTCGGGAGTGAAGAGCAGTGAGATCTCTGCAACTTAACAGAACGACACACACAGCCTCATCCTAGATCCTGGCAGGTACCAAGGCCTGGTCACACTAGATGGTTCCATCATGCTACTCTAGTTCAAATAAACTTACTACACCCTTTATGAAGGTCAGTCTCTCCTTCTGCAGGGAGACATGGCTATCTGTCTCTCAATTTCCCTTGAGTCATTAAAACTAGTTAAAGAATTAAATACCTAGCTTGGAGACTATGACTGACTGAAACAATATTCTGATAAATGCAATATTTGCCAAGTTTTCTCAATCTTTATAGACAGTAATTATAATTTAAATTTATTTCAAAATATCATTGTAACTATACTTTCTGAGCCTAAGTTTCCATACATTTGTAAAAGCTGGGGCCAGGAGTCTTGGAAGGTCCTTTCACCTTCTAATACTGATGGCTCCAGGTCAGTCCATCACTTGAATAATTCTTATTGACCCTTTATATTAATGTTGAAACTTTTTATCCACCTCAGTCCAAAAGAGAAATAGCCTGAATTTATGAAGAGTAGCTTAGTTAGCAGCTATTCTTGGACATGTCCAGAAAAAGCATAATTTTCTCAAAAAGGCTCGCATGCCTTCCATCACTGTAGAAGGAAAAATAATAAAAATGGTCTAGAATCACGCCATGAGATAGCTGATAATGCTATTTTTAACAACCTCTTTCAATCATTGGGAGGCACAATAATAATCCCTTAACCTTTGACTAACATAATAAAATATTTTTATATAATTACCTCATTCAATCAACATGGCAACCCCATGAAGTATTCTTATGCCCAGTTTTCAGATGAAGAAAGTAAGACCTTAAGGGCCTGAATTTAATAATCAGCAGAGCCAGAATGTAAACCTAGGTCACCTGACTTGAATTCCATCACCCTTTCCTTTATAGATATTCAACATATAGATACACTATGCTCCTGTATCTCATAAAAATCCCTGATTCCTACAGGTTCCCCAACTGTTACCCAAATGTTACCCAATTGACACTAGGCACCTGATATGGATCCATTTTCTATGATGCTCATGGTGATGTTTTGAATGCCTGAAGGAAGAAAATAGAGGAATCTAAATCTATGTATAGAAACATCTTATAAAATACTGCTTTCCTCCTTGTAGATCAAATTCTAAAAACAGTATACTTCTGCTTCCCAAGTTTTGGGCAAATTAACACAAATTAAATATCATGCTAACCTGCCCAAGGCAGTGAACACCTCATTAAATATTTTACTGGATTTGGATAATTGCAATAAAAATATTTTTGCTTTAATCACATCATGAGTGTAGAGTAAAATCTTTTGCTATAATATTAACCCATTTTACAGATTTCTCAATTTGGTCAGATAATTGTAATAAAAATATTTTTGCTTTAATCACATCATGAGTGTAGAGTAAAATCTTTTGCTAAAATATTAACCCATTTTACAGATTTCTCAATTTGGTCAGCTAACCTGTAAATTCTATATAATAAACAAACTATCAAATGGTGCACTTTATTTTCAAAATAGTTGTTTTTCTTTTTCTTTTTTCTTTTTTTTTGGCCAAGAATAGATGGTCATATTTTTGCAGTATTTTTAAATAAAAAAAAAATCTATATGTATAGATCTATTAAATCTGTTTAAATTGAGCTCCTATTCTGTGCTGGGAAGAATGATTAGATGCTTTCACATTATCTTCTTTCATAAGCCTGAGAAGTAAATATTATTTCACCTCTTTTACAGATGAAATAACCTGTTAAGATTCGGAGAGTTTTAGTTGTTTGTATAAGTCCACATAAGTAACAGCCAGGAGTTGAACCCTTCCTTATGTCACAAATTCTCTCCTGGATATCAAGCTTGGGGAAAGAAAGGCAAGCTCACACGATCAAATACACTTAGCAATTTGAATCAGAAGCAAACTCTTCTAAACTGAGTCCCACACATTTAGTAGTATTTGGACGTTAAGTTGGTAATGGAACACTAAAAAACAACAAACAAATAAAATATCTGCACTTATTTTCTGGAGCTAGACACATATGATGTTCAAAAGTCTACTACTGGGTGGTTGAGTAATACCAGACTACGTCACCTACTGACCTATCTACTTCCTGTCTGGGCCTTCCCCCTCAGTCCCCAAAGATGTCAGCTCCTGGCTCACTGTCGCTCTCTCCCCAACATTATCCCTGCTGCAGTTCTCGATGACTCACTATCCACGTAGATGATCATTCCAACACCTTGCTACCTCAGTTTCCCGACCTCCTCTCCACTGTGTTGACCTGCCTCCCTCCCCATATCAGTTTCTCACTCTATTGTCACATGGCAGACCTTGTCATTTGCAACTCTAACCTCTCCCTAATCTCAAATTTAAACATCCCACTCTCTGACCACCACATCTTATCCTTCTAGATTTCTTCCTCTGATTTCCAGTTCAACAATTCTCTCACTCCACGAGGATCTACAATTCCTTGATCCTTCAATCAACTGTCACTCTCCCTCTCCCTCATTTACCTCTTTACCCTATATAATCTCTGAAATTAATCACTCTCTTGCAGATACTCTCTACGTTTTTACATGGCAAAACTTTAACTCTGCTTAATCTGTGACTAACCTCAAATTGCTGAACTTGGCTGAACTTGGCTGGAGAAAGCACACCGCCATGCTTACCTGCCTGTAAATTTATGAGCGCGAACTTTAAATTGGCCTCTGGTGCTGTTCAGCCATCACAGTGCCCCTTTTTCCCTAGTCCACTCCTTCTACTCTGCTAGACAATTACTTCGTACCTTCTCAGCTCTCATCAAATGTCCAACTTCTTCTCCCCCATCTTCACTTGCAGTTGATGACCTGGCTTTCCATTTTGTGAAAAAATTAAAAGTAATCAGAAGAAACTTTTCACAAGCTCCCAACAGCATATTTATCTGTGTCTGTGCTCCTAGTTCTCTACCTGCCTTCCTATTTTGAATCAATTCATGATCCAATTGTAAGGCCAACCACTTTGCTTGTGCACTAATCTACCTGCCCTCGCTTACTAAGGATCTCTTTCCAGCAACTGTCTCTCCCACTTGCATTATCAATTTTCCCTCTTTCCTTCCTATTGTACATAAACAGGCCATAATTTCTCCTACTTTAAAATAAAAAACAATGAAGTCTCTTGATTCATATCCCTTTCCAGCTACTCCTCTATTTCTCTGACCTCCTTTAAAGCAAAACTCTTTCAAAGATTGTGTATATTCACTCTCTCCATTTCTTCTACTCAATTATTTCTTAAATCTACTTTAATCACTCCCAACACTCCACTGAAACAGAGCTTGAAAAGGTCACACCACCAATGATCACATTGTTAAATTCGAAAGTCTATTCTTGGTCCTCACCTTACTTGACCTAAGCCATGAGCATCATTTGATACAGTGATCGCTCTTCTCCTTGCTGAAACACTTTATTTACTTGTCTTCCAAGATACCACACTCTCCTAGTCTTCTTCCTATTTATTAGCTGCTCCTTCTAAGTCCCTTTGATGCATCTCCCTCTCTTTCCAATAGCTAAATATTGAAGTACCCAAAGACTCAGTCCTTGAACCCTTTTTTCTCTCTTTCTAAATTCATTCTCTTGGTGATCTTGTCCAATTCTGTGGCTTCAAATATTATCTTTATGCTGACAACTCTTAAATTTATATCTCCAGTAAGCAGTACATTCCTAAATTTCATGCGTGCACGCGCGCGCACACACACACACACACACACACACACAAGCACACACACACACATATATAAATCTCTTATTTGATTGGCATGTCAAAATACCATCTGAACCTTACAGATGCAAAACCGAACTCCTGATTATTCTCCCATATACCTGCTCCACTTCTGGCCTTTTGATTTTAGTAAATGATTACTTCAGCTTTCTGGTTGCTCAGGCCAATTCTTCATAATTGTATTTCTTGTAAACTCTATATCCAATTCATCAACAAATTCCATTGGTCTACTCTCAGTAACACATCCAGAATCTATTTCTTGCTACCTGCACCCCTACAACCCTGGTCCAAGCCCCCACAAACTCTAATCTGGTTTATTGTAAGAGCCTGCCTCCTTCTTTCAGGCCATGGCCCCTTGAGACAATACTCAATGCAGGAGACAGAGTGATCTTTTTAAAACTTGAGTCAGATCTGCTAATAACCCTTCAATGTCTTTCCATCTCACTCAGAGTCAAATTAAAAGTCTTCACAATGGCCAAAAAGTCCTTTCACTACTTGACTCTCCATCATCACTCTGACAGCTATCACTCTTTCACCTATTCACTTTGCTCCTATCACTGTGACCTCACTATTTTCGAACAAGCCAATCACATGCTTTCTTCAAGCCCTTTGCAGCTGCTGTTGTCTGCCTAGTTCTCTCCGATGTTTGTACAGCTTGCTCCCTTACCTCCTCAGGTTTTTGTTAACATTTGATCTTCTCAGTGAGGTTTTGTATAGCCACTCTGTTTAAAATTGCACTCCATCCTCTGAAACCCCTTTCTCTTTTCCTACTTTACTATGTTCTAAGGCACTTATTACTATTTGATATTTATTTATTCACTTATCGATTGACTGTCTGACTTCCTCCGTTAGAATGTAAGCTTCATGAGGACAGAAATTTTCACTGACATAACTTGAGAGCTTACACATTGCCTGGAACATAGTAGGCGCTCAATAAAAATCTGTCGAATACATGGAATGAATGAATGAAAGAATGAATGAACAAATAAAATAGTGAATAAGAGAGAAAACAAATGAAAAAACTTGGTAACTTATTCTAGAAAAAAAAACATGTGATGAGACTGGATTTATGGGAGAGAAGGTGGTAAAGAAGGGATGCAAATATAACCATCTTTCGATGCATGAATGATTATGTTCATAAATAAGAAAGAGATTTCTTCTGGAAGAAACCAAAGAAGAGAATTAGAACCAATCTACAAAGCAGCAAAAAGGCAGAGTAAGGTTCAGTTAAGAGAAGAGAACTTTCTAGCATTAGGAGATATTCCACAAAGAAAGTAGCTCCCTTGGGAAGTGGTAAGCTCTCTAGCCCAAAAGAGTTTGAGCAGACTTAGAGAGGACCCGTAGAATGGCTGGCTGCTTGAAGTATATGACTTCTGAGGCCCCTTCTAAGTTACCACTGATTCTATGAATGTGAAATCATAAGCTGTCGTGATGGTCTTCCTATCCCCTTGTCATTATCAGTATATAAAGAGACTAAAGAAATTAAATGAGCAAAGCTAATTATAGTTGAAGACACCTAGCTTTCAAGGTTTTGCAAAATATTGCTCCACCCTACCTATCTTACTTTTCTTTAGTGTCAGGGAAATTCCTAGGCTAGCCTCCTTCTTTATTATTGAACATTTCCACACTTCCACCAATGTGTTAATGTTTTCTTTTACACTAAAATAGAAATATTTATCCCTCCCTTTTACCAGCCTGACTGTACCCATACCTCAAATCCTCTTCCTCAAGGATGATCTATGTTTGGCCCTAATGTATAGTATCTCTTCTCTGAGTTTTATTTGCTCTTTCTATAAAAGTCAAATTCATACTTCATTATACATCATGTGCAGTGTATCCTGTGTTTGTGTGTGTCTATCAAACAACTATTTGCTAATCTATTCGTGTATGTGTCTGGCTTCTCTGACTATAGCATTCTCTGAAAGCTCACTGTGTACAGAATTAATGCCTCATGTACTATATCAATTTAGTACAGTGCTGGCCACAGAGCTGGTTTCAATTGGCCTTTACCAATTGACTGACTAATCAATTAACAAAATGGAAAATCCAGCCAGCATGCTCAAGCTTTTTCTATTGGAAATTACTTTCCTGAAAAGCATTTTTCCTTCCTTTACAGATCAATTGCGAAGTCAAAATTCAAACACTGCACATTTACGAAAAGGAATAGCTGGTAGGTATTGGGCTTTACGAATAATGAATGTGCACATCTAAACAAAAGTTGCAGATGTTTGTGAAAGTATACACATGCAACTAATACGAGCAGAGATGGCTAAGAACCCTCCCTCCCAGCCCAAGTAAAGAATATAAGATGACCCTGATAGTGTCCAGCATAGTTGCATGGTTTCCAAATTACAAGAATATTTCTGGAGTACAGTCTAGCTTTGCCAATTGCAAAGGAACTACATATTTATTTTGGCAAAGCTCTCTTGTTTGCTGATTCTTCAGGCCTTTACATCATCTGTAAATGAAGGCAATGAAGTCTGTTTCATTAGGAGATAAGCCTATATATGTCACACATCTCTAGTTAATGTTGCACTAAGGAATGGAAATAATAGCAATCTTTTTACAGTACTTATTAGAGATTCTAATCCAGCTTTCTCTACAGTAGAAAGTAGTATAGCTAGTTTATGATAATCGATTATATTTATAAGTATCTTATAGGTTTGATTCGACCTCTTTAGAATTAAGATCAAAAAGGCAAATGTTCAAATCACTTATAGCATAAGGCAATAAAATATAATTCTTTATGATATGAAAAGGTACTTTGAACGTGGCATTATTTTTCTAGAATAATAATATTTACTAAAATTTGAGGCTTACTATCCTCTAGAGACTGTTCTAAGCACTTCAGATACATTGTTATTCAATTTTAAGAAGAGTCCAATGTTACAGGTATTATTATTACCCTCATTCCATATAAGAGGAAACTGAGATACAGAGAGTTTAAATAAGTTTTGCAAGGGCAAGTGGAGAGCTCAGAGGCATAAAGATTGCTATCCTTTAGTTCTTAGAACCAGGAAGAAGCAGATCTAGTATTTGAGCTAGAACAGTCTGGCTCCAGAATTGATTGATGTTCTTATCCACTACAGTAAACAGCCTCTCTAAACAATTTGTAGGCTCTAATTGAAAGGTATGTGTGATGGTGAAAAGGACATATGGTTCACATTCTTATAAGCTTGATGTAAATCTCAACCCTGAAATTTACTAGCTATATGTCCTTGGGCAAATTATTTAACATCTCTGAACAGTATTTTTCAACCTCCTTGTGAGAATGATACTCCTTATATTAAAATTTTCTTGTATTTGCCATAATCTGCATAAGTCACTCCACATGGTATATAATATGTGGTAAGTATTTAATAATTTACCATTATTATCAAAAGAATTTCCCCAAATTTAATATAATAGCTGAGAACTAATACTCTATTAGTTCTCAGGTAAATTACTGAATGAGCTTTAAATACATGGAAGTATATTTAGCTATAGTTCTTTGGAAAAAGACAATGTCATAGCTATGTATACTCTAATGAATATCATTTCAACATTAATAGCACTCATCAGAATTATTATAAAATTCTGATACTTAACCTGCCATTCAAGGGGGTTAAATCCACAGTAAGAGCTAACTTCACTACATCTAATGAATCAATAAATTCATTTCAAAACAGCTAAGTAAAAAAATAATAATCTAACTCACTGATTATTATTTGTATTGTCAGTAAAATGCATGACAATGTTGAGCAATATATGCTTGAAAGCTATGCATGTCTTTTCAAAATCAGCTATAAATATTGATCTTAACCCCCATTCCCTCAAGAAGTCAATAGCAGTCTTTGAATTTCTTGTTTGTTTTTCCCTCTTGTACTAACTTCACATCTAATGAAGATCAATTTCCAAAGATGGACCCCAGGAAGTTAATAATCTATCAAATACAACTACTTAAAAGAGAATACAAAATTTTAAGTGGAAGTAATACCTGGTTTTATGTAGCAAGTATTACCAAGCTGAGCAGAATAAAACCCTCAGCACTGAAGATTAAAAAATAAGACATCTTGGTCACTGCCTGCCCATTCCCCAGTCTAAAATGATCCTTCAGTAAAGGACCACCCTCAACCAAAAACAGCATCCTTCATTTCTAAATTTCAAAGCTCCTTTTATACTACTGTACACCACAACCGAAGATCTTAGTTTCTCTGGTTCTGGAAGCTCTTCCTCAAATAGCACAGCCATACTCATGACTGTGCCAGAACAGGGCTATAAGGCTTAATCTGAGACAACGTGGTAAGGACAATTCCTTAGTCATTTGGCACGAGATTTGGATTTAAAGAGGCCAAAATTTGGATTTAAAGTTTTGTTCTTCCTCATCTTTTGGCAGCCACAGAACCTCTAGAAGTCTCTATTTCTTTATCTTATTTAGAGAATTATGTGCTTTGTATATCTAAAACACCTATATTATATACAGTAGACACTCCACAAATTGTACATGCTATTGAGTTGTTTTAGTTTTTCATTTTACATGTACTGTCATATGTTGAGGTATTTTGATCTAGAGCTGTTTCAATATACCTTTGATAAAAGGAACTAAATTTAACAGAACTACTGTATCTCATTATTTTCAAATAAGTGCCAGGGAATAAAATGGTACCTTTGGTAGTCTTCCAGACTATGGTGAAAGAGACCCATTATGCATCACTAGATATGTGGGGACATGATTGAGAGAAGGATGGGAATCACGAAGGATCTCAAATTTAACTTTGACTCTTTATTCAAAAGAAATTATATACGCTCACAGATAAATGTCTTTTTTAAGACATGTATCACAGTTTTAAATTTGTGTTTTGTCACATATGACTGTACTACTTAAAGTGCACTCTGAATTGGCATTTTTCATAAATCATCTAATTAGAAGTGAATAGACCAATTACACTGCATTGTATTTTGGTGTTAAAAGCATTATTTTGTAAAATGCAAACATTTATAATACAGAAGAATCTGATAATTCCATTTTGGCACGTCTTCATCTGTTAATAGATTGGAATCCTCAAATAATAAAGTGGCTTAAATCTCTCTTTACCTCAAAAGGTTCAGCCATAGTGTAAAGAAGTTCATTGACAATCTAGTATGATATAATACATAGTTATACTATGAGAGTAAATCCATTTTTAATAGTAATGATAATGATAAGAATTCGCCTTTATTGATAATTAACTAACCACTATATAAAATACTTTTAAAAGCATTGCCTCATTGAATCCTCTCAACAATCATATGAGATAGGTACTATTATTTGTTTCATTTCACACATGAGAAAACAGAAGCTTAGAGAAGTTAAATAAGTAGGCAAAGAGGGCGGCAGTCAGGGTTTGAACTTAAGGGTCAAACTCCAAAGCCTCTGCTTCTCCCCAGAACGCTTTAGTGTATTGAATAGATTCATGGCCCTGCTTTCACTGGCTTTTTTATTTGTTTGGTTTTTGTTCTTATTCTATTAAATATTCCAAATTAATTTTATGCTTTTAAACACATGACTCTGAAACTAACTTATTGTTCCATGAGGTTATTTTTTTAGTGTCCTTAAAAATAAATAGCTCTTACTTCTCCTTTAAAGTATCTCTTTTCTTCTTCTTTCCCTGGCATAGCACAGCTGCTCAATTCTGCATCCAGTTAACAGTAAATACAGCTTCCTTTTTACTCACTCCACTTCTCTCTCTTGAGCTCCCAATCTGATTTCAGCTGTCTCAGGCTGGTGCCTCCCGAATGGTGCTTTGGTTTGCCTGCCCCTTCCCCCCAACCTACACACACCCCATGCTTCTAGGTCTGAGTGTGCTGGAACTTACAGGCATCTGCATCCCCACTTATCCTGACTACTGTGGTTACAAGGGGCCTCTTTTGAATGCAGACAGCCAGTCAGCCAAGTCGAAATTTATACCAGAAATCTATTACCTAATTTTTAAACAAAATGACATGAAATCAGACTTGGAGATATCAAAAACATGTCTAGTTTTTGATTTAAGCAAGAAAATCCACATTGTTACTGCTTTCACCACAGAATAATTTACTGCAACGGGAGTTCTGGATCTTATGCCAAAAATGAGGTCCTTTAAGCAATGTCAAGCCCAATTATCTTGTGGTAGATCCCACAACAAAAGCAGACTATTGTGATTAGAGTCAGAAGCACCACCCAGAGAAGTTGGAAAGCTTCTGGGGGATGTCGTAAGGTTAGTTTTTATTTTTTCTCCCCATGTGTCTGCTTAAATAAACTACCAGAAACTTTGTGTGTGGGCACTGAACAGTTTAGATTAGTTTGGGAGACAATGAAAGGGACGATCAGTTGGGAGTGGTCTGCTGCAGGTTTGTTTTGATTTGAGCGGCAGGCATTCAGCAATGCTGTGTGCTCCTGACACCGAAAAGAGTACCATAGCCAAGCTCCTCTGTAGGTCACAACCTCCTCCCCTCCCTAATCTCCTTCACAAACAAGCCGCCAGTAGCCAGCCATCCTGTGGTTTCTTACTGGGAAGGGAAAGCCCAGGTAGCTAAATTCCGGAGCACTTACCCCACAGTAAAGAACTGCCTCATCTCCTGTCTCCGAGACCTCATCAGTTGTTTATATTCCCCGATCCGGAGCTTTTTGCCGTCAACAATGCAGGTGCGTTTCGGCCGAGGTTTGTATTTATAGTTCGGGTACTTCTCTAAATGGATCTTGCTTAGCCGGGCCTGCTCTTCGTAATAAGGTTGCTTCTCTTGGTTGGACATGGATTTCCAGCGAGACCCTGAACATAAAGATAGGCTTAAGTACCCAAGTGGTCAAGGTAACATATTTCTGGCAAATGCAGCTGGATATACCTCCCCATGGCTTTACTCACCTGTGCTCCAAGTGGCCCCCATTACCATATACCATTGAGCCTCACAACTAGATTTTAGAATATAAAGAATAATTTTGTATGTAATACATTAAAGCTGGTGTTACATTAAGTGTACTGTTTTAAAACATATCTTTGCTATTTAAAGATCATCTCCTACACCAAAGTCTTTTCCCCATCCATCCTCCTATCTCTCTCAAGAGGGTTAAAAACCTAACCTTCCTAAGCATACTTTCGAGTATGACAAGATTCTCAGGAAAAGCTCTCTTGTTTCCAGAAATTCATACATCTCTCTCACTTTAAGCATCTTTAGCAACGCTATTCTTCGATAAGATGTCAGCAGATGTTGCTATCCTTCTCTGTAAAAAATGTACTGTGTACAGTTTCCCCTGGCCTAGGGTAATTAAAAAGCCTAAACTCTACTTAAGAAGTTACAGCTTTAGGACCGGAAGGTACATTTGGAATTATATATACCACTTTTCAATATTATAAACGTTCATTCAAATTTGTACCGATGAAAGTACAAAAATTTTTAATACGGTTTATACAGGAAGAAGGAGAAGTATTCACTTTTCTAATATTGTTTATAAAGAATTATCTAAACACTTGACAAAGAAGGGATGTGTTTTTTCACATGTATCAAATTGCATTTTTGTGTCTCACTGGTGAATAAAGCGGTAACAGCTGTGCTGACTGGATGTTAGCTATTCTTCAGTAGAGATTTTTCATACATAAAAAAATGAAAAAGTTGTGCAAATATCCTCTGTAGGCAGCAATACCCTGGTCTGCGTTAACAGCACATCCATCCCTGTTCTTTCTTGATTGTGCAAAAGTTGTGCAGAAAGTCTATGCAGATAGGCTTCTCAGTGTTCCACTGGCTTCCAGCAGCTTAAAGCCCCAGTTAGCAGGTATTCTCGTGCTTAAAAGTTTACATTTTAATGAATACACTTACTATATTCTTAATATTTTTTTTCACAGAGTGCGCACCAATAATATAGATTCCTCACAGCTGCCAAAATGGAAACAGAGAGGTTCTGTGCCCATCTGAGAACTTACACTGCTACTAAAATGACAAAAAAAAAAAAAAAAAAATTTTTTTTCGAAGGTAGAAATCAGACTTTAAGGACAGAGAAACATTGATTTTCTTTTGAATGGCTATTAATTAGAAAAACATTAACATATGCATTGGGAACATCTTGGTTTGAAAGGTATTTAAATTAGAAGGAGTAATACCCCTAAGCATATCTCTGAAACTGTAAAAATAAACTTTATTGTAATGACATTTAGTATCTATCATGAAATTCAAAAGTCAAAGGAAAAAAAAAAGGAGGAAATTTGTATTTTAACATTTCACCACTATTTGATCTTACATACGGTTTAAATTTTCTTAGAGGTCACTGCCTCAAAATGTCTCAGAATCAAGTTAAATTATTTATACAGTGACAAAACATGTGTATTTGTGTACGTCCAGATCACTGATATTTACTCAGGTTAAATATTTATTGCTTTTGAACAAAACATTTAAAAAATGAAAACCACAATTTAAGTCTCTAATGTTTTTCGGCTTCTTAAACGGCTCCCTTTGAGATTTTGTCACATCTTGACAGCTTAAATAGAACAGTGCCTTCTGTGTTTTTTCTTTTTAAAGAGGAAACATGTTGACTGTAATGCTGCATGTTGAATAAAATATGTTCAATATGTTGAGCACAATAATTCCAAACTGTATAATCTGCACTAGGCAAGCTTTACACTAATAGAACAAGGCTTGAGTTTAATCCTGAGAAACGGGAGAATCACTCTGGCAATTTACCACAAAATGGGCCTCTGCCCTGTGGTCTAATGTGTTCAACTCACTGCTATGAAATCTGAACTAGTCATATCTTATTAAAGTAAATGTAGTTTTATTTTACAAGTTTTAAAGTTATCATTAGAGGTACTGTTCTACACTCAGTGAACTTCACACAATTTGCGGGCTCACCCCTAATTCTTGATGAAATCTCTTGGAGAAACACATGAACCCCAAAATACTAAAGCTGAAAACTGTCAGGTCTGTGAGCGTTTCCAGGGTTTTATAGCAACTTGTGGATTTAAGAAGACTGAATAAGAAAAGGAGATAAAGCTTGTCTCCATGATTCCTGTTTAACAGTGACCTTTCAGAACTGCCAAAATCACAGTATTAACACATACTATAAATAGTTTTGTCTCTAAAATAAGTTTTTAGTCAGTCTTGCTCTGGCATCTTGTGGATGTAGTAGCTCCTAAATCTGATGCCACATTCTGGGGTAGGGGTTGCAGAGATGATGGCAAAGTCTCCTGTGGCAGCTTGCTGGGCTACATCTCACTTCTGCAAACCACAGTTTCCCATAGTTGTCAAATTATGCCCCTTCTTTCCACTTTTGGGACACTCATAGGGTAGAAGATCAGCGTTATCTGCTCCACTCACCTAAAATTTTGCTAATGTTGGAGTTATGCATGTCGGGGAAGGCCTGAAGGATTTTCCTCCTCTCATCCTTTGCCCAAACCATGAATGCATTCATTGGTCGCTTGATGTGTGGCTCGCTGCTGGCGCGGCCGCGGGCATCCCTGTAGACTCGTGCTTCGGCCACAGTGGCACCTCCTGTTGGCCAACAATAATACTGCTGTAGTTTAGCTGCAGAGCCATTCATTGCTTTACTTCCTGTAATGTCAGGGCAGGAAGAACAAGATGGGTGCAAAGCATTATTATGTGGATACTATAATATAACTTGCCACCTGGTTCAATGCTTTCTCAAGGCATTTCATTTCTTTATAAGTGGCCTCTTGGAAGAAAAGACAGTTTCAAATGACAATTCTATAGGTCCTTCTGATATAGGTCTCAAAGGCACACTGGACAGAATTAATTTTGCATGTTTTTATACACACAGTACTTTTTTTTTTTTTTTTTACTACAATCAATTCCAAATGATAATAGAAACAACGATATGCATTATTTTATGGTAAACTTCTCTGCTGTGATTCTTTCCTTCAAAAAGAGGACCTTACCTATTGTTTTAGTCTCTTTTGCCAAAAATTGCAGCCACTTAAAACTGTCTCTTTCCCTCAAATGGAATTCTCTTTCACAACATTGTGTCTTGCTCAGTGCTCTTCTCACTGCCTGAAAGGAAGCCCCTTCTCATACCTCTTCACACTAAAGCCCACTCATCCTTCAAGGTCTAGTCAAATGTGGTATGTTTCATGAATGAATTAATTAATTCAATAAAAATTATTAATTGAGCCATTACCATGAGTTAGACTTTATGCCAGGTCCTAGGAATACTAAAGTGAATAAAAGAGCCTCTGCTTTTAAGGAGTTCATAGTTCAGAGAGGAGACAGACCCCAAAAGACAATTATCACAGAGTGCATGGTAAGTGCTTGTAATATTGAAATAAACAGGGTGCCAAGAGGGCACCAGAGAGGATGGTCACCTCATGCCTCCTGGGAGAGGTGATGTCTAAGCTTAGCCTTGGAAGATGAATAAGATTAGCATATGAATAGGGGGAAGGTGATTAAGACAGATGGGAAGGGTAATTCAGGCCACAGGAACAGCATTTGCAATGATGCTCTCCAGGCTGCATTCATTTCTCTTTCTGTTATGCTACATGCTCCAGAGTAATTACTTGTTTATGTGACTATCTCTCTCTAATTTTCCCACTCCATCCCCAGGAATACGAGACCCCTAAAGTTAGTGTTTATGTTGTACTCATTCTTGTATCCCCAGGATTTCCCACATAACAGAGACTCGATAAATATTTATTAAGTAAAAGAATGTTTGGTTTTCAACTCATATGAAAAAGCAGTAGACTAAAAGGCATTCGTTTCAAGAGTCTTGACATATTTTTTTTTTTTTTTTGCTGTTTAATGGTACTTCTTTAATTCCCCCCTACAGAACTATGCCTAAATTCCTGATATTTTAAAGTTCCCAAAAAGGTGACTCCAGTAACATACTAGATTAAAAGCTCCTTGAAGATACGGAAAGGACTGGCTCTCATTCACTGCTGTATGTATCCCTTAGTTCCAGTAAAGTACTTGGTATATAGAATTTCAATAGTAAAATATTTATTAAATTATTAAATTAATGAATGATTGAAGAAATGATTGAATGAGTGAACATAGCTCTTGCTTGTTTTCATGCTCTCTCCCAGCACGACGCACTGACATACGCTTTACCATATGGCAACTACTAAATATCTGCCTACAGATTGGGAACTTCTGCAGTTCAATGTAATGTTGGACGGATGGCAAGCCAGGGCTAGTACTGCATAAACCAGAAAGCCTACTCCCCAAAGTTTAGGAGCAAATATGCATTAAAACCAACATTTGTGCTTTTTCAAAAGAAGTAAATCCTTTTAGCTCAGTAGAGTAGATATACAGGAACATGACCCAAACAGTCTCTGGTCCTTCTACTCTATTTCCAGATACCTTGATTAAGTAGAAATTTGTATGTGTCAGAGTTAATAATAAATTACAACATTGAAACACACTATTATTTGGCAAATATGGCTATCATTTGTTGCAAACAAAATATAGGATAAAAAGGCCGAGTTGGATAATACTGTCAATTCTTTTCTAAATGTGAAGGAGGGCAGAGGAGCTACTTTCTGAAAACCACATGAAAATAACATATTTTATAAACAAGACTTCTTTTCGGCCTACTAGACAGAATGATCTCTTACATGAAAAGACTCAGATCCCAAGATGCATAACTAATATGCTACCTTTTTGCCACCATACCCACAGTACATTAATTTCATTTAAAATGCACTGACCATACAGGATAAATTGATTTCACTTTATATGGGCTTGACAGCCATGTTTATTGTGCAGTGAAATGTAGTGTAGCTTCCAGCTGACAATATCCATCAACACAGGGCAATATGCTGACTGCTGGGCCAGATGAAGGCATACATTACTCTGGAAGTGAAACACTCATTCAGATATGACAGTGTCTTCTCCTGAGGATCACCATGGTAATTTATGATGCCCTCAGTGCCATTACTTTACAACTGACATGGATTCAGCAATTTATATACTTGCGTGCATACACATAAAAGGAGACAGGCTTGTGGAGAATGTCAGAGGCAAAAACATTTCAATATTATTCTAAGTTAACTACTATGCCACAGGTGATTAACATCTGAGATCTGCTTTTACTTTCTTTCCACCTCTAGCAAAACCGAATAGTCAGTTTCCATTTATTTATTCATTTAAAAGAAGTATTTTCACTGTGAATGAGATATTTTAACCTCCTGTGGACTGATAGAGATCATGGTGGATTTTTGAATTCTGGTTTTAGTAATTCTTCTACTCTATACCAATTGATTCTCTTAGATATGTCACACATATGCCCAATCTCTCTCCCTCTCATTCCATTCCATAGTCTTAGCATATCCTTCCCACTGTCTTGTAGCTTACTAAATTCATCCTTTTCCAAGAAAGAGAGCTCAGGTCCTACCCCACTAAGTGCCTTACCCTGACCTTGTTCCTTTCTCTCATAGTACATATTGTCTACATAATACTGACATTGAATTGATTACACAGCAGATTTCACAAGGACTCATAAGGAATGCTCTCAGAAATTAAGAAATTCAAGCATAGTACATAGTATAAAAATTCAAATTAAGAAATGGAAAATAGAATATGTTCCAGGTCATGCACACATTTCCTTTTTCCTTCCTCCTCTTCTCTCTTCCAGTGGGGATCAACTGAAAAAAGAATGGTGACATCCTAAGCAAAATTAAGAATGTTATGTCAGTGAAACAAGATTAGGGGAGAAGAGACTTATCCAGGGTTTGAAAACACATTTTAACAAGACCCAATATCTAATCAGAGTCAGAATTTTAAGAAAGTATTGAGGTCGCAAGGTCAAAAAAAAAAAAATATTTAGAAAGTATCCTTTAATGTCCCTGAACTTTGCTTCATGAAACAAAATGGTTAGGGAATTATCGTTGCACAGTAGAAATATATATGACTAGAAATTTTAAGTAGAGATTGTATATTATGAAAGCTCTTTTAGACAGAGAAGGAACATTCTATAGAATACTATAGGATTGTTTTCAAAAGATACACTATTAGTTTGAATATTTGAGGCCTAAAATCTACTTTCTGTTCTAATTAACTTTAAAATCTACATATCAAGTGTGACTTTGAACTGCTTCATTCATTTTCAAAATAGCATCAAGTTAAAAAAAGCTACTTTATCCTAAAATAGCCAATGCTCTATATCAGAATACATGTCTCACAAATATTATGAGGCAGCTTCTTTTACTTTTAAAAGTAGAGGAATCATTTGTGAGTTCACCATTCATGATATGTCTTCTTATGGAAAGCAGCTGGAAGAAGCCTAGAACTACAACTATGTACCTGGAGACTATTGCTTTCCAGCTGACCTAAGAGTCTTTACTTATTAGCAAAAGCATTCCTAAATGACAGACAGTTACTGAAAGGCCAGGAGTCAACAGCACCACATTAGGCACCAAGGGAAAGTACTATTTTCCTGTACTCCAAGAAGTCCTGCTTTCTCCAACTTCTCCGAGGTGTCTTGAATTAATTAACTCAGCCTTCATCTTCCATATCATAGTTTGTGTAAAGGCAAATTTTCAGTTTGATAAAGAGAGAGATCTATGGGAAGAAAACAAAAATAACAGAGGCAAAGACCTCCTTAGGAATCTGTGGTTTAAATGAGTTAAGGAGAAGGAAGAAAGTTGAGTTTTTCCAGGTGGGTTGGAAAGAAGTCCAGTTTAACCATCAGAGCCTATGGCAATGATCCTAAACTAATCCTAGAGAGGCCCCCTTCCTGGGTAAATTCCAAGAATTATGTGAGTGAATGAGTAAGTGTTTAGCGTATGTTTTTGTATACATAAAGTTCTCACTAAAAGCAGGAACTCTGGCTAATTCTATAATGTGCCTAGTAATCATTTACCTATGCATTAATTTGGCAAACACTTCTGACAAATTTTACATGAAAAAAATATGTTCTAGAAGAGGTCAAAATGGAACTTAATGAGAAAATTACTACTAAATAGTCTCAATGATTATTAGTGAATTGATAATAGAGAAAAATAAGGTGAATAAATACCTCCTCACAGGCCCATTAAAACTTACATTTTGTCAGACAAAATGTGACATATGAAAAATGTTGGCACAAAAGGTTCTCTTCTGGGATCTAGTTCTGACAATGGCGTAATAGCTTATATCAGACTATTATTATAATAATGGTTATATAAGCAAAATTTATATAATCAATATAAATATAAATATAGTCAAATATTATATAATCAATAATTACATAAACTCTGGAAAAAATATGAAAAACAACCATTCGAAGTCACTTGAAATCTACCAAAATTAAGATGAAACTAGAAAGGATTCAATTCTAAAAAGAATTTCACGGAGTGAGAATCCTGTTTTCATACCTTTCCATGAAGACACTCCCTAGTCTATAGAGTATCTTCTGACACATTAATCTAATTAAGCCTGACTGTCTGTTTGCATTCTAGCCACTCCACAGGTTCAACCAGATCAGCAAGTAATTTAACTGCTTCTTAGCACAAAAATTAACATTCTTTTTTTAAATTAACATTCTTAATAGAGGACAATAATAGAAGCCAAAGTTTCTATAATTTACAACCCACAATGCATAATACATAATAAAAAATTATTAGTTGTTCAAAGAACCAGGTAATGTGACCCAGAAATCAAAAAAAAAAAAAAAAAAAGTCAATAGAAAGAGAAACTGAGATGACTTAGATATTGTAATGAGCAGACAAAAGCTTTAGAGTAACCATTATAAGAATGTTCAAGGACTTAAAAGAAAAGATTGCATTCATGAATACATAGATAGGGGAAACTCAGCAGAGAAATAAAACTATAAAAAGAAAAAATAAAAATTCAAAAACTGAACAGTACATTTGACATGAAAATTCACTGAATAGTCTTCATGGAAGTTTGGAGTACAGATAAAGGGTTAGTGAACTGGAAAACACATCAAAAGAGATTATGAATAGTCTCAAAAAACAGAAATTAAAAAAAAAGCTTAAAAGGTAAACAGAGACTCAGCAATATGTAGAACAATGTTAAGTGTTCTAAAATATATGTAACTGGAATTCCGGAAAGAAAGAATCATGACTGAAAAATATTTGAAGAAACATTGGCTAAAAATGATCTGACTTTGGTGAGAAACATAACTTACAGGTTCAAGACATTCAGATAAACACAGGCAGAATAGATACAAAGAAAACCATACCTAGACAGTAGCTGGACTGCTGAAAACAAAGGAAAAAGGAAAAATTCCAGAGAAAAAGGAGACATTACATGCAAGGTAACAATAATAATACAAATGATGGCTGATCATCATTAGAAACAATGAAGGCTAGAAGACTATAGTACATCTTTAGAGAATGCTGAAAGAAAAAAATGCAATTCAGAGTTTCATCTAGTGAACACATGCTTCAAAAATGAATGTGAAATACATTTTAAGATATAAAAGCTGAGAGAATGCATTACCTGCAGACCCATATCAAAAGAGATATTCAAGAAAATTATTCGAAATGAAGAGAAATAACATCTAACAGAAACTTGGATACACTGAAATAAAGAAAGAGCGTCAACAATGATAAATATGTAACTAACTTACAAAAAAGTTTTTCTCCTCTGCATTTCATTAATAATTAATTAATGTTTTTAAAAAGACAAGGGACTGTTTCATACAAAACACGACATTGTATTGTAGGATTTATAGCATATGAAGAGGTAAAATATGTGAGAACAGGGGACATTAGCACAAAGGACAAGCGTAGTAAAGAAATTAAATTGTTAAAGGTTCGTTTATTTTATGAGAAGTGGTATAATTTTAGCTGTAAGGATACTCAGTTAAGACTGCATTGTGAATCACTAGAAAAGACAACTAAAAAAATACAAAGAGGTATAGCTAAAATGTCATGGCTCAGGGAGAAAGAGAAAAATAGGCAGAACACAGAGGATTTTTAGGGTAGTGAAAATACTCTGTATGATACCATAATGATGGAGATGTGTTACATTTGCTCAAACCCATGGAATGTACAACACCAAATGTGAATCCTAATGTAAACTATGGACTTTGAGTGATTATGATCTGTTAAGGTAGGTTCACTAATCATAACCAATGCATCGCTCTAGTGAGGGATGTTGATAATGGGAGAGGCTATATGCATGTGGGGACATATACCTTCCCCTCAATTTTACTATAAATCTTAAACTGCTCTAAAAATATATAGTTAATAATAACAATAATAAAAAATTAAACCAAAGGAAGCAAAAAGAGAAAGCCAAAAACATAATAGGAAACAAATAGCAAATGGTAAGACTTAAGCCCATCAAATCAATCATTACATTAAATATAAGTGAATTAAATAATACAATTAAAATCAGAGATTTTCGGAATGGATAAACAGTAGAAATAAATCAAGTAGAAAACATGTGTAATAAAAACAATTTGCAGAGCCATGGGCTAGTAATTTAAAAAGATCGATAAAATTGATAAACCTCTAGTAAGACTGGTCAACAAAGAGAGAAGGCAAAAATATCAATATTTGGATTGAAAGAGAGAATTTCACAATAAATATTACTCACATTAAAAGGATAATAAGGGAATGTTATAAATAACTTAATTTCAATAAACTTGATAACTTAGATAAAATGAACAAATTCTTTGAAAGATATAAACTATTACACTTCTCTCAAGAACAAATAGAACACCAGAATACTCTTACAGCCAATAAAGAAATCAGACTTATAACCAATGACCCACTTACAAAAAAATTCCAGTCCCAAATGGCTTTAGTGGTAACTTCTTTCAAACATTTAAGGAAAAACTAATAATAATTTTACACATATTAAGAAAGTAGAGGAAGAAAGAACAAAAGAACACTTCCAAATCTAATTTTATGAGGTAACATCATACTCTGAAAGAGATCTGAACATAAATGAAAAAATTCTTAATAAAATATTAGCAAATGAAATCCAGCAATATACAAAATGGATAATAAATCATGATCAAGTAGGCTATATCTCCAGAATATAAGATTAATTTAACATCTGAAATCAGGCTATGTAACTTGCTATATTAACAAAACAAAGGGAAAAAAAACATAACGATCCCAAAAGATTCAGAAAACGGGTTTGAGAAAATTCAATACCCATTCATGCTAAATACTCTTAGGAAACTAATAATAAAAGGGAACTTCTTCAGTCTGATAAAGGGCATTTAAGAAAAACCTGGAGGACATCAAACTACTGAATGCTTTCCCTCAAAATGAAGGACAAGGCAAGTGATGTCCATTCTCGCTATTGCTAATCAACACTCTTGTTTAGGTGAAGAAATAAAAAGCATACAAATCTGAAAAAAAATTAAGTAATATCTGTATTCATAGGTAATATAATTGCTAACAGAGAAAATTCTAAAGGATATACAATATAATTACCAGAACAAGTGAATTTAGCAACATTGTTTTATATACAATAAAAAATACAGAAATTGATTATACCATATCATAATAGCATCAGAAAATAAAATATTTAGGAATAAATTTAACCAAAAAAGAATGTGCGACCTCTACACTGAAAACAATACAATATTTGTGAGTTAAATTAAAGAAGACCTAAATAAATGGAGGAATATACCATGTTCATAGATCAGAAGACTTAATTTTGTTAAGATATCAATTCTTTCAAAATCTATCAATTCAACCCAGTCCCAATAAAAATTCCCCAAATACTTTTATAGAAATTAACAAATCGATTCAAAATTTATATGAAAAATAAAGCAGTAAGAAAACCAAAACAAACTTGAAGAAAGTTGAAGGATTCATACTATCTTATTTCAAGACTTACAGTAAAAAAAAAAATTACTCTGGACATTGTATAACCTAAAGTAATAAAAATAGTGTGGTATTGGTAAACATAAACAAATAGACCAGTCGAACAGAATGAAGCATCCAGAATTAAACCCTCACATATATGGCCAATTTGGAATAAAGACCTAGGAAATTAAAATGGCAAATGGTAATCTTTTCATCAAATTGTTCTAGAACAAGTGGAAAAAAGTAAACCTTGATCTTTTATCACATACTACACCCAACAATTTATTTGAGATGATTCATAACAAAACCAAAAGCAAAAACTATAACACTCCTCAAGGAATACATAGGAGAATATTTAAGTGACCTTGGAGTAAGCAAAGATTCTTAGATGTGGCATATAAAACAGGAAATATACCAAAAAAAATGACAAATGAAACTTTATTAAAAATAAGACTCTACTCATCAAAAGTCATTGTTAAGAAAATGAAATGTCAAAGCATAGACTGGAAAAAATTTTTCCACATTACACATATCTAACAAGAATTTATACCAAAAAAAAAAAAAAAGAAAAAAAAGAAAAAAGAAAATGCAAAAGAAAAACAAGTAAATAACCTAATTTAAAAATGGGTAAAAGTTTTGAACAAACATTTTACAAAAGATGTAGGTATAGCCAATGAGCACACAAAATGTAATCCATAGCATTAGTTATTAGGAAAATACAAGTTAAAACCACAAGGACATACCATTTCCCACCCCATAAAATGGCTTACACCACTACATGTTGTCAGGATATGGAACAAGTGGAACTCCAGTATGCTGGTGGTGGAAGTGTGAATTGACATAACTATTTTAGAAAACAGTTTGGCAGTTTTTTATAAAGAAAAATACACACTTACCTATGACCCAGAAATTTCACCCTTAGGTATTTACCCAAAACAAATGAAAACTTTCTTCCCAAAATAAGATTTATATAAGAGTGTCATGGCAGTTTTATTTATAATGTCAAAAAGTTGAAAATAACTAGATAATGGAAAAATTGTGGTATATCCATACAATAAGATACTATTTAAAATAAAACATTTTAAACAGTTTTTTAAAAAAGGATTAAATAAAAGAATAATAATTTTTAAAAACCCAGAAAACCAACCAAAGTGATCTTTTCCGAAAGGTTCTTTTCTCTGTGGACCTGAGTGTATGGCATATTCAGGTCATCATGAACTCAAAACAATGGTCTGTTTTTCCAAAAAGAATTATTAAGAAGGGCAAAAAAGTTTATTAATAAAAACAGATATAAACATATGCCACTGGGTTGCTTTACAATCACAGTATTTTAGACTACTTTGATCTATCAACAGAAGAGTTGATTTTCTCCTGCAGAATTCTGAAAAGAGTTACATAATATATTTGATAGTCTCTTTTTTGGGTTAATAGAGAAAATGATAATGAGTGTATCAGAAACAAAAACGTGAAAGATAAGGAATTTTACTAGTCTTACTATTACATAGGTCAGATTTTTTTCACCATATTTATTCTACCAAAACTATTTTAGTATTGTAGAGGTTTGATTAACTCTATTATAGGCATGGTTAACAGCTATCTATCTGTCTATGATTATGGAAGTTCTCTGCTCACTTCACATTCCCACTTACCACCAGAATGTGAACTTACTTTCATTATAAGAAAGCTGCTTGGAATTCATATTGATTTCTTCTTGCAACAAACAAACAAACAAATAAACAACTTGGCTATCTTAGTGATCTACCTGACAAAAAAATGCATTCCATGGCTGAGCAAGAGCCTCAATTATTAGAGAAGTGATGTGTTCATCTTCTGAGAAGGGATGTCAGGGGTGAAGAGTATGTTTTGTTCTCTATGCCTTTTATTAAAAGATTAGCTAGATAGATTAGTGAAAAATGACCTACCGATGGGTGTTATGATTTGAAAAAAGCAAATGCAAAATATGGATGGCATCATTCTTCTGAGCTAGAGGTTGGCAAAAAAATAGAAACCAGTGGTGCAGGCACAAAAGATGAATTACCTGTGGTACTTTGATTAAGGTGTTAATTTTTCATTTGTCTAAGGTAGGGGAAGGGCATAGGCAAATTTTCATTTCCCTGTGTTCATCTTAAAGTTCTTTAATCCCACTAAAACAAATACCCTGTTTACCTCGATTATTGAACATATCTATATCGAGAAATTCACTAAATAAAGTAGATAGATAGATAGGTAGACAGACAGATAGACAAACAATAGACAGACAGGCAGGCACACATAAAGAATAAATTCAAATGGGCACTTTGGAAACAGATATGTCACTAATCAGAATACCAAAGTAATTCCTAGAGAGCAAATTACTTTTTTGACTAGACTAGAACAGAAGTCAGTTTCCAGGATGGGAATGCTAGCCGTGCTAAGTAATTTTGCGTGTTACATGCTATTGCGTTGGCTCCAATTCCTGGTAACCCTATGAATGAATGATGTCCACAATATCCTGTCCTCAAGAGTGCTGCTCAGCTCCTGTGGACTCATGCCTATGACTTCTTTTATGGAGTCAATCCATCTCATATGTGGTCTTCTTCTTTTCCTACTGCCTTCTATTTTTCCCAGCAGTATTGTCTTTTCCAAAGAATCCTGGCTGCTTATGATGTGTCCAAAGTAGAACAGCTTCAGTTTTACCATTTTTTTATGTGCAATAATATTTACAAAGTGTTTTTAGTAAATACATTATCTTAATCCTCTTTACCATTCTTTGAAATGGGCAGGAGGGTAGGTATATTCGTCCCACTTAATCGAAGAAGAAACCAATGCTCAGAGAGTTATGTTACCTTCCTCTGAAACAACCAGTTACTAATACACTGCTACTAAGAAGCAGAGCCCGATCTAGAACCTTGGTCTAACTTTCGGCCTGGTGCATTTCCACCACAGCACAGCTACTCCAGTCACTATCAGTGATCTGAAGTAAGTGTGAATTTCAAAGCCCACTGTTCCTCGACTGGAACATTACTTTCCCCTGTAAGGATGCCATTTCCCTGTACAGCTAAACACATTAGAGGAGTCTATTACGAGTTATAAAATTCATGCCACTGTCTAAGTGGTCTCTGAAATACTGCCCCACCAAAGATGCAAGAGCATGCAAAGAAAACACTAAAAACTGAATTTATAGCAGGGATTAAAACAATGCTAAATTAATGCATTCCTTGGTTGCAGGACTATGAGCAAGTGTTGGTGTAGATAAGGCTTCCGTTTTTTCCTATTGGAAACTCCATTCTCTTAAAAGATCAACAAGAAGAACCAAAAGGGAATTCCCTAAGGTCAGCTCTAAGGAAACATAAACCTCTAATTCAATAACTCTGCTACTGCTCTGAAAAAGGCTTTATTATTGCAACATCCATATGGAGCCAATTGGACATTAATGACTAATCAATCCCTCCCCTTTCTATTCTACTTAAAGTGTCACAAACCATGTTTAGATTAGCCCATTTCCTGCTTAGGATTGCTCAAGATGCCTTTTGTTCTTTCAGGACCAGCCTGATGGAGGCAGCTTAAACAAACACACGACCAGAGTGGCGCAGGAGTTATAAAGTGCCATATGTGAATGAACAAAGGGGCTATACTAAAGCCTTTTGTGGTATTTGTTAATGTTTTTCATCTGAGCTTAAAAAGGCTTAATGACTTTGTGGTGAGCTGATGCATGTGGCTCGTGGCTTTGCAAAATGAAGGAAATTCTAACCAGTGATATACCAGTCTGTATTTTCAAGTCTCTTGCTTTCAGTTTTGGTGCTCGTGTTTACTTTTTTTTCCAATTCTCAAGTTATATTTGCTTTACACAGATAGCTAAACAGAGCCCTTTATCTTGTTTCAACTATAGGATCCAAGGGCAACTGGGATAACTTATGTGATTCTTTATTTTTTATGACCTGAAAGTAGCAGAGAACATCAAATATTCCACTTATTATCTATTTGCTATTTGTATGCACAGGAGGAAGGTTTACAAGCTATTGAACCAGGCAAAAAGACACCGTTTAAGTTTGAACGAGAGAATACTGTGGATGAAATAAGACAATAACAGGTCTGGCTTCCTAAGTTTCCAGGAGAACCAGGCTCAGATTCAAGTTGATTCCCTTGGAGAACAGAGAGGCTGGTGAAAAGCTGGTAGACTAAATAATTCATGCTGCTCAGCAGCTTCTGGTGTAATCCAACTCGATATACTACCATAGACTCTACATGAAGGTAAGAAGCACAAACTGAGATGAAGCAAGTCTCAGAGTTAGTTAGCAAGGGAACTACTAAACCCATCCTCTCATTTCCATCCTTATCACTTATCGACTGCCTTGGCTTCACTGTCTCTGCTGAACTATTATAAATACTGGCCTGCTAGCAGATATTCTTACTTGCAGTTTAGGGTCCCTAGTCCCCACTTAAATATCTCTTACTAATTTCAGCCAGAGTGATCCATCACAAAGGTCATTCTACCAAATCACTCCTATATTTAAAAGTCTTCAATGGTTTCATAATGCCCAAAGATAAAGTCCAAATATCTTAGCACGGCATACGAAGCTCTCTATTACCTGCTCTCTGCTGTGTCTCCAGTTTCATCTCTGGCCACTCTACTTGCAATTTTTTTTTTTTACAATACTGAACTACTTTTAGTTCTCTATACATCATGACGTTTCATACTGAGAATGTGCTTTCCATTTTTCTGGAATTTCCTGTCCACCTCGCAATCACTTATAGACTCATAACAAGGATCATCTTCTCCAGGTAGTCTTACCTAGTTTGTCAGGCTTGGCTAAGTATTTTAGGCTCCCACAGCACCCTATGGCTACCTATACCTTAATATTTACTATATTTTATCCAAACTACCAGTTGAATATGCCCACCTTCTCCACTAGACTGTGTACCCTGAAAGGGCAGGGACTGCATTGTGTCTCATTCATAACTGCCTCCTCACGGTCTGGTACACAAGCTGGCAAAAGACAAGCACCCAAATGTCACAGGAGAGAGCCATGGAAAGCTTTGACAGTAAAAATTTTAGAGTGAGACTCAGTTATCTACATGTTACATTAGAACCTGGGAATTTCCGAACTGACATTTTGTATAAATCTCATTTTATTTCCTATACTCTATAAAGTACCTTGCCTTTCTCGAGCCCTCTGTAAGATAAAAATGGCTTTGATGGGAAATTGTACCCATAGCTGTTTGAGATTCAGAGATTATTGGTTCTAATCTTACTTATTTTATTGACTTGGCACAATTCTGCACAATTCTGAAATCCCAGCCTCCCCACTTCTGAGGAAATCTTGAAAAGATGGTAAGGCAAGTCTAAGCTTTTTTGGAAATATTAAATCTGAAAGTCATTCTAATGCTATAGGGTGTGTGTAAATATATACAAGTGAAGCATGTATTCAAACAGGTATATGATGAGACTTTCCCTAGATAGCAGAGTCATTATGAAATGGATAAAACACACTCATAAAATTAGAAAGTTTTAATATGAGAGGTATATTAAAGATCTGCTAATTCACATTCCCGATACTGAAGTTTAGGAAGGTTAAACTGCCCAAGTCTCACAACTGGTAAATGGCAAAATCAAAATGGATTTAAATGTAACTATCACCAAAGTTTCACACTTGCCATCAAAATGAATTTCTAAAAAATGGCCATTTGAATTGTGTCAATGGCACCCAGATTTAGCTTTAAAAACTCTTAAGAAAATTAATTTAATTGGTTTCTTTTCTTCACTTCATTTCATTTGCTCCAGGGAATCTGCCTTTTATTAGAATGAGAGATGCAGATCATGGGTGTAGCAGAAACTAAAATATTTTATTAAGTTAAGGATATGGAAATTGTATTAGATGGAGCTGACTCAAAGATTTTGGGCAATCAACTCCATTTTATGGTCCACCAAAACTTTTAGCCCTGCGAATCTGGTGAAAGTATTTGAAAGGTACCTAATACTTGTATGGTTTGAAAGATTTTTTTAAAAAACTTTCACAAATTTCTATTTCTCATTAAATTTTTCTACTTTCTAATAAAAACTAACAGGAAAAAGTTACTCCAGCAAAGGCAACGGGCTTCACCAGCTCATCTTGGAGAAAAATGGGAGTCAATGTGGCTCAGATGCTATGTAGTTAGGCAGATCTCAGTTTAAATTGTAGTTTTGATCTTTCCTAACTAAGTAACCTTGAGTAAATTATTTCCCTTCTCTAAACTGTAGCTATACCTCCTTATAAAAGAGAGCTATGATTTCCAGCTTGGCAGGATCCCTGTGAAGATTAAATGGGAATATAAATTTCCTAGCACAGTGATTGGAATTCAGTACCCACTCAGTAAACAATAACTGCCCTTAGAAACGGTAGCAATAGTAATGGCAAGAGAGGTAGTGCCAAGAACACAGCAGGTGGTTAGCTCACATTTGTTCCCTTTCTAGTCTTTTCCTGTGCCTGGGTGATGTTTCCTGTATTGCAAGGTCCTATTCTTCAGGGTAGTTATAAAACAAACCCAAAACTTAGCTGGAGAGCATAATTTACTACTTAATGGAGGGCCCTTTCTGCCCAAAGCTAAAAAATATATTTCAAAAGGGTCTCTATGATATAGAACTAAAATGCATTGAATATGCATAAGGCCCAACCAAGAAAGGCCATCTCACATTTCCCCATTCCCCCCTTGTGGAAACTGTAACCAGACTACGCTGCTCAGTCTGAGGCAGAAAAAAAGAGAGAGAAAACAAAACAAAACAAAAAACACCACGTTATTTTGTGAACTTATAGATCAGCTTTTTATAAAGGACTCATTGGAATAACAAAGGATTAGAATTATTGACTATGAGACTGTAACAAATGGAGGGCAAGGAAGTTTCAGGAATGTTTGACAGTTGTTTTTTCTTCCTCCCCCACTAACAGTTCTGTAACTCTGCTGCATGGAGTGGCTATGAGCCTTTTTCATTTTGTCCTTATGCAGGATCGACCTTCCCGGTGAAAAGTGAGCTTATATTGAAGCAGCATGAAGTGATTTCTCTGCCATTTCTCTTACTGCATTAAGCTGCAATTTGTATTTTTAGTATAAATTTTAAATGGTTGAATATATTGCTTATGAAATTTATTGCTTATGAAATTCTTCTGTCCAGGGCTGAGACTTGGGATATTAAGGTTTTAGTTCAGAGTTACAGCCCACTCCTAAATGTAACAGTCTACAGTGTAATGCAAATGCCAATGGATTTTTACAGTCTCTTCTCTCTGGTACCATGACCTAATTTTGGGCATCACATCTCAAGGTAAGTATTCAATGAACAAAAACAATTGAAAAAAAAATCACTCTCCACTAGTGAAAAGCAAAGGTACAACAGGACTGATATGGAAGCCGTCAATCAGTCACAGCAGACAACGTAAAATCATACTTAAATGAGTAACATACCCTGGAAAAAAGGAGGTATTTTTTAATATAAAAACTCTCCTAACACCTGTACAACTCTTTCATGATATAATATAAAAAGGCACCCATTGAACGTTCCCTCTGAAAGGATATTAAAGAGAACAGAGGAATAGAGACTGACAGATCTCCAAGACCAATCTAACTGCTGCTTTTCCATTATTTCTAACCTCTATAATTTAGGTCAACCTTGAATAATTAAGGGTTAATGGCTGCTTATTTGGTGGCAAAGTCCGAATTCCTCAGCTTGACATTCAAGGCCCTTTACAACATGGAACCCAGCTACTTCTATAGCATATACAGTTCAACAAATATATTCTGAGTACAAACATGTGCAAGGCTTTGTATTGGGTTTGGTGGAGGACACAAAGATGAGAAATGTTTCTCTTCTCTTCTGGAACTTCCTTAAGAATGCCTGTGTGCTTTATTGTTTCTATGTCTGCTGGAATTATTTGCTCAACTAAAACTTCTTCCCTTCTCTTTGCTCTTCCAAACCTAGACTTATCTCCAGATACATTCCTAGCAGGCCCTCTAGAATCACTGCTGTCCACAAGGCACTGTAGGTTCCTCTTCTAAACAGCACTCTTTTTTTTTTTTTCTGTTTCTCTAATGATATGCTTGAACACAGAATACTTTAGGTTGCTTTGCTTTCTGTATGTGCTAATATTATAATCCCAAATATATTACTAACTCTTAGAGAATATAGTGTAGTCTATTCTCTTAAAAAAATCCTCTCCTCCACAGCCATAACAGTGCTGTATACATAAAAGACAATTAGTAAATTGCAACTTGAACATGTGAGTAAAACTGAAGACTGGGGAACTCTGAATAGGAACAGATCCTGACTGAAAAAACCTGGTTATCAGCACTGGTGATTCGGTCTGCAAAGGTATAAAAACCTCTAAAGGATATAAAACAGCAGCCAGTGGGTACAAGCAAACAGTGATAGATGAGCAGAGTAAAATGAGATAATGAATCTATAAGAAGGAGATATGCAAAGATAAGAATATCTTAGTTAAAGAAAAGAGATAGAAAGTAACAAAATGAGGGAGAGCTAGGTGGTTATCAACTTTTTGGAATATGTTAGAAGCACCATTATCGGAATGTAAAAAGAAAGGGGAAAAAAGGTTGGTCTTAAATCCAATCCTGACCTTAAGCAGAGAGAATTTAAAGAGGACTCCAAATTGGCAAGGTGCTCTTTAAATCCCAGCAGCCTAGGATTGGGCTGAATTCTATAGTGTGTAGATGGAAAGTCAAGTGGCTCTTGCTGCCAAGAGAGGAGAATTTTGTGACAAGGAACTAGATGAAGTCCGCATCTCCAAAGCTATACAGTCAGTCCAAACATGGAGATAGACCTCTATCAGCTAGGGTGTACTCTAATGTGTTGGTATGTATGAAGCAGATATACACACTGCTGAGGAAGCAGGGACTGATTTTGCAGTTCCAGTGGGAAGATATGTTGGGATGCTCTTGTCTTGGCTCTGATTTTCACGGTACATGGTGTTAATATTTTGTCACCCAGTTGCTGTAGCAAGATGGGGAAGTACTTCTATGTAATGGCATAAACAAGCATTTCTTCTCTAGGGAAGGGGATAGTTAGTCAGAGAATAGGGGTGTGTGTGTGTGTGTGTGTGTGTGTGTGTGTGTGTGTGTGTGTGTGTGTATGTGTGTGTTGATACACCGTCATTGGCACCTACTTAGAGAAGGCAGCTCAATGGGAAACCAGCTAATGGGCAGGGCTAGGTTCCTCACTAATGGGAGTCTGAGCCTTTGATTGAACTTTCCAGCTTAAGCAACTCTAAGAAGCAGGTTGAGTTCACTTTATGGAATATTAGGGATGGTGTTATACAAGAATCTTGACATTTCACTCTCTTGCCCCATCAGGACCATCCATCACTTGGAGAGTTCAATGGAAATTGTTTTCTACCAACATTAGAAGTTATTTGGGAGCTTTTAAGACACAGCAAATATATTTCTTTAAGAGAAGTTTATTTGCTTGTTTAAGAGAGCTGCACTTTATATATAGTGCTGATATAAACTGGTGTACAGGATCCTCTAAAACTGTTTATATCCACAGTAAAATACATTTTTGTGGAACTTATACAACAGAGTTAGTCCAGAGCCAAGGGCTTTGTGAACTCTGCTTATCTACCAGCCTGTGTGGCTGTTACTCAGTCTTCACCATGTCTTGGGCCTCCCTGGCTACCTATCCTGGCTTCAGACCCCAGCCTGCTGGTTCCATAGAGACTACCCTACCTGTTTATTTCTCTGATACATCTGAAACACTGTTTTACAAGCTACAGAAGGCCATACCCAAAGGCCAAAGCACAGCTCTAGTTAGTGCTCCCTTCTGATTTACCTGGGTTCCTTTCTTTTAATATGTACAATTCCCCATCTTTTATTCCTGGTATATATTCTAGTTCTTAGAAATCTTCTTGGGCAAAACATCTCATCTCTGGTATATTTCTATCTTCATTTTATTTATTTAAAAGATGGTATTGTCCCTAATTGATACTTGTTATAGTCTAGGTGACTTAAAAGTGAACGTTTTTAATTATTATATGGCAGTAAAATAGAAAGTTAAAAAAAAAAAATCCATCAGCTAAAAATCCCCTAGACTACTTCCTCACCTCCAGATGAGAAAATTCAGAGAAAGAAAGTGACTTGCTTAGGATGAAACGACTAGGATTTAAGTCTTCTAGTCCTTGAACAAAGATCTGAGAGAGTGTCACATGGAAAAATGGTAAATTCTATTATGCTGGAATACAGAAATCAGACTATAAGCAATGCGTACAAGTAACAAGGAAACAAAGTCAAAATTGGGCTATAATAACAAATAAGAATCAGAACTGGAATTAGCTTTTCAAGAAGTAGTCAGTATTCTGTCATTAGACTATTAGAGGCATTCGAATGGAAGTGAGATAACCACTGGTCAGGGATATAAGAAAGGATTTCTTGGCTGGAATTGTAAATTTGATGGTCTCTCCTTTATTCCAATTCTAAGAATCTACGTGTTGCATTGCGAAACACTGTATCCTGGTGGGCCTGAGCTAATAATGACCTTTATATTCCAGAGTATAAGTAGTTGCAGCCTTTAAATCCTACCCCCGATTATACTAGAGTTTGCTTCTGCTGTCTTAAATGAACTGTGTATCAGTAAGTCAATCTTCCTTTTCTACCAGGAGTAAGGATCCAGGGGAGGGAAAGGGAATGAGTAAAGCTTCAAAGATTGCCAAGAGTATAGCCCAAACGGTAAGCAAGATTTCTAAGAGAAGACATTCATATTAAGTAGTGCATTTTTAAGAAAAAAGGGAAAGTTGCGGTCTCCGTTATTTGTCTATAAACAGAGTTTATCACAGTACTAAAGCTATCCTGAGATATAAAACTTAGAAGCAATCAGACACACACACACACACACACACACACACACACACACACACACACAAATGAAGCTTTCAGAGGGTTAAGTCCATCTTGGCTGAGATCCAATTTACAAATTCAGTACAAATCTATAAAACCCTTCTAAGCAAATCTGAGAATCCGAGAGCTACAGTTCTAAAAAGGGCTATTCTTGGTACCATATCTATTTCCATTCAAATCAATGCAAGTTTTTAATACATGGAGGACAGCACATGATTACAGATCCAACCCAGGGTCCAAAAGTCTGGACAACGATAATCCTTTTCAGAGCTCATCCCTTTCACAGCTCATATTCCACTATCCCCCACATCAAAATGAGGTTCAGCCTCCCTCTGAAGCTGCGACACGATAACTGAATTTGAGAATTAATGTAGGTGTTAAAAGAATGTTTTCTTATTCAAACGATTCTGCAAAGAAAAAGAAAAAAAGAAAAGATAAAAAGAAAGAAAGAAAAAAGAAAGAAAGGAAAGGAAAAGGAAAGGAAGGTAAAAGAAAAATACTCATTTTAGAAACACCAGGCGTGAGAGAGAGAAGAAACAGAGTAGAAAGAATATTACAGTTCAGGCAAGCCACAACTTTTTTGCCGGGGGAAGAGAAGGAGCAAGAGAAAGAGGAGGAGGCCTGTCTGCGAAAGGTATTTAGGAAATGTTACTGGAGCCATCTTCTCATTAACAAAAAGAAAAGCTCAAGGAACTTGAAAACTTGATTCAGCAAGTGGCACAGATATACTTTCAAAGGTATTGATTTCCTCTTTTATTTCTCTGAAAAAATCTAAGTGGAAGCTATTGCAGAAAGATCACCTTTCATATATAAAACGTACTCTGTGTTTTATGAAGACCCTAACAACAATTTTGGATTTGGAAGGGACCTTAGAGATAATGGAATTCAACATACCTCTTTCAAAAGATAAAACCAAACCAAAAAAACTTAAACCCTGAGGAATTAGTCACTTGCTTGCCATCATTTAGCAAAAGAACTTTAACCAAATCTCCCAATAATCAGACCAGAGCCTTTTCTACTGCACTTTGTAACCTTGAAATTAGGAGAGTTTGGATGAGAATAGCACTTTTGCCTAAGGAGAACAAGGAGAGGGGAAATACCATATGAAAAGTCCATAAAAAGTTAAACAGCTGTTTGTCATTCTTAATACATGATGACAGACTCAACTAATCGAGTCTTCTCTTCCTTACATGTCCTATATAGGAGCTAACAAATTTTGTGTGCTCAACACATATTAAGACTTCAACTGCTTCAAAGAATAACAAGACCTTAAACGTGTTTCCTAAGCCCTCAGCACCAATGAATTTTTAGTTTTATAAATATCATAGTGAACAAGAAATGCTGTCTTGTCATATTCAAGCCAAATAACAGCTGGACTTTAAAAATAAAATTTTGAAGGCATTTGCCTTTTATATTTTTAATTTCTGTTTTCCTGGCTTATGGTTTTGTCATTTGATTTTGATGAGTGGTTAATACACATGCACAGCTGCCTGTTTTGGTGACCTTTCCCGTGCTGCTTCCATGCTCAGAGCTATGAAGCAGATCTACAAGCTGCTTACTAAGTGATATTGGCATTTCCATGACTGGCACACAATTTCCAGGGAAGCCTGACTGGACCAGTGCCTGGTCTCCTGGGCTGACTTACTTTAGTTACCTCAGAAGCCCCTCAGGAGAATGGGGTAGAAGTGGGGTGAGGGCAAAGCCCCTTAAAATTGCTAGTGTGCATTAATCACAATCACCAAGACATGGAAAAAACTTAAGTGTACATGGGCAGATGAATGGATAAAGAAAATGGGATATATGTACAATGGAATGTTTTTCATCCATAAAAAAGGAAATCCTACCATTTGCAACAATGTAGGTGGACCTTGAAGGCATTATGCTGAGTGAAGTAAATCAGACAGAGAAAGATAGATACTGTATGATCTCACTTATATGTGGAATCTAAAAAAGTCTGAACTCAAAGAAACAGTAGAATGGTGGTAGCCAGGGACTAGGAGATGGGAAAAGTAGAGAGATGTTGGTGAAAGGGTACAAACTTCCAGTTTTAAGATGAATAAACTCTGGGGATATAATGTGCAGCATGGTGACTGTAGTTAATAAAACTGTATTATATATTTGAAAGTTTCCAAGAGAGTAGATCTTATATTTTCTTACCCAAAAATGTAATTATGTGAGGTGATACAAGTGTTGATTACCCTATGATAATCGTTTTCTAATATACCTGTAACAAATCATCACATAGTAGACCTTAAATTTACAGTGTTATATATCAATCATATGTTAATAAAGCTAGAAAAAAATTTAATTTTTACTGTTCCACAGCCAGAGGAAACATGGAGTTGAGTATGTATGGACTGAGAAGGGATGACATCCTGGGCTAGAGCCGCAGACTCACCTGTCATTTGGGCTTACCAGACTAGTTTCACTCTGAATCTCTCTGGGGCACAAAGAATTCTTGATCTTTTTAACGCTTTTATCAATGATAATTTTCTCTGTCTGTATATATGTATGCATTTTCCTTGTCATCTTCTGTTTTCTTTCACTAAATTTTACATTCCAAGAAGTCAAGAACATATCTGTTTTGCTTCCTTTGGTTTATCCAGTGTCTACTTCAGAGACTGGCACACAATATGCACTCAAAAATGTTTGTTTGCCTGTTTGTTTGTTTGTTTGTTTTTTAAGACTACAAACTGACAGAAGGAGTTTATAAATTTTTTAGTTAGTCCTTCATTTCAGTGCCTTCTTACGCTTCCCGTTAAGGGAAAGGAGCAAAGTGGAGAAAGTATTGTGTATACCTGTTATCTACTCTGACTTTAATAGGAACTGTAACTCCAGCAGGCTTTGCAATCAGCTCACACTTGAACAGATGCCAGGAAATATCCTGAAGTCAGCAGAAGGCCGCTACCCATCCCAGCAGTCTCCACAAAGGCGTTGCACTTCTGTCGGTATTAGAGCATGTAACTTGACTCCATTCATGAACTCAGTCCCCCAAAGCACACGAGGTCTCAATGGCAACTCTGGGCAAGCTTCTGAAGGGAGGTTTTCACACGCCTCTTAAGCTCCTGGCCCACTACAGCCCTTCTACTATTACACTCATCAGGCATTGCTGCTATGTGCGACAGAGTAACACGAGAGCTGGTGTACGGCATGACTTGTATATTTAGAGGAGAGGAAATGGGTCATTCTGAGGAAGGTCACAAGAAATTTGTTCATAAAACTGAACGCATCACATATCCATCTGCATATACAGGGCATGCCGTACAGCACAGTATTTAAGAGCTTGGGCTCTGGAGCCAAGCTGCTCAGGACCAACTCTCAGCTCTGCCCTTACTAGCTGTGCAACCTGTGGCAAGTTACTTAATTACTCTCAGACTTAATTTTCTCATCTGTAAAATGGGGGAGGGGGGGGACCAAAACAAATAACAGTACCTTCTCTGCAGAGTTGTATGAGATTTAAATAAGAAAATGTGTATAAAAAGCTTATTAGCAAGTTCTTGGGCATGTAAGTGCTTGACAAATGTTTGCCTCCCCACTTACACAAAAAAGTAACCAAGAAGTTTGTTTGAATACTATCTGATATTGAATAGAATTTCCAAAAATATTCCTATATGACATGTTTCTCTATAGTTCAGTTTTCATTTTTTTCTTTTCATAATAGTTCATAACTCTGACCATGATTTTTAACTTCCCAAGAACATAATATCAGCTAGGTAATTAGCACTACTGAGAGGTAAGTTACTATATTTATACCCATAATACAGTTGAAAAACCAAATGAAGGATTAATGACAGATTAAGAAAGTTGCTATAATAAGGGTAAGGTGATAGAACTCTATAACTCCTGATCTGTTGAAAATGAACAGACTAAATACCCTAAAGTGCTAAAAAATATTATTTCATTGTATATGGTCACTACAGCTTTTCCATCAAACTGAGATGGGCCAGACCTGACTATCAGCTCCCTAGGCCCAGGAACCGCACTCGACACCAGAGAAGAGCCTCATTTCTACGTGCCTGTAAAAGCGTGAATGTCACTGTGATCTTGGTCACACATTTTTCACAGAAGACTGAGTGTATTTCCGGTTTTGAGTCTTCTGTATCCCTCCCTTATTGCTTCTCTTTCTCTTTTTCTTTCCTTCTCCCCTAACCCCACCCCTGCCACTCCCACCGCCCCCACCATGCACACATACACACATACCAATCAGAGTTTATTTTGACGCCTTGTCCCCAGGACTATCAGCGAACATTAGTCTTTCCCTACTGGTATGAAAAACTGGTCTTCTGGAAACTCTGAAGTGCTTCCTAATGTCTGGTACAACCCATCTCTTAGGGCTCATGCCAGAGATTTCCGAACTGCTTGGGATGGCCCCGAGCTTTCACTGGAAGCCATGCCCAGTTCAGATGCTGGTATGAAATGTCTTCATGTGTTTTCAAGGGATTAGAGTGCTGGAAGAAATCCTACCAGTAAAAGGGATAATAGTTAGATTCTTCCCCTCAAGCTAAAGAAAGACTTCAGCTGAGACCCAAGATAGGTGAAGTATTATGTTACTCTCAAGAGAACAAATTAATCTTTCCTGAGTGGTGGGAAGGATTCTGCCTAAGGAAGAGCTAACAGGCAAACCAGCTCCTACTCTGTGATGACACAGTAAATAACCAGGCAACATCACTAGTGAAGTGCTGCCCTAACTCGTAAATTGTACCCAGCCTTCGGGGAGCAATTTCTGCTGATTTGCTGCTTGTGCATTTAAACAAACAAACAAAAAGGGAAGAGGAGCAGACAGGCGTGGACGGTGCCATGAAGCTCGTCTTTCCATCCAGACTTTCTAAAGACGTTCGTCATGGTTAGCACCCAGACACTGGCCGGGCCTCGCCCAAGACATTATTAATTTTACTCAAGATCTGCTCAAACCATCATTTAGTCCTCAAAATGGTTTGATTACACCTGGGAATCACCTGGAATTTTAAAAAATCTGTGTGTGTGTGTGTGTGTGTTTAACAAGAACACAATAAAATGATTGAAACAGAATTCTGTTGTTCATTGGAATGCAGAGGGTCCTTTTATTTGAAAACTTTAAAATGGCACCTCGAAGTCCTTGGAGTGCTATGTGTTCAGTAACATAGGACTTAGCTGCATCTCAAAGTTCTCAACTATGATATGTAATGAAGACTAACATTTCCTCTGTTTTGCCAAGAAAATCGAGCTGGTATTCCAAAGAAAGACCACAAAGAGCCTACATCTAATGCAGACCCATCTTCAGAAACACTTCGAGCAGCAGAAAAGAGCTACAGAAAAGCCACTCACCCTCTGCGTCTTCTGGCCGAGTGAGATCGATGACACCTGGGCCCAGCTTTCCATCTTCACTTGACTTCCCTGTTAACTGCGGCCCCAAGTTCTCAAAGCGTGTTCTCTCCTAGAGGAAAGAGTAATCAGAGGCTTATTCTAGCTATCGAAGCAGCCACTTTTTCCTTCCAATTCCTATCTTGCTTACTGGGCAAAATTTGGATTTACAAACATCATTTCTGTTCAACTTGGACTCAGAAAATTTTCCGGGAAGATTCCACTGCAGTCTGATTTCCTGACAGTGCCGGCAGTGCTGTACCTGTAAGGAAAGGAAGCCTGTGGCAGGATACCGGCCAGCGCGTACTGCACACCTTTCCTCTGTTGGATTTGCTCCAGTAATCTACAAGGAATGCAACTAAGAGGTTTGAGCCAAAAGTGCAAAACTTGAAAGAGCAGTTCCCATTAAAATGTATGTGCTGCTATTTAACGAGAGAAGCGTTTTCACATTTAGGGATCACAGTTTGTATTTCTGGGAAAATACAGATCAGGATTTTATGCGAGAGGGTTTCAAACACAAATATTTCAAAGCGGACAGACTAGACGATGGCATTGGCACTATGATTTTGCCTAGGAGTTTCAACTGTAACTTTCTGGGTGGCGAAAAGGAGGACCTTACTCTTACTCAGACCCTGAATCAAGGAAGTTAAATACTCTTGCCCGCCACTGTATGAGAAAAGCCCAAAGATGTTTCACTTGTTAACCAGTCCTTCTAGAAGCAGGAGTCTGAAATATCACAGCGCACTCTCTCTCTGCAGCCCGCTGGGTCAGCAGCAGAGGATCACTGGCCATCATTAACACGGCGTTCCTGTCTGTGGAAACACAGCGCGCGTCCGCTTCTCGCCTCCTCGCTACTCTCCAGACTCGAACTTGGCTTTGTGTTGTGCTTATGAATGAATGAAACCTTGTTGTTCATTACTATGAAACAATATTAAATGTCATGTCAGCTTGAATTTACAGACATGAAATAGCAGCTCCCAGCTCCGGGAATGGTTTCTGCATGTTATACTTAATGCATTATGCAGCAGTAGAGTGCTGATTGCTGTTCAGTCTATTGTTCAATGACCTAGTTCTGTACTGAGCATGTTCGGCATTAGATGGAAACACTCTGAGTGTTCTCTTCTGTAAGATGTTTAGAAACTTGGAAATATTCTTAAAGAGCAAACATACAATTACTTGATAGAGGCTGTGTCTCATTTGTACAGTCTCACTACATTTGTGCTCTCTAATATGATTATTTTTGAATATCATTATATTTCTATAATTAATTCCCATCAGTCAAATTGTGCAGGAAGTCTTCCAGTTCCCCTTCATCATGGAATATGTTGAAATCTGTGTTGCAAAAAAACACAGTTTAAACCTTGCTTTAATCTAGCACCATTTCTATGAAAAATTTGCAACAAAATTACAGTCATGAATTTCCCCAACCGGGTAACACTAACTAGTTACAATGCAGTGTGTGGGAAACCTCTGAAATACGACACTTATAAAAAACCAGAAAATAAAACGCAAATTAGGTATGGTTCCCCAATATCTTCTTATGTGAAAACACTGCTGCACAAGAACAAATTAACCCAGATGCAGACCACAACAAAAAACAACCCCCAGCCATGTGAGAGTTTCACACATAGTTGGAGGGAGGACAAATGCTTCTATTCAGCCAATTTCTATTTTTGAGTAGCACCTTTGGTTGTCATGATGTAAAGAAAAAGAATTAAAGTGAAGATGAGTAGCAACAGGGAAAGCAAAATATTCAACCTTTGTTTTATCACATTGTTTCGCATTTCAAATATTTGCATGTGAATGCTTCTCCTATGTTAAATGCAAAAGGAGTTTTGATGTGACACCTGCAATCTTCTTGGAAGAAGAACCTTTAACTATTTTCATGGGGGGAAAAACAACTTTCTCTGAAAATCAACAGACCGTGTTACCTATCAATATGCATATTTCAAGTATCTTTCTAGTCATTCATTCTCTTTGATTTTACTGGAAAATATTCTCAGTAAAAAAAAAAAAATAATAAAGTTCCTGAAAGAATATCAATATTTTGACAAGGAAGGAGAAGAGGGAAAATTACATGCCATGGTTTGTAAAATTCTAAGACAACAAAGCTTACATGATGATAATATCTTTTCTTTTATAAAAAATGAAGTGCACTCACAATTCAGTAGTATCAGCTTGTTTTTAATCATAACAAAAAACATTCAGAACATTCAACAACGCATTCGCAGTGTCTTTGAAGTCATACAATTTTCTAACTTCATTGAAAAAAAATCCTTCTGCAGAGATACTTTCCTTATAAAATATCAATATTTTGACAGAGTAAAAATCAAGGAAGAATATCCCATGAAACACTTGTTAAAGAGGCAGAAAATAAATCAATAACAAAAATTGTTTTGGGCAGTGGGCTGCATTTTATATTCAGTAATATTAAGCACTTCTGTTTGAGATTAAAGAAGGACCCTGCAAAGCCATGCCCTTTCATATAAATTTTTACCTAGTCTCCCAGAAGATTTCTTCCTTTTCTTCAAAGAATAACTCAGAATATTTATTTGCCAGCCACATAATCACAAGATAAGAGGGCCTGATATCTACAAGTTAGCTCCAGACAGCTGAGCAAAGCAAAAATTTTACTAGTGAGGTTGAACATGAGCCTAGTAAATACATGATGTGGACATGGGCACTGAGAGAAATTCAAAGATACTTTAGATCCAAGAGACATCAACTTCTAGCCATTAAGTGCCAATGGGTATGCCCCTATACAGGACACATATAGACTGAGGGTGGCAAGTTCTTAACTCCAAATTCTCCCACGCACTTGCGCTAGCTTTCACACTGCACATAGCTCCCAAATAAGATATTTTAGAGATGTAAGCAAAATACCTCAATGTTAATTTAATCTCGGCCCCCCAGAAAATTTTCCCAGTCTTCATGTTGACAGTGATGTGATCAGACCCTTACTTATACATTGTCGGTCACAAACATGCAGGCAACACAAAAGTTATTGAAAAAAAATTAAAGTCAGCTCTGCTGTGCTGTACGACTGTTGACTCTCTAAGTGCATTGAAATTATGATGTATGAGGTAGATGTTGCATATTAAATAAAGATATTTAAATGATAAAGCCCCCTTTACTGAGAGCTGATGAATGTTAAATGTTACAAAGCCACAAGGCGGTGGCATCCATCATCTTCACATATTATCGGCGTCAATGACGGGGCAGCCTCACTGATGACAGATAGACTGCTGCATTATTATCCCTTATTTCCAGAGTCACTGAACAAACCATTCAACTCCTTAGGCATTATTTTTAACTTTGCATTAAATTAGCAACTTTTCCTTCCCTACCATGGCAAGATTAATCAATTTTGTCTTTGCACTGGTGGAGAGAGAATGGATTTGAGATAAGTAAAAGAACGGAGGTTTGTTTCCATCCAGGGAGAAAAAAAATCAACTTCCTCTTACTGGCAACAAATGTAAAATTGTGATATGGGGAAACAGCAATGAAACAGTAAGCACGCAATAATGGCTTTTCTTTGCACTTAGATAAAAGCTGAATTTTTGATGTGCACAGTATATTTTAATAAAATTTTATATACTATGTTTTATACACTTATTGGCTATTCCATAATAATGTGTGTGCTAACAGTAAAATTGCTCTTAAATTTATGTGTGTTATTTATACGTTCCCACATAACAATGCTTTTTGTTGTAAAAAATATTCTGTTTATTAATGTAACTTTACAACCACTGCATCCGAGATCCGTGGTAAATTAATGACATTTTTATTATTTTATAGTGTCATTAAATTTTTACTGATCACTCCATCAAACAGAGGCAGTAAAGGCCATAATGTAAACTGGGACACTTAGATCAGGCAGCAGGAAGACATTCCATATAGTCTGAAGAAAACTGCTAGCAATAAATGATATTTATACCATCTTTAAGCATGTTAGAATACTTGGATAAGTTTGGCAAAACTGTTTCAGTAGTAGAGTGGATTGTGTACTTAAATAACAGTTTGCTTGCCAGCGAGACAAGCCTTTTTCAAACCATATGTGAGATGACTGATTGTAGCCATCTCCTGAAAAACAACACAAGAGATGTAATGATGTGCTGGGCACCCTACCATCTGGATTACCAAGACTGACCAGCCTTTACCATACCTCGAATCATTTCAACATGGTCCCCTTTTCTACAAACTGAAGTGGAAAATGACACATGCTGGGAGATGTTTTTTGTTTGTTGCTTTACAAACAAATGTATTTCACCTGACAGGTAGACATGGCTGGACAATGATGTGATACATTTTATTCCAATGTTTTAAATGAGAGGTACTTTACCGACCTTTATTCAAAGCTTGTTTCTAAAAAATGTATGAATATGGGGTCATCCATAACAGACACAGAACATATACCTATAGGACCATTACTTCTGTTGCAGTTAAAATATATAAAAAATAATTATCTCACATTACTTCCACATGAAAAATATATTATAATTAGTGTACTCTACACTAGCTCTCAAATGTTGTTTATAGAATATGTGTATATACATGTTATCCATATATTATATATTTTATACAATTAAAATATTTTATACAAATATAGACATGTTATATATTATTTCTGTATAGTATATAGAAGATAGTAAATAGAAAATGTTATGCTCATATAATCATGTAATTTGGAACCCCCTATCACTTACATGGGAGTTTTAGCATGAATTTCTTTAAGTACATAAGAATTTTATTGTTATATCTTAAAATACATATCTAAATATTAAAAACTTTTAAAAATCTTTCAAGTTTGCAATAATAAGAAAATTTAAGGGGTAAGTTAATTGTACTGCAGCACTACCAGTCATGTTTCTGTGTATTTCTGAAGCAAGGATTTCTGAGAGAAATAACAAACATATGCATTATGAATAAAAATTCTCTAAGGTCACCCACAATATTCTGAGATATTATCTATCCTCAGTTTCATCTTTGTATTAGTTGTTAAGTACTGCCCCAAAGAAGTACTGTCATTTAATCTGGGCTCCAAGCTTAGGTGTCTCTCCAACTCAGGAAAACTCCTACACTAAAAAAAGTAAGACTTCCCTGCAAAAGCATCTTTCCCCTTAGCATATTTGTGGGATGGCTTTCCTTGCCCCTCCATGCCCAGTTAATCATCCGGGCTTGCTGATTCTTCCTTAAAAGGCCCCTGGAATTGGTCCTTCTCCTCCATGGCATTCCGTCATCAGTGACTACCCCAGAACATGCCCTCATGCCTGCACGGCTAGATCACTGCCGCAGCCTCCTTACTGGTCTGCCCAATCCTTGATAACTGACTTCCCTCCCAGTCTGTCTACTCATACTGCTCACAAGATTCCATGTCTCTGATTTAAAACTTTCCATGGCTTCCTATTTTCTATTGCATTTCATCTAAACTCCTCTACTTCGCTTTCAAAATCCTTCATACATTGCTTTCCATACATCTTTTTAAACTTGATTTCCTACAACTCTCTCATCCTCTGTTCTGGGTGAACAGAAATACGTCTTCCAATAATAATACAAAGATCACACTTGCTTCCTCTTCCTCAGAGCTGCCAGGATAATGCTTTCTTCTGTGCTCTTCTTTACCAAGTTTTATGCTTACTGAAAAACCCAAACTGCTCATGAACTTTATAACTGCTCTTATCCACCTATTCTCTAATACGAAAAAATCCTTAGTTTGTCCTATATAATTAGCCACAGCTATATATTATATTAAAGAATCAAACTTTGGTTCATGTATACCTCCAAGTATCCTCCAACATCATCAAAAGATTTTTTAAAGTGAGGGATTGTGTCTTACACCTTTTCCATGTATCTTTCAAAGCATTTAACATTAGTGTTCACAAGTACTTACAGGTTTTTACAAGGCCACATAATTGATTTACCCACATAAATCCAAAACACCCTGCACAAGTGAGTGTCTCAAAGGAGTGAGAACTAACAACTTTCTAATATTTCAAGTCAATAGAAGAGATGTTTAGAATCAGGCCTTCGCACTGTGTCAGTAATGTCTCTTTTGACAATAATAATTAAAACAAGGAAGTCCAGAAAAATATCTTAAATATTTTATGAAAGAGGGAAATAAGCAAATTTAGAAGAACACAATAGAATACTACAATTTGATTGTAGAACTTAATATGAAAAATAGGTTTTTAAGTCTGACTTGGAATTTTTGAAGCTTAACACTTGCACCTTTGAAAGTCTGCCAAACACTGACAAAAGAGAACACGACCCACTACAAATGCTTGACTTAAAAAGCAGTACACATTTTAAAATAAAAACTTGGTTTTTGTTTTGCTTTCTTTTTAAAGCAGGATCATGCTAAGTATAACACGGAGAGAGTCTGTATCTTACTCTAAAATACTTTCTCTAATTCTGTGCTCTGAACATATCCCGCCATGATGTGATTCTCAAGAAGTATTACTTAAGCATACATGTGGTTTCCTTTTTTAAAAAATTTTTTGACTTAGCAAGTTCTATCACTTTATTACCCTTTTATTTTATTTCCTTTATTGTACACTCAGTAACGTAATGAAGGATCAAAAATGTAAATATAGGCTTTACAATGGAGAGTAAACACATATGCTTTTTAAAAATGTGATTCTTTTTTTGGAAGGAGTTTATTTGGAGGTACTAGGTCTTAATTTCATAGTGATATTTTGATGGTCCCACAGTCAGTAATTGTGATAATAAAGACATAAAAATAAAGATATTTTTCTGGATTTCCTTGTTTTAATTATTATTGCCAAAAGAGAAATCACCAACACAGTGCAGAGAACTGAGTCTAAACATCTCTTCTACCAACCGAAAATATTACAAAGTTGGTAGTTCTTACTCCTTTGGGACACTTACTTGTGCAGGGTGTTTTGGATTTATGTGGGTAAATCAATTATGTGGCCTTGTAAAAACCTTCAAGTATTTGTGGACACAAATGCTAAATAAAGAAATTGTGCTAGGACTCATGAATTAGTTAAAGCCTAAGTTTTCCAACTGCGTTTGCTTTCGTAGCACAGATACATGGAGCTAAGTGGAAGCAGGAAAGAGCGTCACTTACCCATGGTATACTAAGTGCAAGGCTCTGTCCAACGAGTGTTTCCTTTAACCCTCACACCAACACTACAAAGAAAACATTGCTATTGCTATCAATTTTACAAGGGAAGAATGTGAGGCTCAACAAATTTTTTTTAAATATTTTGTTTAAGTCACTTAACCAAAATTTACATAGGTATTTGTGCTGAGGTGAAGCTAGAACCATAACTCTACAACTTAATTACCATGTAATCTCTCTGAGCCTGTTTTCTCACTTGTAAAATGGAATATAAAATGATGATTAAATAGTGATGATTAAATAAGAGATTATATGTGAGTGTTTTGTAAAAATAAAACAACTCATATAAAACATTCCTTCTATTAAAAATATTATTTAGTGTTTGCTGAATGTTTCCAAGCTAAACCCTAATAAACATAGTGTCCTGATCTAAAGGCCAACATGTCCATACTCCTGTATTGATGATGCCACTATATAACTAAAGATGATTTCTTTTTTGTGCTGGTTGCTAAGCATCTCAGAACTAAATTTAAATCTCAATATTACTAATCATATAGTATCTAGATCTCATTATTCTCTACGTATAAATCCTCAAATGTTCCCCATCATCTATATGAGGAAAGTCAAACTTCTCTCTAGTTAGTACAACCTTTTTTAATTTGGCTCCTGCTCTCCTCATCAGGTTTATGTCCTACTTGTTCCAGTTTATATTCTTTGTTCCAATAAGATGAAACTTCTTAAAGTTTCCTAAACAAGCTATATTTCATGCTCTTGTGTATTTGCATATACCATTCACTCTTTCTAGAATGCCTTTCCTTTACAGATACATCATTAGTCCTTTCTAGGCCCAATTAAAGCACTCTATCTGGACAAAATCTTTTGTTGACTGCTCTCCACCAGATCCAGGTAGAAATTAGCACCCTCTCTTATATTCCATCACATACCATGCTTATAGAAAAATGTTTTACAATTATACATTTATATGTCTGTTTACATCTCCCCAACTTAATCCTGAAGGTATGGTGTCCATGTCTTATTACCTATATATCATCAGTGCCTCTAATGACGTTGTCATATACTAGGCACTTTGATTACTAAATCCTGATAATCCTGATAAAAGTATTTCTCTTTCTTCTTTTAATTTTACTTTTAAATGAAATTAATTTCAGATCTTTTTTTTTTTTAAATACAGTGAGAGATAGATGGTTAAAAGGTACATAAATATAAAAGAAGGTATGTAAGTCAGTTGAATAGAGTACTCTCCTGGTCAAGGTTGGCCTAATACCTAGATACAGGAAGTCTGCCTAGTTACCATTGTTTAAAATGGCTCTAACAAGAATCTTCCCTAAAATCTCAACCACCACCACCACCTCCAGTATTCTTTTAAACACTCTTACATTGCTTAGTAATCCATCATTAGCAATTTATTCTTTGAATTAATTAATAATGCCAATATCTTATAAAAGGACAATAGAATAAACTGTAAAATCATATTAATATTAGTTTAACTTCTCTAGAAAAATAAGAACATCTCAGGGAAGATAATCCAGATAAAACCACATAGACAGAGACATAAAGCATTTGGTCAGGGGGGTTCCTTAGGGACTATAATCCCCCTAAAAAAAATTTCTCGTGAGTTTGAGAATATCCATGCTAAGTAAAGATGGCTGTTAGGGGCTGAATTGTGTCTTCTTAAAATTCATATGTCGAAGCCCTAACCCCTAGTACCTAAGCCCATGTAACTGTGTTTGGAGATAGAGCCTTTTAAATGGTAACTGAATTAAAACAAAGCCCTTAGGGTTGGCCCTAAACCTATCTGACTACTGTCTTTATAAGAGGAGATTAGGATACATAGAGAGAAACATCAGAAATGTGTGCTCACAGAGGAAAGACTACATGAGGACATAGCAAGAAGGTGATTGAGCTTGGATTTCTAGCCTTTGGAATTGTGAGGAAAAAAATCTCTGTTGTTCGAACCACTCAGTCTGTGGTATTTGGCTATGGCAGCCATAGGAAACTAACACAATGGTGACTTCTGCATCCTTAGTCATAAAAGGTTCTTGTCAGTAGAGAAAAAACATCAATTAATAAGGCCATAAATTTTAAATAAGAGGTCCCACTAGCTTCAGAAACAATCCTCTGGAAACTTTCGCCATTAGGATCTAGCAGAGGTTTTAACGGTTAAGAACTCTATCTATCTATCTATCTATCTATCTATCTATCTATCTATCTATCTATCTATCTATCTATCTATCTATCCATCCATCCATCCATCCATCCATCCATCCATCCATCCATCTATCTACCTACCTACCTACTTACCTACCTAATTTTCCATCTAGGATTCTTCAAAAGAGAAAGTTTTCCCTAAAAGGGAAGGAAAACATATAAGAGCTTGGCAAAGAAGTTTTTAAAATTCCAGAAGCTTCATCTTGAGGCAAGACATAGAATCAGTAAAGACTAACATAAGCTGTTCAGATCTCCTCTTAGGATGCTGATATAGGCCATTGGACCATAAGCTCCTTGGGAGAGGAAAAGTGTCTCCCAATCCTCTCTATCTCCAGCTAGGACTGTGCCCTGTAAGCACATAAGAGCATGCCACACATGCCTGATGAAATTAACTAATATCTGCAGAGCTTCTTATGGATATGTTTTATGGAGCTTACAAAAACATTCTCGAATGATGTATAACATGTTTCCCTCAGGATTTGAAGAGTCACCAAACTCAGCAAGTTCTCTCTCCACAACCCCGGCAAAGACAGACTCCTGCATATCTCCTGTAACATACACTTAGACTCTTGTCACCAATCATCAGATGATAAATGATAAAGTAGCATTAACCCTGAAGACACGAGGCCCTTATACTCTTGAGAGCCACTGAGTTAAATTGGTTTCATCAGGATTATAGTGGTTACTGAACCCCTTTAACCAAATGTTTCTGTCTCATTCATATGGTTTTAATATGGTTTTAACCAATTGTAAGGTTATTTATAAGTTCGCAACTCCCAAATCGAGTTATAAACTGTTCAGATTTAAGTAAATCCAGTTGTGTGGCAGCCCAACTTCTACTTATATGTGGTTTCCAACTTTTTATTTGTGTACAGAGGCATGATGCATATTTGTTCCCAAATATGCTCTGATTAAGTATTTGTTTTAATAATAAGTTCACAAAATTCCATTGTAAAATTATACAAACTCCTATTAAAATTGAAAGCGTGATTTAAAAACTAGAAAATTTTATCTCCACTTAAACTACCAGCAAATCTTTATTATTCTAACATTTATCATATGAACATAGTGTCACAATAAAATTAACAACCAGCAAATGTCTTTGTCCAAAAAAATTGTTCTGGGAATTCTATTTGTTCAAAATCTAGGTAGTTGATTTCAGATACCCATTTAATTTACAGAATGTACTTTCTAATATTGTTTGTGGAAACAGGTACAGTTTATTCAAGTTAAAGACTTCAAAGCTATATAAACCAAGAATGAATATTTTCTTAAAATATATACCTTCTCTTTCAATTTCAGCTGTCAAATGGATAGACTTAAAAATTGTTTTTCTCCTCAAAACATAAACACACACAAAAAAAATGGAAAAAATGTAAGGTATTGCCACCAAGCATTTGTTTTAATTTTTGAGATATACTAACATATCACATCTCCCAAGAAATTTTGCTATAATTTAAAGAAATGTGTATATGACAAAAAATGGCATATATCTTAAAAAGAAAAATAGAGGGCATGAGAAAGCTTTAGTGCTAGAAGAAAATGTAAGGGCTTCTTCGTTCAGAGCACAGAGATTAGCACACTCACTCAAAGTCCCACAGCCCACCAGTAACATCCAAAATATATCCCTTAGTCTCTAGATTCCCAGTCTCCTGCTCCTGCCACTGAACCACTCTGCATCACACACGCCCCTTACAAACTGTGCTAGTCTCTGATTACTTCACCTGCAAAATGCAGAAGCTGAACTAACTTATCTCTACAGTTTCTTCCAGATCTGAAATCTTATGATTCTATGATATACAACTGTTTTGCTCCTGAGGCCTAGACTGCAGAACACACTAGTAAAAACTCTTTGCCACATCATAAGAAAGTTTTGAGCAAATATTCATATTCTTGAGGAAGTTGCTCAAAGATAATCCATTTATTAAACAAGCCTACCAAACCATGGTGACACTTAGCCAAAAAGCATTTATTTGCTACTTCTGAAATTCCTTCTCTCTCATAGCAAAAGTGATAGAAGGGAAGGGATACAAAGGCAGGAGAAGGCAAAGGAAAGAGGCAGGCAAAATTAGAGGGAAAACATTTAAATCTAAAGTACGTAAATATGGTTCTATGTCCCTAGTGTGGAATCCATTGTGGGGACACTAGCACAGAACACACCCCTTTTTGTCTGAAAGCAAAGTAACATAAACACGAAGACTGCTAGTGAGAAGAAGACCTCTCTTCCGAAAAAAACTAACACCTTTGTGTCAAGATTTTGCATATTGTACTGTTTATACTGCTCTAGGAAACCAGAAGTACTAATGAAATCAAAGGACGTCACAAGTGACTTGTAAAATAAAAAATGAAAATGAAAATAACCCAGGACTATGTCTGATTATTTGTGGAAGGAGCTTTCTTTAATATTAAGTAAAACTGAAATTTAGAAACTGGTATTAACCAATGTTACCCCAATAAACTTAATTTAAAAAAAGAAATTTAGAAACTCATTTCATGAAAATTAAAAAATTATTTTAAAATTGTCATTTTAAAAACAAATTTTAAAAAAGAAGAAAATATTTAGGACCCTATTCAAAATAGTACTCCAACATGGCAACATTACAAAGGACAAAAGATAGTGTCCAACTGTGGCGATATGTGTTAATTGTATGGTTTTCCAAAGATGTGGGAGAACTGATATCAATTACAGTATAATTACCATTACTTCCAACAGAGTTAACATGTAGTTATCACGAAATAACATACAATTAACTGGTGTCACATTGCACACCAGACTAAATAAGATACAAATTAAAAATTCCCAAATGTAGCCATAATACTCTTCCATCTCTTAAAAAAAATAAAACAACAACTTTTTCTGATAATGTCACAGCACTTTTCAGGAATTAGTGTAATTATTTCAAAGAGGGAGAAACAAGATATATAGGTTAGAAGGAATCAGTTTTAGCTATACAATGAAAAACTGCACAAGGAGAGAGATGTATAATAGCAACAAAATTTAAATTCAATAACCTAAAGCTGTTGTAAATAAAATTAGAATTTTTCTCATGTTTCTTTCAGTTCCTGAGAATCAGACAGCTATATTTTAAAACCAAGTCCAAGAATGTTCTTAGTTTTTTATTGATACCTAACATTTAAAAAATGTATTTATTAAACACTGAACATGAACCTGCTTTAGTGGTGCTACACAGGGACACAGAAAAATGAGCGAGGCTCAGTCAAAGAAGACAGCTTACACAGAATTTTTAGTTATTAGCTATGTGATGTGGTAAATTGAGTCTCAATATGCACAATTTCCGTATCAGGAGGCGAACTTAAAGGACAAAGAATGCTATAGCTAAGTTTGAAGAATTAAAATTCCTCCTGGAGGAATGTCTCAAGTCAGCAACAATAACACAGGATGCCTCCACGTACTGCATTTGAGAGGGGCACGTGTGGGAACACGTACAAGCCAAATGCTCATCTAGGTTTAATTAGAAGAGAACTGAAAATGGCAGGGTGCGATGCTGTGAAGTTGATGAGAGGACAAAGGGAAAGTAGCTGTATTTAAAATACAGCTACAGTATATCTGCTATATCCGTTTCAAACATCTGGGCTTCCAATTATTTATTGAACTCATGTGTAAGAGTTATTTGGGAATACTGCAAACTGTTATAGAACAGGAACACGCAAACTGCTTTGTAAAATGCAGGACTGAACTCTTGCTAAAATCTGAAACAAATGGGTGAAAACTGCTATGAGATTATTATCTTTCAGGAAATGTGTGAAAACCATGAAGAGGTTAATATACTCAGAATAAATTTTGTAAACAGCAGGCTATTAATATAGCAGACAATATTTTATTAGAAACTTATGTTTTGCATATTTTTGAAGATTTAGTTAATTTCCTGACTTTTTTTTTGTATATAAATGCTTATTTGAGATTAAAAGAGGCTAACACATTTTAAAAAGACTGCACATCTTCTTTGAAGATTATATAAGCATATGCATAGACCCACAAAGCTTTCAGGGCAGTTAGTTCCGTATGTAGTCAATATTTTCCCTTTCTCTCTGAACATGAAGCTCAGGAATAGATGCCTTATTCTTGCACCCAGTTTTATGTTCTACTCTATTAAATTCATGACCCTTTTGTTAGGCTCTGAGGGAAACCAAACTGGTTAGGAAGGATGACAACAGAACAATGATGGGTACATCATTATGCCATGTTATTTCCTCTTGTTCCCACATCACCGCTGCATTCCTCTGATTATTGCAGCCTCAAAAAATGTGCTGATCACTGTGTGTGTTAGGCGACACTGCCAGCCCCGAGAAGCTAATATCCCAGATAGAGTACATTATGCATGTGATGTAAATGAGGTATGTGCTCGCCATGTACCGGCCGTTTGTCATCAGAGAGCCGGCAAGCAGGGCAGATGGGTGCGAGTGCTTTGATTCCCTTCCACTGTGTCCACGAATGAAAAAAAATTTTTTTTTTCACGGCTGACCTTAATTGGTACAAATTTGAAATATTTCCATCTAAAGTATATTTGGGGTAGAGCTTTTTATTTGTTGTCATTTGTTAGAAAAAATAAAAGGTTTGTCATCTCCACCTTCAGAAATTGGATATTGAAATGCAGTGAATTAATTATAGGTCATAATATGAAGGCAATGACCGCATCAGCTTTATTTCTCAAAAACTCAGAAATCAGTCTTCAGTTTTTTGTTTCAGCAACAATTTAAATATCAAGATAATAACAGCAATGGAGCTGAATTTATGATTTATCAAATTAGAAATTGGTCTTATAATTCAAATTTGGGAACTGAATAATAAGATATTAAAATTTGGAACCTGATTTCCTGGTCTAAAAGCAAGGGCTCTGATGAAACTAAAGTCTTTCCTGAAGAATGAGGGATGACTTTTAGACTACAGTTAAAATTTTCTAAATGAAATAAAAGTGACAACTCCAAGGGTTCTTTTACTGGACCATCAATAAACAAGCATGTATTTATTCCTAATGCTGGGGTAGTCACTCTCCTTGCTCTCCATTACCTGCCTACACAAAGACAAACCTGGAAAATTAACCAGAGCAGGATACGAGGCAGAGAGATTATCCACTCAATCCCAGAGATTGTCTAATGAACATTAACTACAGTGGATTTGCACAGTCTTAAAAAAAAAAAAAAATGTTTTTCATAGAACAAACAACTTTCCATGTGAATATTATATTTAGCAGTTTTTAAATCTCTGTAGAGTTTGTAATGGTACTTTGAAGCCAATTAATGACAAGAAAAGATTACGAGTATAACAATAAACAAGGTACAAAAGTTGTAAGATTATAGCTTATTTAACTCTACTGCATATATTTGAAACAAAAGAGAATATAAACTAAAACAAGACTAAATCTTCTTTTCACTGATTAAATTAAATTCATGTCCAAATTTATGAGTAAAATTTTAGTTTTCCATAGCTGAAATGACCAGAAGAATAGCAAAAGAAAAAAAAATGCTAAACGGCTGACCAGCCTTCTTGCCTACACCTGGACTAGCATATTAAAATTTGTAATTTATATTCAAGTTGTGGATTGTTTTCTTTTTGGTAATATGATATGAAGGGCAGAGTTATTAGGTCACTTAAGCCAAATAAACATACGAGTTTTAATATAATTATAATCTATTTAAGTACTGTTTGGTTTAAAATATTAGTTTTCCCTTGAAGACCAGCTAATAGAGTTATAGTACTCACCCTTTGTACTCTTAGTTGTTTTAAAATTTGTTGCCCATTGTTCTAAACAATCACATACTTTTCTTTCTGGATAAACCGATTTGACTGCAAGACTCAAGCTATACTTTGGTATAGTTTCACTTGAAGATAAATCGGTATCTTCAAATATCACCTATAGATCATTTTTATCTCAGGTTACCTTTTAAAAAATGATATGATTATAGAAATTATTCTGGAAAGCCAGTTTGTACAAAACCAGGTGAAATTCATTAACTCACACAGTGTTGTGATCTCACTGTATTGTGCTGATCAGTAAACCCATCTACATTTAGCTAATTCTTAGTCCTCAGCTAATTCTTTGAGAAAAAAAATAAATAAATGTTTCCTATACACTCCAGAGATATTTAGTACAACAGACCTGATTTACTTCAAATAGATTTCACTTCCTTTCTACATCCTCTCCTTCCCACCACCACCCACAAAGTTGATAAACAAAAAATTGTTTTATTTATGGAAAAAAAGTGATGACATGCTACTTATTTATGCTATCAGCCTAAGGCAACTTTGAGCTCTCCCCAATCCAATGCAACAGGAGGCAGGAGAGAAACAACATAAAACTTTCCCTCCCAGCAGAAATCACTGACTCCGCTACCCTGCTCTTCACACAGTAAAAATGGCCTATACTTAGTCTCACTAACCACCAGCATCTTAAAAACTGTGAAGCTGTGAAGTCCTTCTACATACTTATGTCATTTGTAAGCCATAATTATTATAATTTTACAGAATTGATTGAGGCTCAGTAAGAGTAGAGACTTTCCCGAGATCACACAGATAGTAAGAGTCAGAGATAGACCTAGAAGACAGGTTTCCAGTTGAAACCCAAGCTGAATTCCTTCTACTCTTCCACAGCTTAACTTAATGAGTTTTTTTAAAATTATTTATTTAAATTGGTTTCAAGTATACAGTACATTGGTTAGGCATCTATATAGTTTATAAAATGATCTCCCCAGTTGCTCCCTCCCTCCCCTGGCCCTCCACCTAGCCATCCTATTAATGCTAACTGCTTTCCCTCTGCCGTACTCCCCATCCCCGTGACCAATTATCAGCTACTGATTTGTACTTCTTTAACCTTTCACCCCATTCTCCCAGCCTTAACTCAGTATTAGGTACAGGTCATGAAATCAGGAAGATCAAGATCCAAGCTAGTTTCCAAAGCCTTATAAGTCGGTATTTTTTATAAATTTAACTTCTGGAGGAAGCTGTTCAGGTCTAAGACCTGAACTTTACTGCATTTCCATTTAAATAAATAAAGCAGCATTAGATTCTGAATAAATTTGGACTGGTTGTCTCTCTGACAACCGCCCCCCCAACCCCCCGCCCGTCCCGCCCAGGCTATGCACAAGATTGCAGTGAGAATGGAAGATGAGAAGTCAAAGAGGGAGAGAAGGAAGGAAAGAAAAAGAGAGAAGAGGAAGGGTAAGGGAGAAGATGGGAGAGTGGAGAGAGATGGGGAGCTGGGTAAGGAGGAGGTCAGGGAGAGAGAAAGAAAAAAAGAGAGAAATATACTCTAATACATAAGGAAGCAGAGAAAGAGAAGTGCAGACTGCCAAAACCTGACCAACAACCTCCAGAACAGAAGACAGGAGAAACTGGCATGAGGCAGAGTACCAGAACGGCTAAAAGACAATTCAAAGTTCTTCTAACTGAGGTCTAATAAGAAGCAACTCTCTCCCATAATGTGAATTTCTTCTGTCTGAGGGAGGCCAGATACACACTCAAGCATGGACAGACTCAAAAGAAAATAAATTTTTATCCATATAAGAGTAACTACTTTTTCTAATGTCTGGTCTCTAGCCACAAGCAAGCAATCAACGAATAATGACTAAGCATTTTAGGCTCAGTGTTAAGAGTAAGATATGGGCTCTTGCTTCAAGTTCCCAATAATAATAATCTAAGTGTGTGGTGCAGTGGAAAATATAGAATTTACATAGAGAAGAGCTGGTATTTGAACCTAGAGTTGGCTCCATGATTCACGGTGTTTTTGTTTTTTAATTTGTAATGAAGGATAATAATAGATAACAATAATCTCTCTCATAATATATTTATAAAATCAAACTAGAGTTTTATATAAAAGTATTTATCAACCACAAATGCCTATAAATTAAGGTGAATTATTTCAAATTTTAATTTGGATTTACAATCCTATACCACGCTGGCATTACTCCCACTGAGAAGAGAATCACTTAGCAGTTGAGTTCACTACAATGTTTCTTTAGAGAGGATGTTTGCCTTCTTGTCTTCATTTTACAGATGGGAAACATGAAATTAATTTTAATATTAACATCTGCAATATTAACATAGGCAAGAGGACCACAAACTTACTGTTTCTCTTTTAATAAAATTTACGCTGACTCTCAATACAGGAAGAAAACAATTTTGGAGTGATCTTCTTCATTAAAAATGATGGAAAACTCACAGCCTAGAAAGTTTAGGGAACTAAAGCTACTGAGCAGTATATTTTACAAAATGTCCTTTGTGTTATTTCAGAACCATTTATAAAAATATATAAAGGACAAATCAGGATTGCACCAAAAATATAAGCAAGCATTTCCATCCATAGTAGGAAGACAACACTTTGGGAAATTCTAACCTTAGTTGCAAATGTCAAAGATTGCAAACTAGATCTTAGCTAAAAGTGAACTTCTTCCAGAGTACTCCCAATGGCATATTTTTGATAACCAGATTTAAGACAATGCTAAGAAGGAAACAATGATGGAAAGAATGCATAAAGTACATCTATGTCCAGAGCTTTCATATATATTCTCCATTCCCAGCCTTGTGCCTACATGGTAAAAATGAAAATAATCAAGTGTATTAATACCTAACTCCACAAAGAGAAGAGAGTACAATACATACGAAGATACTTACACAGACACATGTACAAACATTGTTACAGAGACCCATACATACCTAGATCAACACATACAGACATACTGACACAGGGATTCAGAGAACGATATAGACACGGACCCACAGACATACTTACAGACATACAAACCCAGACAGACAGCCACACATTCGAATAGACACACAGACACAAAGAGATACTGACAAATACACTGGCACACTCACAAATACATACAGTCAGACAGACACACAGCTGACATCCACTCCCACAACTATAAATAGACTAATGGGCAGACAGACAGACACACATATGCACGCATGTACACAGGTAGCAAGTACACACACAGTCGGACTCAGAGACAGAAAGTTTATGCACAGGGAGTAAAGATTCACACAGACAGATATGCATAAAAACTCACACACAGATTTATACTCATAATGAGAAAGACACACATAAGCATTCAGAGATGCACACACACGGATGCACAACTCATGCACATAAACACACACACACACGTAGAATCATAGTTAACGTGTGATCTATACTTGTATTCAGGGCTCACCAGAACCCGTGGGCAGAGGTTAGCACTCGGGAGGAGAGTGAAGTCTGTCTGCTATTGTAGAAAGAATGTGAGATTTGAAAATAAGGAGTTTGAAGAGCCTCAACTTTGATACTACCTGTGTGAATGTAAGTAAACGACTCGAGCTCTTTGAACCTCATCTTCATCAGTAGAAGAAGAATGATAAAAATTCTGACTCTAAGAATGGCTTTTGCGATTAAGTGTGATAATAAATCTTGAAAAATGTTTTTCAAACAATTAAAAAGACTGATAAATCAGTGATTGTTATGTCCCTAAAACTGCAACTGGCAAAGAAAGCTCTTAGGAAGAGCAAAAGTTATTATTCTCCACATCTATAAAAGCTTAAGCAAATCTTAAACAAATGAACAAAAAAATTCAGCTCTAAGAAACTAAACTATCACATAAAATATAAGTACAGAAAATTCTGTTACTGGCATTAACTTAAATTAGCCAATATTCCATTGAGTGCCTACTGTGTGTCAGGCATGTTGGAAAAATGCAATGTTCCATTTAACCAAATATTCTGATTAGTCAAGTAATCACATATAATATCACAGTTAGCATCATTATTGGTAAAGATTATAATATAATACAAGCAGCACTAAGACTGATTTTAGCACTTTGAGACCATATGATACTTCAAAGTCACCATAATAAACATCTTAGGAGTAACTTATGATTCTGTAAGAATGGAAATCAACCGAGAGATTTTTATAGAGTCTCCAGACATTCAAGGAAAGAGGAGAAATTATCAGGGCCCTGACTCCCAGGGCAAAGGTCCCTGAAGAAAGCCTTCAGGATGTACGGAAGCCAACATCTCGAAATGGGATGCCAGAATCCCCAGAAAGTCCACACAGTTTTCAGACAAAACACCTTCCTCCTAGCTTAGGGAAATCCAAGTGGGTCCTGTTCCCCAAAGGCAAGCAAATAGTAAAATAATACAATGTGTTTTCAACTGTACGTTTCTTTGAGAAGTCTAAAAATAAAAATCTATACAGACTGTTAGACATAGGAGGAGGTATTTTGCCTCAAAGAACTTTCTGAAAATTTAGGAAAATAGTTTACAATCTACTCAGCCTCTCTAAAGCCGTATGTTAAACCGAATACAACTTTGTTCAAGTTTTACTTGATTTTTTAAAAAAATATAATTTGTCATTTAAATAATCTCATTCTTCTCTTTAAAACTGTAATCAAATGACTTCAAACTTAATATTTTGTTTCAATTTAGAATCATAATTATATTTCTCTTTAAAGTGCATTTTTTAAAATAAGTGAAAAATTCCTGATAACATATGTTTTAAATTTTCTATAACTCAGATATTTTTAAATTATATAGTATATTGAGTGGCCGTGTAGGTGGAACTGATTTAATTTGGAGGTTGAGAATTCTTCTAGAATATTTAATAAATTTTCTTATGCAGGGTGATACAGCCTTAAGCCATTTGACACTAAATTTGTAACATACCCTTTCTCTGCATAATAGTTGTTTTTCTGCTGAAAAAGTCTGCGTCTGTGACAATAGGACAGGTTCTAAACTCAGGAAGGGTAGGGTTGCAAAATGATCAAAGGCAGATTTAAATAAATTTCAAATAAAGCTTCCCATACAGAAATGCTCTTGGAAATCCTACGTAAGAGAAAGGCATGGATTTTTTTTTAAAAGGCGTAGTCCTAGAAATTTGTCTTATAGTTTCCTGATTAATTTTCCAACAACTGAGAAGCTGTATTATTATTCACAGACGCGAATGCTGAGGCTCAGAGAGGTCACAGAGCTAGTGAGTGATAGAACCAGAATCTGAAGTCCAGGTCAGTCTGACTCCAAAACACAGATTCTTTTCACATTTACAAATTTCTCTAAAGGTTTCTCCTATTTTTTTCTTCTTAAAATAAAGTTCAGATTAAATGTGTCCCATCCATAAACACCATTAACAGCTCACAATTATCTATAAAAATAAACCTGAACTAGCCACAGCAATGATCTATTGCATACTCCTCCTCTACTGATTATAAGTCGGGCAGTGGACAAGGCCTGGTACATGGATTATTTTATTAAATAATCACTGCTTGTGCTTAGAAACTATGAATATGCTCATTTCTTAGAGAAACTTGGACAGTCTTGACTTCAAATCTTCTGCTCTTACCCACAACCTTAATCAAGTGAAGCTAGAAACAAAGAAAGGAATGGGGAGAAGAGTGGGCAGAGGGAGGATCCGAAGAAGGGGGAGGAAGGGAGAGAGAGGGAAGGAGGGAAGAAGTAGAAGGAAAGGAGAGTGGGGAGAGAGGGAGACAGAGAGACAGTGAGAGAGACAGAGAGAGAAGAGAGAACAGAGAAAGAGGAAGGAAGGGAGGAAATATTTATTATGAGGTATTAATGTAGTAAATAGTAAAGCCAGGATTTAACCCTGGTTACTATTTCACTACACCTATCCAATACTGTGCTTTGTATATAGTAAGGACTTAGTTAAAATGGAAGGGGATTGAAAAAAACGTGTGTTCATGGGATAGAAGAAAAATGCACTGTCAGTCACATGACTCTAAGCCAAAGAAAGCTAGGTAAAAATAGATGGGTCTAAAAGGTAAGTGAGAAGGTCTGTTAAGAAAATCCCTGCAAATTATCATAGTTCTCGAACTAAATATTATAGAAACATTATGGAGTATGTCTCAAGCTTTTATGAGGACCCATAGGAGAAGACGCATGTTTCTCCTGAGAAACTGTTCTACTCATACAGCAGAAATACTTGTGACACATTTCCTTTTGCTTGGTTACCAGGAAGCTCACAATCATCTCTAACAATCATGTAAATATGTCTGACAAAAATTTTTGTGCACTTATCTTATCCCAGCTTTAATTAATTTATCTTATTTTCCTACTTTTAATTTTTCTTTCCCACTATTTCCTCTCTATTCAGTTTTCACCTTGTTTTAGTATATGTATCACTGCAAATCACCTAAAACTGTTCATATATGAAGGTAAGGTATAAATTTAAGTAATATAATTTAATTAACGGTTTTCTCCTTAATTCAAATAGAACAAAACCAATAACCATTTCTAAATGTTTACACTGATCAGTGAAGGCTGTTCTTAAGGTAGAGACAATTAAAACCCACACTGCATGTGTACGCACCGCATGATCTAGAAGAGCATGTGTGCAAAGTGTCCCCCCGCCAATCTCAAAGGCCCTTTCAGAGGGTCCACTAGACCAAAAATATTTTCATAATAATACTAAGACATTATTTGCCTTTTTCATTCCTCTTCGTTTACAAGCTACATGGCCTTGTGATACAGCAAAAGATTGAATGCAGATGCAGATAACGAGAATCAAGCTGTCTTCCTTCTACTTAGCCAGACATCGAAGAGATTTAGAAAAACATATAACGAAGCCTTTCTTCTTACTAATTTTTTTTTATTTTAAAGACTATACCTAATACTCAAAACTTTTATTTATATTAACATGTAATGGGTGTATTATTGTTATTTTCATATAACTACATAAATATTTTTAATTCTTCAGATTCATTATCTCATATGATAAATACTGATAGATGTGCTCCATATAAATAAAAACTCATTGGGTTTTTAATAATTTTTAAGAGTGTAAAGGGGCCCAGAGTTGTGAACAACTGATCTAGAAAGATTAAGAGATCAGATCTGGAAAGATTAAGGGTTAGAAAGTACCTGCCACAGTAGGAGGTTAGGTCTATAAAGTCCTTATTAGTAGTAAATTAGTTTCATATGTGCCCAAACCAACACCTCTTTATGGAAAGTTATTAACTGTGATGTATCAAATTTTAACCCTTCTACTGGGAGATCCATTCACTGGGCATAGAATTTTGATATAAGACACTTGTAAACAAAACTAAAACTTTTATATTTGCTCTATCCCCCACCCCTATTCCTAGGAAGTATCTTGAACCTGGTAAACATATAAATTCTCACCATTCTTTCCATTTAACGTGCAGAGAAGAAAGGAACCAAACAAGTTTGTTGTTGGTTTTTATGAATTAGATCTTAAACTTGTAGCTAGGCAACGAATCAAGTAGTCCTGACAACAGAAATAAAAAGAACTTAATGATTATATTCAGCCAGTAGCCTATACACAGCACTGCATAGTTGCCAATGTTATTGGTTCAAATGTAAAATCTAAAATTAATAAAACTTACATTTTTAAATAATTTTATAGCATTTTGATCTGCGTATCCTGTTTTAGAAAAACACTATCACAAGTAAAAATATAGCTATCTCTTTCAAAGAAATGTGTGTGTAGCATGTATAACTCGGTAGACCTCTTTATTTCATGAATTTAGCATTCACTTCATTAAAATTGATGTTTGAAACTCAGATGTAGGTCTTCTTTTAGATTTTAAGTAAAATCGCCCTGTGTATCTCGCAGAGATGTAGAGAACAGATGAGATGTTAGAGGAAATGTTGGAATACAGTAATCTAGACCTGGTCTTAGTTTCCTAAGCTGTAAAACAAGGATAGTATTATATCCCTGAATTTGGAAAGGTTCAAGAGAGACAATATATGTGATAACATTTTTGAAACGCAGAAGCACTATAAAAATATTTCTTATCATGATGTGAGAAGTACTACATAAATGTTCTTTAAAAACCAACCGCTGCTCTGCTTTGCAAATGAAGATGTTAAAATTAGATTTTTTTTTTTTTTTTGCTTACTGTAATATGTCCACATCCCTCTCAGGACAAGTTGTTGTTATCTTGGGAACAGGATGACATAGAAAAAAAGCGCTGCAGCTGAACACGTTAGTCAAATGCTCACAAAAAAATAACCATTCTGATTAATCGGCACTAGGTGCTCCTTTAGAAACAACAAAACCTCACTAGTCATTCCAAACACACTTCGCTAAATAATTTTTTCACAATCCCCTTTCATTTATTATACGGCTACATTGATCATCTGTTTGAACTTATCCTGTCATGCAACAATGAATTATCTGAATCAATTGTATAAATAACAGGGGGCTGTGCCAATTGACATCATGAAATAGAAGACGTCCAGCATGTTTTCTGTTTCTAGTAAAAGGGGGCAGTATTACATCAGTGTAATACCGATGTACTATTCTGATATTTTTGCAGAGTATGGTGAGGAGCAAGAATCTACACTTGTGGAAAAGGAACAACTGATTTTTTTTTTTTAATAAATAGAAACAAGCTTATAATGTGTCCAAGTGAGTAGATTATTATTTTCCTATTTACTTGACTGAAAAAGTATCATTTTGGCATGAAAAATGCATATAGTTATCCAAAATCAGGTTAAGTATTTTCAAAAATCATAGATTGAAATTCTAACTTTCTGGAAATACATTGAAGTCTACATTAAATTAGTAGGGACAACAGCTCCCTAGCACACTAATATAATCAAATTTGAACATTATAATGTAGGCTGTGGCCCGATCTTAGCAGGTAGCTAGTATACGCCGGTCATTCAAAGAATGAAAAAGAAAAATGCATATCTTCATTTTGTCAAAAGGTGCCTATTAGCTTCTTACTAACCTTCTATTCTATCCCAAGACATTTTGGCCCCAAGAAGCAATAGATTAATCCATTTATCATTGGACAGAATCAAAGAGTGAAAATTCAACAAAATTAACAACAGATTTGGCAACCTGTCTGAGATCTTAAAGAGAAAAAGGACCTAACATTAATGGAGCATCTCCTATGCCAAATAAGTGCTCTACATATGTTTTCCCTCAAAACAATCCTTCAGGGAAAGGATAATTATCTCTATTTTATAGATATGTTCATTGAAACTCACAGAGGTTAAGTAACTTACTTAAATAACAGAAAACAGCACAGGCTACTTCCAAGGTTAACCCTAGAAACTGAGACCCAGGATTAATCAACTCCAAAACCCATGCCATGTGGCCTCTAATTCCATTACTCCTCCAGGTCTAGCCATTACTTCTGTATTTTCATCTATATTAGCATCATTCAACCTTCTGTTTCCTGACTGGTTGCTTTTCAGTGCCAGAACCAATGGACATCATGCAAGGGAACAATGTCCTACCCAGACAGAAGGTGAGAATCACATAGGAAGCAGAGGGCTCAATGTTTTTCTGCTTCATAGTTTTTATTTTTACCCTATCTTATTCCATCACAGGGTTGAAATTTCAGTATAAAAAGTAATTTGGTATGTAATAGGTTTAAAGACCTCATAGAAAATGAATTAATCTGGTATTATTCCATGAGCAGAAATACTATTCACTGAGAATTAGGAAAGCTGAGATTTAGTTCCTGTTCTGTCATGAACCCACCATGTAACCATGGATGTCATTTTCTTTCTGTAGGTCTGTTTTTCCCATCTGTGAATTGAAGCAATTAGACCAGAACAATTATAATGCGCCCTCCCTCCAACACCCTATTCTTTCACTCTACAATTTTATCCCATGAATATACTTCAGAGGCATGTAGATATAATAATAGTGTCCATGGTGGCTCACTTTGCCACCCAATGAGGTCAAGCATTTTTCTTAAGAGATTCTCCCAAGATAAGGGTGATGACAGTTCAGGCTATATATATATGGATGTGTGATCTGCCTATTTATGGCCAATTCTGATCAGAAGATGATCTATTGGCTCCTCAAGAGGATTAAGATGAGCAAAATAACTGGATTCCCAAGTTACATAATACCTATGCAGGAACATGCTGTAATCCATCACCATGTGAGCATTCAACCACCAAGAAGGTCGGAAAAGTTACAGAACATATTTTAAGACTCAGAAGGCCTACTCTGCTTTGCCTCTCTTCTAGCTTAGCTCTACGGATATTTAGAAGCATCCTATTTTAAATCCTCTGTGTATTGTCATGACCGAAATTATATCATGGAGATGTCAAAACAACTAAATTTGGTAAGCTATTAGCCTACAATATCACCAAACTGTACTGGTATTAAGGGTTGGAGATGATTGGCGTTTTTGGTGTGGAAAGTTAAAACCCAGGGCTGTAACTCAGACTTCTGCTGGCAGGACACTCACAATCTATGCACAGAAGCTATGTTGAAATGATGGAGCATAACAGCTCCCAAGGTGCCGTTACAGTCTATTGTCCCTACAATCTATATATTTAACAGACCCTAACCATCCTGTGACACAGCCGACCAGAACAACTCCATTGGTGCCGTTCTGGCTGATCGGGTTAACAATGTTTCATTTTAAAGCACCAGAATAGGAATCTACCCAATAAAGTGAAATATTCATAAACATGTATTCATATGGATGTACATGAGATTTCATATGTGTTAACAAAGACATAAGCACCTCACGCCTGTGCAGTGTTTGCCCACATTTATGATATATACAAAGCATGTCTTATATACATCTAAGATTACTAAACATCACATAAACACTCTACAGTAGACATTGTGATGCATTGCTCAGATCCCCCTTTAGAACTGAAAGATTTATTCCCTCAGCTGCAAGGGAGGTTGTCAGTAGTTCACCCTCAGCTGTTGGCATTGCCTCGGCTAAAGAGATTAACCTCATCCAAGGTCATGTCCCCTTCCCAGGGTAGTCCTCATCCAAAAACTGGTTGACACATATGTATAAAAGCTCACCCCCTCTCCCCAACTAAGACTTCAGACAGGTTGTCAATTCTGGGACAATTCTGAATGGCCATGCAGCCTCAAAGCTTCCTGTGGAGTTGGCTGAAGTCTTGTCCAATCCTGCTCCCATCCTGTCCCTTCCCTTCCACAGCAGCAATCCGAAAGAGCCCTCCCCAGTAAATCTGCTTGTTAATCTCCATCTCATCATCTGCTTCTTAGGAAACCCAAATCTGTGGCATATGACTTTGTAAAGAATGTTCCAAAAAAGAAAATGACCAGGTAAACTTAATAAATTATAAGGTTTTATGATAGCAACACTGTGAAAAATTCTCTAAAACTATATTATAGGTTATAAGAACAAACTCATAAATCTAATTTATGGATCCTTATATTTAAAAAAAAACCTGAGATAATTCCAAAGTGGACAGTTTTTGAAGACAATTAAACTGAATTTGTCATAAAACCATTTCATCAATCTTACTGCACATTATGTATTTACTCTCTTTGACCTCAAGAAAAATCTGATCCTCAGAAGAGAAACTAGTGTACTATGGACCCTCATAAAATTAAGATGGATATTTTGATCATAAGAGAGCCAAAGCTACCATCACAGGGGTCCTTTAATATTGTTCTTGATTTACTCTTCTGGATGCAACTAATAAATATTGACTCTAGAAACAACAAAGCCTACAAAACCACAAAATATATGTTTCAAACAGTGACAGTATTTGGGAAGGAGATAATGTTAAGGAGAGCTTATGAACACAATATCCCTGAATATAATGGATTTTTCCAGTGCTCCAAATTCAACTTCACGAAAGTCATTACCGAGACAACAAACAACATTCTTTTTAACTAGGAAACCAAGATTTTTCTGGTTCTGTAGAAACCACTTTGCTGCTTACCATCAGGGGCTCAGTTATATTCAGTTATATTTAGGTCGTTTCCATTTATTATCATTATTTTCAATCTTAACCTAATCTCTCATTTGTATATATCCCTTCTATCATAATGCAAAAAAAAAAAAAAGCATTATTATTTCAGAACCTCAGACTTCTTCTCCCCAAACGAATTAAGTAAAATCAATGAGAAATACTTAAAACTAACTGTATTATTTGAAATTAATAGCATCTTAAGTTTGAACTTCAACTCCAACTGATAATACAAATTCAATAATCCAGAGTCACATTGACAGACTAATTCACTGCTTGAAGCAAGGTGTATCTAGTACCAAGTTACTATTAGGTTTAGTGAACATAGATCAGGATGCTGCTATTCTAAGCCTGCTTAATATGACAAAGGGGCTTCACTGAAAGAGTTGCTGCAACAATATTGAATGTGTTTTCACTTCTCCCCAAAACTCAATGGCATATTTTAAATATTCTCCATGTTAATATTCTAAACAACAATTTCTAGATGTATTTTTCAAAGAAATATTTCATTCATAACATTCATTAAAGGCTAATAATTTTTCATAATTTAACAGTAAGTACGGCTATTTTAATGAAATTGTGTGTGTGTGTGTGTGTGTGTGTGTGTGTGTGTGTGTGTGTGTGTGTGGAATAGAGTTTCTGAAGTGGATTCATTCTAAATATATTTTATTTAGCCCAGTGGTTTTCAGCTAGGGATAATTTTGTCTTCCCTCCCTCAATGGAGGACGTTTGGCAATGCCTGGAGACCTTTTTGATTGTCGCAAAAGGAGGGAGTGCTATGGGAATCTAATAAGTAGAGGCCAGATTAGTGCCCCATAGCAAAGAATTATAGAGTCAAATTGTCAATAATATTAAGGCTGAGAAACCCTGATCTAACTTAATAAATCTGAAGTTTCCATAGCTTTGTGGATCAACTCTTCGAACAGTTGGCCGACGTCCCAACATCTGAACAATCTAGTTTCCTTCTTCTGACCCTCCCATTATTGTATGAGGATGTCATATCTGTGACAAAATAGTATATTCGTTCCATATATTCAAAGGTCACCCATGATTCAGTTTAACGTATGGCACACAAAAGAAAGTTCCTACTCTGTACCAGGAGCTCCACTAGGTATAGTCATATAATCTTATTACATTGTAACCCAGATTACTACCTTCATATTATAGATGAAGAAATGGAGATTCAGAGAGGTTAATTAACTTGCCAAATATCACACAGCTGGTAAACAAAAACTCAGTGACTACTATTCCAAGTGAGGATATTATATTTTTAAACTCATTGATACTTTCTCATATATGCAAAGGAAATTTCTGAATCACTAAAGGTTGTTACTACTTGAAGAAAATTTCTGAATTGTTAATGGTAGTTAATGGGGTGAGGAGGGAAATTAGCTTTTCACTTTGTATCTTTATGTATTATTAGAATTTTCAGTAAACATACATTACTTTCACTTGAAAACTAATGAATAAAAAAGAAATCGCTGACATCTTTCTCGAATTAATTTTAGGATTAATCATTAACAAAACTGTAAAGTAGGAGAGGATCCTTGGTGCATGTATTCTCTTGTAATAATCCAATTTCCCCATGCCAAAACTCGCTTACCTACCTACCCAGATCCCAAAAAAGGACTTGATAAAGTTATTTACATTAAGATTAAACATGTTATTATTCCCTGTTGTTCTCACTAAGCAAAAGACACAGTATTGTAGGTCAAAAGAATAACTCTGTGTTTATCTCTAATATCAGAGTAGTAAAAGAGCTTTAGGGGCAAAGCTTTTCTTCTCTGTCATCCTGAACTCTCACTCTATATGTGGCATTCTATTCAGGCAGTTCTTAAAGAAGGGCTCTTCCTTGTGAACCTACTGCCAAGGATGGAGCACTTAATGGAGGAATGAGCCACTTAATTGATTGACAAGATCCAGTGACTGGCACATGCATGACAAGTCCCACGCATATAAAAGTTTACAGTTTAACAGGCACCGAAAGACCCACCATTCCCCCAGATGGTCTCTCTCCCACCTGAATCTGAACCTCCCGCCAAGAGGATTAATAAAGCAGGGGATCCAATAGTGACCAATTTTAAATATTATATATGTTAATATTTATAGATATATTATAGATATATGAATATATTATAGATATATTAATCTGGCATAATAGTATATATGTAATATATATACATATTATATATATATATCTATATATAATATATATATTTAACATCAGTGTTAATGATGTTAATTATTTGTTGAGCTTTAGGAAGTTAACCACTTCCAGAGGCAAGCTTCTTAATCTGGGTGAGGACTTTGAGATTCTTGTATCTGGGAGATCTGGGAGACAAGCTCTGAGAGTTTCATTACATTCCTATCCCTTCCAAGCCTTTCTCAGCTCCCTGTTCCCCAGCTGTCTCCTGGAGTGACCGATCAAAGATGAGAGGCTGATCCAACATGAGTAATGGCTCTATATCACACTACAACAGGTTGAATTGTGTTTCTCAAAAATATTTTGAAGTCCTAGCCCTTTGTATCTGAAATGTGACCATTTTAATGTAGGGTCTTTACAGAGATCATCAAATTAAAATAAGGTTGTACTGGATTAGGAAGAACCCTAAATCCAATGACTAACTCCTTTTAAGAAGAGGGAAATTTGGAGACACAGGGACACAATAGAACAGCCACATGAAGAAGGAGGCAGAAATTGGAATGATGCAGCAGCAAGCCAAGGAATGGCAAGGATTCATCAAATAATCAGAATTTTTCACCCAATGTACTACAAAAGCCTCTCATCTCCCTATTTCCATTCTTAACCTCCTGTAGTCCACTGTCATGCATTAGGCAGAATTATCCTGTTATACATAAATCACATCATACCACTGCCCTGGATAAAACCCATCTAGGGATTCCCATCACTCAAGAGTGCAAAGCCTTTGCAGGGCCTGCAAGGTCTAACATGCTCTGCCCCACTGCTTTCCCTTCCTTCACGCCGCCCTTGCCACACGCACGGGCCTCCTTGTCTCTGGCCTACACGCTGAGGGCCTCTGTGCTTACGGCTCCTGCAGCCCGGCTGCCCTTCCCCCTGCTCTTCAAACAGCCTGTACTGTGTCTTGATTCTTGTCTCTACTCAGCATCTCTTCCTCAGAGTCCTTACCAGCTCATCTGAAAGAACAACCCCTTCTCACCCCATTCCCTGCACTTGGAGAATCTGTCTATGTTTTGGCACTTGTTCACCTCCTAATATACTGACATTATATTATGGATTTAAAATGTTTATTTCTTCATTGTCTGTGTTCCCTTATTAGGGAAAGCAGGGATTTTTATCTGATTTATTCACTGTTGTATTGCTGGTGCCTAAAACAGTGTCTATTATAGAATAAGCTCTTGATAAATAATACGTTGAATCAAAAAATTCATGAATGCATTTTGTAAGCTGCTTTGTTCTACTTTTTTGCTCTGGCTGATAGGAAGCTTAGTAATTATATTAGCCTTCATCATGGGCATATATGCTTCTTCCTTTTTTTTACTGTTTTGATATTTTCTTCTTATTCTAATAACTTCATATATTACTTTTATTATAAGATATTTCTAAGTCTTTTGGAATGGAACAGAAAGACTCCAAAAGGCAGGTAGGCTGAGTACCTGGTTAGGTGCCTGGGATGCAATCTGCGCTAAGTGGGAAAGGGTGTATTTGTTAATCAGTAGGAACACTTGAGTGTGATACAAGACAGCCCTCGAGCTGGAAGCCCAAACCTTTGGCTGCAGGTTGATGCCTGAGAGCTCGGAAAGAGTCAGATAAGAATGAACGAATGAGTCCAGCAGAGCAGTGGAGGAGGGAAGCAAGTTTTACCTTTTCATTCCTGCAGTTGTTCAGCCCCATATTATTCATGGAGGACAGTTTCCCATCAACACCATGTGGCTGTTGCTGCTGTTGCTCCCGCTGGATCTGTTCTCGCATCTTCCGAGCCTCCTGAATGGCTTTCATCACTGTATCCTGATCCCCAAACAGGGCAGGGGAGTTGAGACTGGACAGGATATCTGCATATACAGGATGCATTATTAAAAGCTTGTGAGGTGAGAATCTTAAAAATAATACTGCCACTCTCCAGTCCCCTATGGAATGTTGCATTCTCTGAACAACGAAGGGGCGCATTTACCATTAAGAAAATTGCAATACTGTGCAAGGAGCACAGAAAGTCAGAGCAACCAAGCTGTGCTGAGACTTTTAGCTCTTGGAGGGTACCCCAGCATGCCAGTTTATCTGAGCTGTCAACCCACCTCACAGATGAAGGTTCCTAGATTTAAATTGTGTGTGTATATATTTACCTGCTCTGGCTAAATCTAACAATTGGTGGGAGAGTAGCAGTGCGGAAGATGGGGGTGGGGAAGGGTGCAGAGATATCAGACTGCCCATTATATTTGGTGTGCTAATTCAGAAAAGCTATGAGTCTAGCAGAAAAATATGTGAGTCTACATGTGTACTTTAGTGACATCTATATCTCTGTGTTCATATGTCCACTGCAGAGAGGGGAGGGGATGTGTGAAGGAATACACCACACTCTCCATTCCCCAATCGCTGGCTGGTTAATGAACCATTCTACTCATCATGCTGCCTCAGTTATTTACCAAGAGAATGACAACCCATTCCCTGCCCCCAACCCGAACACCCACTGCTCTCAGCTTCCTGCCTTCATGACAGTGAGGCTGTATGACTGGGAATAGTTTTCACATAAGTATAAAGCTTCAAATAAAGTGATAATAAATATTTACTTTCATTATATTCTATGCAACACAGTGGGGAAAAAATAAAAATTAAACTGACTAATTTTCCTTCATATCTTGCATTTTACTATAGGTTAAACTTAATACTTGAATAATCTTTTCCAATTCTAGACAAAAAGAAAGCCATTGCTTGCTGATCGATAGATTTCAGCTGCTGTGGTAAAGTTGAACATGATCCACTTGTTTGCATCATGATATGAGCATTTCATAGCGTGTGTGTGTGTGTGTGTGTGTGTGTGTCTGTGTGCGCGTGCGTACATGCACACACCTCACACTGACAAAATAGAGGAAACCAGAATATAGTCAAGCTCACACACATTTCCATGTGTGTGCAATGCATGTGCATATGCATTTGAGTTTAGAAAATATTCCCAAGGTTATCTATGGAAAAAATTTTTCGTCAGTCACTGTTTAGAGTATAGAAAACACACCTTTTGCTCTGGAGCTTTTCTGATAAAAATTCTATACAATATTGTCTGGACCAGAGGGCTATTACTTCAGCCCATTTCTAGATCATGATCTAAGAAATATGCTCTGCTGACATATAAACTCCATAAGAATAGGGCCTGTGACATAATCATCCTTGTCCGTCATGATGCTCAGAATAGCAAACAAATGCTTTCCGAACAAAACTCAGGAGCAGATTACAGGAGGCCCATTTCAAGATCAAGTCTATTATTTACTTCTATTGGCTCTTTGTCATCTCACAACTTCCAACAATCCAGCAGTCGCATTCACACTCTGGAGATGATCCACTTCTCTCTTCCTCAGCGATACCACTGACTTGGGCTGAAAACCTCCTGGCCATGGAAAGAGGCATCCTGACTCAAATTAGAATAGGCTGCTGTGTGGTTCCTAATGTGCCAATTTCAATGAGGAAGATTTACCTCTCACCCTCAGAAGACTCACTTAGGCTCTGCACAGTTTAGCAAAAATTCCAACTGGGAGTTCACAAAAACAGCACTGCGTTATTCGTGAGAGGACCTGGATTCTAGTTTTAGCTCTGCTGATTAATAGCTACATGCCTGGGGGGTGAGTCATTTTACCTGTAAGAGCCATGATTACTCTACAATGAGGGTAATAATACCACATTACCTAACTCATAAGATTACTGTGAAAAGTCAAATGAGATAAGATAGGCAAAATGTTTTTTAAACTGTACATGGCTACATTTACACATTATTTTATTCTAATAAGCATTTCGGGCTCCAAGACTCAATAATGTGAGGAAGATAATATGGTGCAAAAATCCTGGTTCCAGTCCCTAATCCCTTTAAATCTCTGTGTCTTTAAAAATTAGGAAACTTAAAAACTATAGTAATAATAATGTTAAGACTTATTTGGCACTCTGCTACTGACGAATACTTTCATATTTATTATTTCATTCCATATTATATGTAAATGTGTTGGTATTCGTTCAGTCAGTGTTTTTAAATTGCATGGCTTTTAGGTGCCAGATACCATGTTAGGCACTTTACATGCATTTTTTCTCTTTTAATTCTCATAACAATCTATGAGCTAGTTAATAATACCCTCCTTTCAGAGATTAGGAAACTGAATTCAAAAATATTAAATGACTTTCCCGGGTCATACTGGTTGTAGCTGAAGGCTCTTAGTCAAAGTCTGTCTGGTGCCAAAGGCCATATTTTTTCCTCTATACTTCTCACACTGGGGTATGAATATTCCTAGAGATAACTGGCAACATATCAGAGAGTGTGAGAAGACAGAGGATCATTAGGACACATCTTATATGATTCCAATTTTCTTTCATATTGTGTCACTGAAACATGTCATTCATATTTGTTTTAATGCAAACCGATATAGGATTGGAGGTCAAGGTCACACACATGTTAAAAAGAAAATATAAAATTTCAAAGGAATCTTGGAGTTTTGGCAAGCATCTTTGAGGCCAGGTCCTTGGAGGGTTCATAGTCACTCCTGCTCAGAGTTACTTTAGTGGCAAAGCACTGACCAAACACAAAAATTCCTAAGTCTCTGATGCTGGATCTAATTCATCATCATCTAAAGAACCCATCCCATCAGGGTTTACATTATGGCCTTTCCCAAAAGTTCTAATCATCCAAGACACCAAATTGAGTTATGTTTCAGTGGAATAGATCTCACTTTATTATTTTTTTTCCTTGGACTAAGAACACTTTGGAGATAAAGATCAGTCATGACTCAACAGGTTTGCTTTCTTTTACCTAATTCATAAGTCTCTTCCTGGTGTTGACTTTTCCATTTACCTAAAGAGGATCCCCTTCCCAGGCTTCCTCCAATAGGGCTGGGGATGCTGCTCTTGTTCGGCAGATTGACAGGGCTGGTTTTGCTGGCTGGGAAGAGGCTCGGGGTGGGAGAGGTCGGGGACTTGACAGGCTCAGCGGTCTTGGGTCGGGATGAGAGATTCAGCGGCTGTGCTGCTGCTTCATCCTACAAGAGGTTAACATAAATAATTATTTTTTAAAAAGACAAATGAAGCACATTATCACTTAGTAAGCCACAGTTATTTTACACCTCAGAGACAATGCCACATTCTCCTACGATAATAACAAAAGAAGCTAATTATCTACCTCCTTGAAGATTCATCAGAAGGAAGCCTCATTAATTTCTCTGTGTTATGCTTCTATTTACATTAACTGTGTAGCTGGATCATTCTTTTTGCCAAATTAAAATCTGAATTAGCTCACATTACAGCTTAATTTCCTAATGTGTTTTCAGGGATCTAAATTAACCTAGGGCATTTACAAAGAATTATTTAAAATTTCTGCAGTTCTATAGTGCTTTTGTGTCATTCTCTCTAAAAAGTTCCTGGAACTATAAATAGGCTCTGCAGCTAATTTTTAATATATATTTTAAATCAAACAATCGCAAGTACTTTAAAAATGAAAACATGGAAGGCCTTCTTCTGATCTCTTGGGCCTCTGCCCAGGGAACCGCATGCCACAGCATGGCTTCTATGTGGCTTTCTGGGTGTGGGCACTCTTCATGGTCTATATTCTGATCTCTATTCATGTTTAAAATTAATTTTTGCAAAGAGCAAGCACACATTATAATTATGTTTTACATACCGTGCTATATGCAATTTATTTTTCATGTCTAAAGTGATGTCTCTTTATATTCTCTGCTCCATATGTTTACAGAATGTCTATTTTAAGATGCCTGCCCTATACTGAGCACTGTATTCAAATATCTGGCTTGTAACTCTAGTTTAACCAGGAGCTTGAAAGCTAAGCTCCTTGCCTTTATTTTGTCTCATTTATCCTGCCATGAAACACCTATAACATTTCCATCATTCTAGAAATTTAGTTGTAATACGAGCATATTCATTTAAATGTTCCGTTTTAAGATCTGCATTATTGTATTCTAAAATAAAATTGTCAGCAAATGTTAATTCCTGCTTTGCTCTTGAGAAGGCACAGAGAACTTGCTTTTAAAATCGCTGTTAAAAACACACCGTAGAGCTTGGAAACAGAACACTCTTCCCTTTGGCAAACCTGTGACCCCTCTGGAGCTCAATTTCTTCATCTGTAGAAAGAAAAGGACTGATTCTAGCTGATCTCTAAGGTCTCTTCCAGTACTGATGGTCATTGTTTAAGAGGAAACAAAAAAAGATGCCAGAAAATACTGTTTAGGAAGAATTAGAAAAAGAAAATAACATGCACAGAGGAGCCACTACATACGAAGCACTGCGCTAGACATTTTCACATATATTAGCTCATTTAACTATCGATAAATCTATGGCACTGGGTAGCATTATTTTAAATTTACAAAGAAAGGAGAAAGGGTGATACAGTCACTGCCCAAAGCCATACATGAAGGGACAAAATTTGAATTCTAGTTTATTAGACTACAAACCCCAGACCCCTTTTCTACTATATTATTAGAGAAAATAAGTTGTTTGATAATGTAATGATACCTTAGGTTTTTTGTTTTTGTTTTGTTTTGTTTTGATCATGGTAGGAAATGGGTAATCAGGCACATCTAGGTGGCAATGTTCTTTTCTTTATACCCAGATATAAGATAGATTCTTAGGAAACATAGTTATAAATGTCAAAATTAACAAATATGCTTAATCAATTTACTTCCTTTTGCTCTGAACTCAAAGGGTATTTAGACTAGTTAGTTCCTTTATTCATATGTAAATAATAGTGATTCATATGTTAGGTATTTCCTTCATTTTGTCCATGTTTCTTTATTTTGGGGTTCACTGAATAACTTTGATATCTGAGTTCAGAGTTCCCCTCAAATTTGGAAAATGTTCGGCTATGACTTCTTCAAATACATTTTTCTCTTCTTTCTCCTTCTTGCATTCTAGTCGCATAACTTAGGTCATTTGATGTCCCATGGCACTGTCTTCTTTCCATATATTTCACTTTGGATAGCTTTACTGTTATGTCATCAAATTCATTAATCTTTTATTCTGTAATATCTAATCTGTTGCTAATCTCAAACAGTACTAATCCAGGGCACTTTTTATCTCGAACGCCGTATTTTTCATCTCCCAACATTCAATTTAGGTCTTCCATGTCTTGCCTTATAATGCTTATGTTTTCCTCTACCTTCCTGAACATATGGGATGGATAACATCAGGTTTTATTCAGCTTTGGATATACTCTAATTTATTTATTTTTATAACTCAACAATTACCACTTCCACCAACAAAGCCACTGGGCATGAGAAGCATATCAACTCCCAATCACGTAAATCCCTTTCCACAACGGCAGGCCTGCTGTTGGTCCCCACAGCCTGCCCTGGCTTGACAGAAACTTTGTAGGTGTTTTTCAGGGAGCAGATTTGCCTACCTCCTCACCTGGCTATACTTGTAAGTCTCTTATTTATTTATTTTTTTTTAATGTCTTATCTACTAATTTGGATCATATATGTCATTTGGGGGTCTGTTTCTATTGATTGAGTTTTCCCCTCAATATTGTTCTTTTCTCGCTCCTATGAAAGCCTGGTAATTATTGAATGGATGCTACACATCATAAATTTTATGTTGTTGGTGTCAGAGTTTGCACATACCTTTAAATATTTGTAGACTTTGTTCTGAGACACAGAACAATTTGATCCTTCTAAGCTTATTTTTAAGATTAGTTAGACAAGTCCAGAGCAGCTTTTAATCTAGGGATAATTTGGCCCCACTACTCAAGTAATACCATTCTGAGGACTTAACTTGATGCCCCATGTGTCAGAAGATATTTACATTCTGGCTAATGTGAATACAAAGCATTCTCAGTCCTCTGTGAACCTCAGAATTGTTTTGTCTGCTAATTTGTTATTTCTCCTGCCCTCAGTTAGTTCCCTCCCACCTTTCATGCATGTTGACCAATACTCAGCTACATACAGGGGAACCTTCTGTAGATCTTCAGTGCGTGTTCTCTCTGAGCAGCTCTCTCCTCTCTCGTACTCTGCCTCACAAACTCCATCTACGTGGGCATCCCTAAACTCTAAACTATGTCTCTTTACTAAGGGAAGCTGCCAAACACAGTGTGGGGTACCCCTCCCTGTACCATTGCCTGGAAATTCTCTCTAGAGAGTAAGCTGAAACAACCATCGTGCTTGCCTCACCTGTTTCTTGTCTGTCAGGAACCACTATCCTGTACTTTTACTGTAAATGTCTGAAAACCACTGTTTTACATATTTTACGCTGAGCGTTAGTTGTTTAAGCTGAGAGAGTAAATCTGGTCTCTGTTCCTTCATCGTGGTTGAAAAATGGAAATCCTCTAGGTATTTTGTTAGAATCTCGCTTGCTGTACAACTGGATATTTCAATCACAAGCTCTACTACCACCACCACCGCCACCATCTTCTTTACTACCATCAGATCATCATCATCATCAATACACTAACATTTGTGGAATACTCGCTATATGCTAGAGGATGTGTTATCTCATTTAAGACCCATAATAACATTAACTGTTATTTTATGGAGGAGACGAACTAAAGCAGAAAGAAGTAAACTGCCCAACGTGACAAGGCTGGTAAAAGTGGTAGAACTGACATTTGAACAGAAGCATTCCGACTTCTGATGTTGACAATTATAGCAAATAAAAATTCTGGGGAAAAGAAGGTACATAAAGGTACATTAGTGTTTATTTCTGTTACCTTCAGCAAACTATGTCCTTTGTGATGCGGTCATATTATATACTCAGGGAAAGCAATGACTAAAGACAGAAACATCAAGTATTTTAATGACCATAATTGTACCAATTAGAAATTATGAGATTTTTCTCAGAACTTCTTCAATAACAGATAGAAGCTATTTTTAAAATTTAAAACATTTGTTTTATGTCTCGGTCTATATTTTTACCCATGCATAAAATAAACAATCTAATAAGGATAAGAAATGCTTCCTTTGTTATTAACATAAAATACAGTTAAGTCAAATTATATAGAGAAGTCCCTAAGAATTTTCATGTGGTCAAGTGAGTAATAAAATTCAGTTGGCTCACAGAGCTGGAATGGTAAAAGTAGATATAAACGTGAATTTAACCAGGGAACATTTTACTCATCCAGTAAAGGCTTAGTTTGGTGCAGTTCCATTTGGCCAACTCACTCATAAAGTGACTTTTTCATGTTAAAATACCTAATTCTCAATACCTCAAGTCCCTGATGTTTGATATGCTCATACCCTAACAAGTATAATTAATGCTTTGGTTTGAATTGTAGTGTTCTGACTCTTATTCACAAATAGAAATTCTTAGGACACAAAATACATAGTCTGTTTCCATAAGTTATGTGATCTTATTAAATGTAAACTGACTATTGTCATATCTCAATATTTCTAACAACAAAGCATAAATGTCCATCTATTTCTTTGGAGAACTTAAAAGCATGAGTGGCATTAAATTAATTATTTTGGGTAAGGCACAGGCAGAACTACTTCCTTCAATGATTTTTTTTTTTATCTTTGATATTTGGGATCCATATTTTTTAAAAACCCTTCTGAAATCTCAGAATTCCTACTTGCAAATTTTAGAAAATAAAACAATTTTAGTGAGTTTGTAGCAACCAATGTTGTTTTGTTGGCTTTAGATATTTTCCATGTGAATATTTAATAATTGTAAATTTTCTCCAAATGCAGTACTCTGTGCACATTATAGTAATCCATCTGTGCTTAGTATACCTCTTTAAATAGATAAGTTAGTTATACAAAACAATTGTTTCTGTGAGCTGTTTGAATTTGTTATTTCAATATAGGAAGGAAAGGCAATCATAAAAACCAACCAGTACCACCTATAGGTACCAGCTGCAGCACAAAGTTGGAATGGATCACCAATTTCTTTCAGTCGCTAAGTATGTCCTGACTGCCCCATTTTAAGACACTGAAATCAGTGAGAAAAAGTATCTATTAATGTCTCAGTAACAACTTGGGAGAGCCTTTTTCTCTCATTACAACTATATGACGTCGAAGCATGATTATGTAATGATACCACCTCTCTTCAAAGTCGACCTTTCTAACTATTTTTGAAGGTGAGATCTTTAATCAACAAGCCATATCAGGCTCTTTTTTTGTTCTGTTTTTTTTTTAAATCTAAAGTTTTGAGATCCTTCTTCATGTTTAAGAAAGTTTGAGAGAAGTGTTGCAAGTCTATGGCAAACAGTGGTAATAAAACCACGGCCACTCATGCCAGTAAACATTAAAAAATAAAAGCTAGACTCCAAAGGGGAAAAACTCTTGAGAAGTGAGTTGGCAGATTTAGGTAAAGATCTCACAATATGGCACTATTGTTATCAAAAGGGAAACACCTGTTTCTCAGTGCTCAATCATGAAATTTACCATAAAGAGGAGCATTTTTGGGGATCCTTTATGTTGCTGTGCTTCCTGCTGTTTATTCCCATCACAGCCTGGTTCACTACCTTTCTTGTGAAGCTATTTTCCAAACTGTTTCCACAATCCTGCAAAGCAAGTACCTTAACTTGAGTTACAGGGCTGGTCCCTCTCTTTTCATTTTTTATCCCAGTAGGTGAGACTGCCCCTGCTGTGTTTGGTGGCTGTGGAGTTGATGGCATCTTTGCTCCAGGTGACACCTGCATGCTGGCCAGCTGAGCGGCATAGAGCTGCTGCAAAACAGGGAAGACAAACATTATCTCTTTAAATGTAGCTGAAGTGGAGTTCAAAAAAAAAAAAAAAAACTTACCGTATTGTTAGATAACTACATCTCTCAGCCTTGCAATTTCTCTTTCATTATTTTTTTTTTTAAAGAGGTAAATGAGAAAGACCAAATAAGGTAACAGAAAGAACAATTACTGGTGGGGGAGTCATTGTTCTGTCTTTGGTCCTTCTAGCAATAATTTTAAGACTGTGAACAAAGGACTTGATCACTCCGGAACTCAGTGTCTTTCATTGTACAAAAATGAATTTGACTCAACAGTCTAAGAGATTCTTTCTAGTACCTAAAATCTTTATAAAAAGTTCTTTAAATGTTGGTATGTCCATTCTTGAAAGTTTAATATTCATGAATTAAGAAAGGAATCTGAATGTTCCTAGGGATTCCTGGAAGAACACTGTTCTCTTTCAGTAGTACTGACCAGGCTTCCCTGGGGATGCCGATCCTCCTGGGTGATGAGGGTGCTGCCCTCACAATCCCTGAGGCTCAATGGCAGTGACTCTTTCTTCAGGGTCTTATTTTAAAGCAGCATATAACATACTCCTTAAGAGAATATAGCCGAATTTGTGACAAAACAATAATAATAAAAAAAAATAAAAATCAAGCTCCTTTTTCCTAGCACAAGATGTTAAATCGTTAACTGTCAATTTATTAGGTTTTGGGTGAAACTGGTGATAAATGAATATGTAGATCTGCTAGTTAACCGGAATTCAGACATCTCAATCTTAAAACTATCTAATGCTTGAAAACTCCATTCAAATATTTTTTGTTCTTCTTGTCATCAAGATTAAGCCATTACCTTGATAGTCATATTTCTATCATAATAAATAGAAAGCTTCCTAGTTCATCAACCACAGAGAAAATAGCTCAAACTTTGCCACATTAGTAGGGGAGAAAAAACAGGTGGTTTGTATGTAATTTCCAGCATTACTATCATTCAGATGGACAAATAAAAAAAATTACAGTAATCAAAAACAGACCTTTCAGCACATGTAATTAAATGAAAGCTTAATAAAGAATAATTTGCAAGAGCCAGATGTGCTTATGTCATGATCGTTGCTTTCTTTGGAACAATTTTTCTAATATAACAAGCCTCTAAAGAAATTAAAGTTTCATAATTCTGTGTGTGCAATGACTAAGTGGCAAGAAAAATTCACAAGTAAGAGTCAGTCAAACTGCTAGAATTTGGGGGAGTAAAAGGGACTCTCTTTTCTGTTTCCTTTTTACTCTGTTGTATCCTTTTGCTTTGAAATTCAGCCAGGTATCTTCAGAAGGGGCACAAGTGAAGCTTCTGAAAAATTTCTGCTTGGATTAAGCCAGTGTAGAAAAGTTCTATACTGGAAGGGGTGGAAAAAATGAAGAACTGAAAAAGCATTGGCTATGTAGTAGCTGGTGTCATGATCAAATGCCCTACTATTGAGTATTAAGGAGTCATGAAATCTTAGGAAGGCAACAGTCCTTAGACATTGTTCATGCCTTCATTTCACCCCAATAATTTACAAGATCAGAAGAAAGTCAATTTTATTCAATTTCAAGTCCTTCAGAGAACTTCAACTAGTGAAAAAAAAAAAAGCAGAAAACAAGTCTTTGGAAACAAGAACATGTTTTAAAAGGCTGCCTAAATTCAGCAATCCTTCAGGTTGTTGGAACAATATAGCTGCTTTTTAGAAATAGAGTAGTGTCCATTGCTTCCTCTAAAACTTGGATGGCCATTTATTTTATATCTCTTTCTAATGGGTTATACCTAAGAGATGCAAGGCCCCCAAGAACTCTGAGATTCCTCAGGGTTGTGATTCTTTGGAGTTCCTTGTGGGTTGTGATTACTGACACAAGAGAGTCATGAGGAAGTATGGTCACATTCCTCATAACTTACAGATCTATGTAAAATGAACAGTAAGATATCAGATAAGATTTAGTAGAATGAGTTTTTAAATAAAAATCAGAAAATAGAGTCCGCTATAAAGATAGAGTCACTCATGAAAACAAAATTTTCACATTCTATCTAACAAAATATATTATTTTAAATACAAGTATCGTGTTTTTTCGGATTGAAGACTTTCAATCTGACTTGGATAAAAAAGAATCTCATTTGATGAATAGGTACAAGTTTAGAAAATGATTTCACAGATACCACATCTTCTAAGCTAACATTAATTGAATATGCTCTGTATGCAAGGCTCTGTGTTAGGTGCTGGGGCGGATTCAGTGTCTCAGAACAAGCATATTGCTCTGGAGGCGATGAAAGTTATAGATCCATAACACTTGATTTGTCCCTTTCTTGTGGTGCTTCTCACATTTTTAAACCTTGTGTTTAGTTATGCACATATGTCTTATCATCTTAGACTATAACCCTATTAAAGTCATAACCAACCTAATTATTTTTAATACCTACCATCAAGAATAGTGCCTTGCAACTAAAGATAACCAATCCATATTTTCTGAATTAACATACAGTATATAAAATCACTGGATGTTAGGAAGGATATTCTCTCTATATAAATGAGGCATCAGAAGTGGTATATGATTAAATTTATCATACATGTAATGAATAATTTTATGATATTGAGTTAAAAAGAAAAAGGAAAATAAATTTAGTCCAAATTAAATTATATTGTTTCACAAGAAATGATTTTTTTAAAGTCATTTGTTAAAATGTTGACTAGACAGCTACTCAATAACTGTGAGTTTCACTGACCTATCTTAAACTTTTTTACAAATTCTGTTGTTTAAGCAGTAACTACAGAGCAGTACCAATTTTTCTTCTCAGTTTAGTTACTTGTAAATTTAAAGTTTCTCTAACTGCAACTGCATCCTTTCTTTAAAGAACATAAAACATTAGTTATTCAAATAAATAGCTTTAGTTAGAAAACTCTTGAACTCTGATGAACTATCATGTAAGGGTTTACTAAAATGTCATGCCACGTAGGATTCTTAGATCATAGTTCATAGTCGTAATCATGATAATAATGAATATTCATTTCCAAACACAGTTGATGTTTTAAAAATCAACAGCCTAGTAAAGCTTATAACAACAGGCTTAGCCAAAGTCCTATAAACATCTAAACTTTGGTAAAGGCTGTTTTTGTAAATATAGATTTTTTTCATTTTAATTTTGAAAAATATTCAGTGATTGTTTGGGATATTGAATTGTTTCTTTATCCAAGATATATAAAATAAATGCTGTGTATGCATGTAAAAATGAGCCTAGCTAAATATTTTTTCAAAATTATAAAGTAACTCATTTTATAGGAGCAATTTCAGAAATGCTTTTACTATTTTATGGCTAAAAGTATTCTACCTTTATTATTAGCTCTGTTTTAATAAAGTAGTCAGTATTAAAATTTTGGTAAGCTGAACAATAATATACGTGGCACCTAGGATTAAAGGAATCTTAACAGATCATTTAATGTAGTCCAACCTCCTCATTCTACTGATGAGCTGAGGTCCAGAGAAAAGAAACAGCAGGCCCAAGATCATATAACTAGTTAGTACTGGAGGTAGAAGAAAAACTCTCCAGCTCTCATTTCTAATATTATCATTTAAAGTACAAATGGACATATGATGAACCAACCTTTGCACCTTTCAAGCACATTTCCAGCATTGATGAATTTGTTCAATGACAAATCTTTACTGAATGCCTACTATTAACTTAAACACTGTGCTAAAAACTAGAGGTATAACAAGCAACTCAGAAATAGCCCCTGCTTTTATGGAGCTAGGAAGAGAAACATATTAAACAAATGCTCAGACATTTATGAATTATGGTTAAGATAAGTGCTGAGAAAGAAAAATACAGAATGTCAAGAGACTATCTAATAAAGGTATTTAACATAGTCTGGAGGATCGCAATAGCTTCTCTAAGGAAGTAACATTTTAAGTAAGAATTATCCATGTGGAAAGGTTGATAAAGAACATTCCAGAGAAGAAACATCAATTATTATGGCTGTGAGGTAGAAAAGGAGGCAATGTTTTTGAGGAACTTTACAAAGGCCAATGTGGCTGAACTGTTGAGTGAATCCGGAGTGGCATGAGAAGAGGCAGAGAGACCACGTTAAAAATTTTAGACTTTGTCTCAAAAAGAGAAGTATCTACAAAGAGCAATGAACTGAAACCAAGAAACAAAGAAGCTTTTCTACAGTTTACCATCCAACTCATTGACGAGTCTTCTAAATAAATTTGATTAAGAGAGTCATATGAAGATTTCACAAATCTAAAAATACATGCCCCTAATAGTGTTTCTCGAATTCTGTGTCCTGAAACTATAGCCTTAAAGAAAAACCTATCTTGCATTTGGATGTTAGTGACATTTTAATAACTGCTTAGATTCAACATAAAACAATAGGCCTTACCAACCAAATTCAGCCTTATGGTAAAATTCTTGAGTATCTTCGACTACACACACTAGTGTACAGCCAGGACCTAAGAAATGTATTTTGTCAGAGTCATTTTATAACACTATTGTATTTGTTTTGCCCTCCAAATAGCCAAATTCATGTCCAATTATAATGGGTGATGTCACAGTGTATCTAATACCTACTATGACATGAATATGGGTGTGTGTATACACACTTGCTTTCTGTGATGAAATCATGTAATATCTCCAATGGAGAGCGCCACAGAAAAAAAGGTACAAGGCCTTTTCTTCTCATAATCACATGATTTTCACATAACCATATAACCAATCATCCAAATATCGCCCCCCTTCATTCATGTGTTACTCAACAAACATATATTGAGCATTAGCTCAGGTACCGTACTAGGCATTTCACATTGTTTTATTTAATCTTAAAAATAATTATATGAGATAGGAATTATTATCTATTTTAGAGCTAGTCTCACTTTTAAGCCCATGCCTTTTCTGCTTTTGTACGTTAAAATTAAATTATTTTAAATAATAAAACCAGTTCCTGTCTCTAGCCACAACACACAGATCATTGTCCAAGGAGAAGAGAGATTCTGATGTTGCTGCTGTTCTGAGCTCTTAAACAGCAAATTATATTTCCAGATGTCTTACGGCTACTTTTTCTAAAATAGTATTTCACAATCCTCAAACAGAGACCACCAGCCACCTCGAAGGAACAGGAAGCACAATTTTTATCTAAACAACTCAGTTCTCCAACCTACCTTTAAGCCATAATAGAAGACACCGGAAATACCGTAGTGACACATTTTAATAGACTGATAAAGTAAATGGAACTATGCAGAGTACAGGTAGAAATAGGAGAACCGGATAAAATGGAAACTAACAGGGGCTTCAGACTGGCATCAGTATTTTCCAGTATATAGAAACCAAGTATAAAAATGAAGGTATAACTTCACACACTGAATTCTCTTTGGAGCAGATTCTCCTGTGTTTTGTCATTTCAATTAGAAAGAGCATTTTAAAGTGGCCTGTCAGAATCTGTCCCAGAGAGAAAACAAATTCTCCCTCAATGCAACTTGCCTATAGGTGGATAATGAGGAAAGGCAGAGAAGGGAAAAATGGTATTCTAAAAAAACGGATTCACAGATGCTACTGAAAGATTTCAACTCTTACCTTTACAGTCACCCCATTTGCTGTGGTTCCATACTATATCTGGAAACCCCAAGAATAGCTTAGCTTCACTCATGTTCTATTCTTGTGTACCAGACTCTACTCAGGGGGAAGAATAGGAGATGTTTGAGGAAACAAGCAGAGTAGGGCAGAGGGACTCCTTAAGGCAATGTCATTATTTGCTTGATTGATTCTGCCTGACACTAGGCCCCAAGCTTGGTTCAGTTCTCCAGGGATATCCTGGGTTTTGTTACCTTCTCAAAACAGTGCAGATGATCTCTTCTGTCCACCAAGCAAGGCGTGCTACAAAGCTGGACAAAGTTGGCTATGAATGCTGTGAGAAGGTGGAGCAGAGACAGGGGTAATTAAGCAGCCTGATTTAGTGCTTATTCAGCACAGGGAAGAAAGTGTGTCAGTAACAAGTCATTACAGACTAAAAGAGGGGTTGGGGAAAGAGCTTAAAAATAATTTGAAAGAGATCACAAATACCTTTACTTTTCATAAACCTCCAATGTCAACAAAATGATCCAGGAAATATAGCTGTGGTTTTATGAAAGGAAAGAACCGAAGTCCTTGTTTTCAGCACAGAAGGTACTTGTTTAGCTATACCCCTAATATCTGACACCAAAGAAAATTGGCTGTAGATAGGAGGTGGGAGAAGGAATAAGGGAAGAACTACCACTCCTACTTGTCACATAGTGGGTTAATTTCCAAGGCAATCTCCTTGCCCCTCCTGCATATTTTCATACTGCCATATTTTTTTCCTTTCCTAGTAACCCCTCTTACTTGTCGTAATTCTACTCGTCTTTTGATTCTCGCCTCAAAAATCACTTTCTTCTTAAAGCCTTATCTGACCACAACCTACTTTGTGTTCCCACCGTATCACATCCTCTATCCCTGTGTACTTTATAGAATTTTTTTCCCATACCATTCTCTACCACCAAATTCTGAGCTCCTTAGGGGGAGGACTGGGTCTTATTTGTTTTTATGTTCTTAGCACCTAACGCCTGACATTTACTAGGTGCTCTGTAAACACTGACCATTAAAACCCCTCATTTTCGTCTCTATCTTCTTGAAATTGCTATCATTTCTGCCCACATTCTCTCCAAAAGGAACCCCAGAGATGGAAGTCATCTTTCTTTCTTTTTGTTTTCTTGAACCTAAAGCTTATGGGTTCACCATATAATAAACTGATTTTATTATAAACACCAGATAACACAATGTCAGAAGAAGAAATAATTTAAATATCATCTAATATCATCCAATCTCTTTGCTTTACAAGTGAAGAAAAGTCAAGTCTAGAGGGGGAAAAAATGTGATTTGCATAAGAATACCAACTGGTGAGTAGCAGGCAGAATAAAATCTAGAACCCAGGTTCCCTACTTTCCCCAGTGTTCACACCAACTCATTTGTCTTTGTGTTCTGTTCTCTTAGGAAACTGACTGCAAATACAATTTGTACATTGTATTAGAGCTTCAGGTTTGTCTTAAATAAAAAGGATGTTTTTTCAGCTTTCTCCTAAGATTAAGAGAATTTCATCCGATATGTCCTTGAAAAGTAATGATTGGGTACCCGAGAATGATTTATGTTTTAAAATTTTATTTTAATAATTGTTTTAAAACGTACACATTTAAAAATGCAACTGTAGTAATTAGGTTAAGGTAATTATAATCATGTTAAGATGTTTTCAGATTTTTAAAATTAAAGTTTATGCAAATATACATAAAAGGACAAAACTTTGTCTCAAGTGAGCTCTATATCACCTCCTATGAGACTTCTGCCATTGGCCCTTCCACAACAACAGAAGGAAAAATGGGACAAACACTGACTATAAGCCACTGGAGAACCATGACCTGTTAATTCATTTCATTATCCCCTGCAGCCAGTTCAAGAATGTTGAGTAAAAAAAAAAAATGAATTGAAAAAAAGTTTTCCTGGCTAGCAATCTTCTTGCCCATTTTCCCAAACACAGAGTAGCTTGCTCCTCTCACATACTGGTGCTAATGGCATGGGGCTGTGTGGGAGAAGCATGTTGGATGTGGGGGAGAGAAGCTATAAAAATAAAAAATAAGAGAGAGGCTCAGGTCACAGGTCCTACCCTTACGCAAAGAGAATTTAAAGAAAAATTGGAATCCAACAGGTAACAGAGCATCCAGTTGTCTGCTACAAGAAATAAAAAGAAAGAAAGAAAAGAAAGAAAGAAAGAAAGAAAGAAAGAAAGAAAGAAAGAAAGAAAGAAAGAAAGAAAGAAAGAAAGAGAATAGACAGAATTAATTCACTCTTGGATTGCACCAATTATATTGGAATACATTCAGAAGAGCTTTTCCTTATGGAACATAGATGCACAGTGGAGATCACAAAGAATAAACAAAGTAACCCCCAACAGTTTTAACAAGAAAACTCAATCTTTCTGCTTTTATTTAGCACCCTTTTTATTCAGGGTGCTAAATAAAATATGTAAATACATAATTCTTTATTTACAGAAATAAAAGTTGAGTCACTGAAACAATTAGTAATTTGGTTCTTGAAGCAAGGTATTTGAAGAGGTGATAGATGATGAGGGCAGTTGGAAATCGGCAGAAGGGGAATGGATCTGACTGTTTTCCTTCTGTTTCCAAGAGTTGGGCAGGCAAAGCTGAAGAGATCCAGCTCTCTGAATGTGCTCCAAGTGGTGCGGCTTGCATTTGTAATGCTCTTTTAACTCTCCAGTCACAAAGCTGTAGCTCACCAGGAAAACCTGAAACAAGTGTGTCTTGGATCTATCGATAAGATATAAAAACTCATCAATGAATCTAGAAGTTAGATCTGAAATCTGAGCATGATTCCCCATGAGCCACAGGGAAGTTTCCAATAGGTATTTGTATTTGACTATATGTACTGAGTTCAATCAACTACTTTTAATATGTGAATATATGTCACATTCCCAGTATTTAAAAGCATCGTTTCTTTTTAACCAAAAGGTGAATTCTGGTTCAAGTTCATTGAAAAATTATCTAATGAGTGGCCACTACTGGCCAGGTACTATTTGGGAAACAGAAGTGAGCAGTGACTTTGGGGAAGGGAGTGGGGAGAAGACAAATAAATAAGCACACGGACTTGTAATTCTGGTGGTGATATGTGGTATGAAACACAAAGTGACCAGGTATATAAATGAATATGGGGGAGGAAGAGCTAAATATAGAGGAACACTAAAAGAAGGAAAAACTCGAGTAGAGACCTGAAAGCTATGAGGGAGTAAGCCATATCATCACCTGGGGATAGCAACCGAGACAGAGGCAAAGGATAGGTGAATGTCCTGAGATAAAGATGTGCTTGTGCTTGGAATGTCTGAGGAACATCAAGGAGGCCAGTGTGGCTGGAGCAGAGTGAGCTGGGCAAAGGGTAATCGGTCAGGTGTCAAAAAGATAGCAAGGTGACCAGATCATGTAGACTTTATGTACAACCTAACGGATTTTGAATTCCATTATGAGTTTCTGAGTTTCTAGGAAACACCCTTACAACATGGCAGACCTGGAAATCCCTCAGCAATACCCACACTAAAATCTGGAGATATGCCAGGGCTGCTCTGCCTTGGTCCATGATGACTGCCAAGAAACCAGATGCTATTGCTTGAAAAATATTTTACAACTGCCCAGCTTCTATGCTTTTCATTTTCTACCCATAATAAAGCCTCCCAAACAACACAGAATGAGGACAAATATGAGTAAACATGTAATAAAAAAGTTTTTACTTAAATTGTTAATATATATTTGAGAAAACAAAATTGCATGAAAGTGTAATATTTTCTAAATGCTACTTTTCCACTGTAATCAATAGAATAAATGTTGCTGGTTGGAAATAAACATGTTTATTATATGAAAAGGTTTTCACTGTTTTTAAATTGAACTTGGTTTTAATTTCTCAGAAGACTGGAAGATTGAACACAAGAATCATACTAATGAACAAAATTCATACTTATGATTAAATGTATAGAAATTTCATGTTAATAATATAATATAAAATGTGCATTTATAATAAATATTGAGAGAGAGAAAGATATATTTCGAATCAACTTTTAAGCGACCAAGTAAAATGAGCAAGAAATAACACAAAAATCCTCTTCTTACTTTCCACTTATATTTGTTTCCATATTTTTTTATTTCGGAAAAATGTTTTACCCTATTTCAGAGCCACCTTCACTGTCATTTTTAAACTGCAAATTATCAGTATTGCCAATTGCAGAACTTCAGCGTATTTTGCAGTATGTAAATATACCATCTGTATCCTACAGGAATACCTATGTCTTCCTCCCTAAGTAGCAGAAAGGAATAATACCTTATACATAGGAAGCATAGTAAAAAAAAGTACTCGAATTGTATGTAATAAGCATACAATGTGTTTTATTGTCACTAGATATGATTCTGAAACATTACTCAAAAATCCGCTCTGAAAAAATCAGATGAAGCTATAAGGTTAATGGTTAATTAATAGATTAATATAATGATTAATATAAAAGACTGAAGACAGTTGGAAAAATAAGGTTTCCATGTTTCTCAGACATGCAGGACAGCGTAGTGATTAAGAGTGCACATTCTTTAGTCAGAACGACTGTTTACTAGCTATGTGATCTAGGGCAAGTTATTTAATCTCTCTGGACCTTAAATCTCCACATCTTTAAAATGGGAAAAATAAGAGTACCTGCTCCAAAAGATTGTTGTATTAATGCGCATAACATACTAAGAAGAGGACACACCATAGAGACTCAATACTTGCGGGCTCTCATTCTTAGTATATTCTCTTTAAGAGATGTTTTTCCAAAGATCTTATTCAGAGAAACATTTGGCATGGTTATTCAGTTTAGTAAAACATAGAGATTTACAGGTGAAGAAGATATGCTGTCTTTCAGGAGCCTCACAGCAGGGATAGGAAAGAGAAAGGGAGAAAGACACAATATGATGAGTAACATAAAGGAATTATTTACAAATTACTAGTGAAACACCACCACTGGGCACAGTTAGGTGTTTTTTTTTCCAGCTTTATTCAGATATAATTAACAACACTGTGCAAGTTTAAGACACACAATGTGATGATTGGATATATGTACATATCGTAAAAATGATTGCCACAATAAGGTTTGTTAACACACTCATCACAATTAGCTTTGACTGAGGACTGTTAGGTGGGCTTTGCTTACCATAAAGCCCCAGAAAGATATCCTATGTTAATTAAAAGTTTTTAAATACTCTTATAAAATTATTTAACAACAACAATGAACAACAACAAAAACCCTGAGCAGAATAGACATCAATCCCTGCAACATGTTATGTGGTTAAGCTAACAGAGTTTCTGTTCCACTTTTAGTAATGTCTCTCCCTCCCAGCCCATTCCTTTGGCGATGCCTAGCAGAACTAAGATGTTCACACTAGGAACCAATGTGGCTTTAAGAAAGCCTTAAGATTTATAAAATGTGCCACTTCTCTGGAAAAAAAGAAACCATCCTTGGCTATTCATTTAGGAAACAGGAACTTTTTTTTTTTTTTTTCATTGTCCATTGTTGAACAGAGAAAAACCTTCAAGTATTAAAGTCTTAATTTAGAGGAGATTTTCTGGAATCTCAATATTTTCTCTAAGCTTACTGTAACATCCCCGAAAAACTCATGTTACATGATGTAAAATCACAGCTTTAGTTTGTTAAGAGGGCATAATTCCGAGTGGACCGTGGAATATTTATGTCTCTATGCAGCTCTTTGAAGGAATAATCTTATGTTTTTGTGCCTGTTGTGGGTCAGCGGTTCAAATCAGCACTCTTTCTGTCACTCCTTATATGTTTTACTATAATTTACAGCTCAGCAAGAGGACTCATAAAACAAAAGTGTCTATTTTATTTCAGTAACTAATTCTAGTTAATCAAAGATTTCCAGCCAAACAACCCAGCATGAAACTCTGCATGGAAAATATGAGAAGAACAAAGCATTTTGTCAAATAACACATCTCATGATGTAAACACATATGTCTCTTAAAGGAAATTTTATCGTTTCCACATTATCGGCATACAAAAGGAGCATTCTTGTCGCAGACCTGGTGCGACTGTGGAGCCATCGTCATTGGAAACAAGAGCCTGATTAGGTTCCCACACAGATATGAATAGACTTTCTTTTTTTAGTGAAATAGCTGCTTTTATTCCTTTTTAAAACAGACTGGTAATTGTCACCCTAAAAACACCGAATTGTACTAGGGCAACGTTTGTTTCTCCTCTTTTTTCTCATCTTTTTAGAATCAGCCAATAACATTACTATCCCTTCTGGTTGGTCCTCTTCTGGAAAGTCTGAGTTAATCCACAGCTGTGTGAATGTGAAAAAGGGACACAGCAGGCTAAGTCTGCTGGGTCTCTTGTCTGCTAATAAAGTGCACAGTCTGCAGGACAGATGTTAAGAGGATCTGTTAAATAAGTCAGTGGCAGAGATCCTGACCTCTGCCAAGGAACATTTTATTATTCCAGAAAGGGGCATAATTGCAAGGCATTAACAATTAGAAGAACCATAGCTTTTCTTTATATAGATTTTTACTCCTTGCTTCATCATTTCTTTGAAATATAGTATCAAGAGCTATTCACTAAGAAGCAATGTGCTAAATATAATTGGGTTTAGTACAAACTTCAGATTACAAGACTTCCCCAAATCCCAGAAATGGTTGAACCTTGGCTTTGCTTCAATCTTAAAGTTGTGTTTATTCTGTGTATATCATTACACTATTTGTACAGTTTCACTTGCCACAGGGTACCATTGTACTAAAGGGACTATGAATCTTTCCAAACATAGTTCCCTAACTATTAAATCTAGTGTAATGGGAAATGTAAACTAGAGATCAAATTAATAGAGGAATATCACATCATAAAGTTGTTCACTATACCTTATACCACTTTACCATTTATGGTGTGAATAAAATCATGTCTACCACATGCATTGCAAATTCCCAAGTGTGGTGTAAAAGGCACTTTGTGATCTGACCCCTTACTTACCTTTCCAGCCTCACCTACTATTGCTCTTGTACACTCGGCCTGTGCCAGATTGTTGTTTTCTGAACATGCCACACTGCCGATTGCTTCTACAGCTATAGGCCAGCTGTATTCTTTGTCTGGATTGCTTTTCCTCTTTTCTCCGCCACTCTGCATCCTTCCCTCATAAACCTAATGAACTTGCACTCTACTTTCAAGATTCAATTTTAACATCACCTCAGTCATGAAGATCACCAGTTCCTCCCCAGGCAGAGCTTATTACTTCCTCCTCCCATAAAATTTGTATTCTGGAAAAAGATCTATTTTAACAGTTGCCATATTGCTTACTAGACTGTGGGCCCTTTGAGGACAGGGTCAAGTTCTACTTATCGCATATTTCCAAATAGAAGCAAGGACTAATTACACAATAGGCACTTATTAACATTTGGGAAATTAATGTGTGAGTTAACTAAATAATCCCTTTTTCATATAATAATTAATCATATAAATTGATATAAGTTTATATTCTGGCCTCCTCACTATTACCAGCACTGTTACAAGGCCTTATGCTTTAATATGCCTTTTGTTTTTTTTAAAGGATAACCTTCATTAGGTTGGTACATTCAATTGCAAAATATATCTCTACGAAAACTCATTAATGGAAGTGAGATATATTATCCTCTTGGTCATCTGTTTTAATTCAGTTAAATTCATCCAAATTCATTTATGAGATGCAATCAAATTTAGTTCTTCACACTGTTGCCTCACAATTCCGTGCATTCTAACCCAGGCCACTTAAAAGCTGTATGGCTTAAGTCAAGTTAATCTATTTTTCTGGGCCTCAGTCTCTTTAACTGTAAAACCAAAAGATTCACATAATACTTAGTGTATAAAGCATTTTTTCACAAAGATTTTCTTATTTATTCCTTATAACTGCACTATGGAGGTACTACTATTCCTAATCCCATTTAATAGAATCTGAGTATAAGAAGATTAATGGCCAAAGCTTATGGAATCAGTAGAAGGGTTAGGATTTGACCCTCAAGGCCTTTGAGGATCTTTCCAGCTCTGAAAGTCTATGCAATTTTACAATCTCATTGTCTATTTGTAAAGTTTTTTCTTCCAATATAGTGGCATCTTTTTGATTAGTGGAAAGTCCAGATTGAAGTACCTCAATTGCTGCCTGGCCATCACTTCTTGCTAAAGAGTACTTCACTGGGCATCATGCTTTATCAACTCAGGAATAATCATCAGTCAGGTGATTAGGTATTAGGACAAAAAGATTTCAAAGTTTATACACAAGCATCTTAGTCAATCAATAAATGAGTATATTTATATACATATATAACAAATGATCAGCACTATGTTAACTGTTCTTATTACTTTAAAATATTTTTCATTTAATTGATTTCCTAGACTATTACTATAGAGGAAGGAATTTGCTTACCTTGCTTGCTTAATAGGGAATCTAAAATACATAGCACATGCCTTAAAAACATTTGTTAAACTAATGAATGAATGAGAGAAATTATGTTTATTAAATATCAACCATGTAACAGACATTGTTTTAGGTAATTAGCTTATGTTACTTCAGTTAATATTCATAATATGGGAGGTGTCATTATCTCCATTTCACAGATGAGGAGACTGAGGGTCAGAGGAAATTAGCTCAAGTTCACATAGCTCTTTTAACTGAAGAAGCCTTGTGGAACCAAGAAGCATTGCTTTCTTGAACCCTCCAGACCATTCACTACTGTTTAGACTAAAAACATGTCAGAGAGCAAGCTAGTTGCTTGATAAAAAGTAAGTATGTTGTTCCAACACATGTTGACCAATCGCCACCTGATCATAGATAGTTATTTTCCTGTTTGATAGTGAGGTGCATCTATATTTGGTGATAGTAATTCATAATCAGGAAATATGGAAGAGGTGGATCTAAAATCAGGAATAGTATTTTTGAAAATAAATGAATTATGTATGATTTTCCTTCTGCAACTAAGAAAGGACTCTTTATTAAAACTATTGATAAATGTGTAGAGAAGTGACATCCAGACTTCTATCTCAACAAGGCTTTCAGGCTTACTCTCACTCTCAGCTGCACTATGTCTAAGCTAATGCTTTAATTATGCATTAGTCAGAGGCTGCCCCTTGGGCCTTAGAGCAAACCCTTCCTGGGACCTGCGAAAGATGTTCTGAGCAGGGGAACAGCAGCAGCACTGCAGAGAAGAGTTACCCTTTTCTATGTGGCCTAAGGAGCTCCTAAATTCTGGAGGGCAATTCCGGTGTCCGGAGGACTGTTTGGAGCACTGGCTCCACTTCATGTAGTGGCAGTGGGTGTTTCTCCTTCCTTCTCTCTCTCTCTCCTTTTTTTTTTTTTTTTTTTTTTTGTAAATTTATTTGCTTTTTTTCTTCTTAAGCAGATTGAGTGATAATCCATTGAGAATGTGATGCTAAACCACTTTTCCTATAGAGTTTTTAAACTGGGCCTCAGAGAAGGAGTTTGATACAATTCAATGATTGAAGTAATACCTTTGTCCATTTGAGCATTAAATGGTCCGTTGAAATACAGCTTAGTTAGAGGAAATTTCAGAAAATAGTACTTTCTAACTTTTTAAAAAAATTTTCTCTCCCAGCTGGCTAGAGCAGAGCTTGAAAAATGCAGCTCAATCACTTTCCACAGCCTCTCAGGTCAGCCTCTCACCAGTGTTAATTAAATATAACCCCCCTAGAATATAAGAGGTTAAGTGAGAGCATCACAGCGTTCCTCTCCAATATATTACTGTGAACACAAATGGCCATAATCTGTTTATAAGAAGACTTCTTTGAGCACAGAGGTCTCACTAATGAAAAATTATAAGAGAAAAAGCAACATAATATGACAACTGTTTATCGCGAAATACATTTTAAATTACCCATTTCCACATCCATTGTGCTTAAATAACACATATCATAAAGGAAATTGGTGTAACAGATGGTTTCAGCTCTGGGCAGCAAATGCAGACCAGTTTTCAGTGTGATAAAGTGAGACTGTAAAAGCCAGTGTACAGATTCAGTCAATCTCTTACCTAACGTCTTCCTTCCCCTCAAGTTAGAGAATTTTCATCCAGCAGTTACAGGAATTAGTGTACTTTCTCTTTTTTGCAAGTGCTATATCTTCTGTAGCACAACTTGACCAAACTCCAAAGCTGAAAAGTTGCTGAAATAATGGTTCTGTACTAGCCATTTAAATTTAAAAAGTCTTTTTAAGCCACTGGGTTTATGATTCTAAAAGTTTCATGTGCTGTCCAGAGCTATTTGTAAATTAAATCATTTAAAATAAACCTCTCTAATACTCTACAATTAGTCTTGTCTCTCTGAACATGACTTTACTGTAAATGCTCCTTCCTGACTCTCCTATTGTCCCAAGATTCCTGAGAAGAAAGCAGCCAAGCGATAATTCAACATTATTGCTGCTTCAGTGCACTAATCACTTAAAGAGCAGCAAAGACTCTATGCTCTCTGCCCCCACAGCTCCCGCAGCCTCCTAGCCTGAGGCAGGCAGCCCGACCCAGCAATGTCCAGATGTCAAGAGGGATCCCCAGCTCCTGATGCAGCAGACGCTCCATTCCAGTATGGTCAAACATCTGCTTCATCTGCTGGCATGCAACCTGCTGAACACGCTCAGAGGGCAGCACAGGCTAGGGATGGGCAAGGACACGCTCCCTAGCTACTCCAGGAGACTCATCAAAACTTTGAAATTATAAGACAGCCCCAGAAACTCTCAAAAGAATAGAGCTCTGGCATTTGGCAAAAACAGTCTAAGCATTTTCCTCAAAAGCAAGCTATAGAATAAGACAGATTTCGTGATGGGTCTTCTTACCCTTGTTAAATTCTATTAGGCTTAAAGTTTCTTCTGGACAGTTAACTGGAAATTTGGAAAATACATGAACTGTGGGATCCTTAGAATGTCATGTGGACTTTGAAAATTTTCCCTTTATAACTTATTAACTTACTTTGAATTTACTTGTATATTATAATGAAGAGAATAAGTTATGCAAGAAAGCTTCTAAATGACTGTGCTTTCTACATACCAGTCAGCAGAGTTCAAAGCAAAGAATCTAGTCAAGTAGTAAATTTTAAAATACACTTAAAGCACCTATTATAGTCCTATTTTTTTAATAGATGAGTAATCTTGTCCAAGTCACTTAACCCATTTGGGCCTTACTTTCTTCTTCTAAAACATGGGCATAATATTAAAGCACATTTATTATAAAACCTAAATATAAATTGCTTATTAAACTGCAAAATATGTATCATATTTATGTATATATATGTATATATGTGTGTGTGTGTGTATATATATATACATATATATATAAAATATTCATACTATCCTTATATCTGTTTTGTTTTTAAAAGGAAATTCAGGCTTCGTTTGTAGTATCCAATTCACACGAGAAATACAGATGCTCTCCCAAGAATGACTCCAGTCATCCTACGGGATCTCAATAAACAGCATCCTATAAAACCTAATGAACAAGCTCCCAGGTCCCCACGAAATTTCATATTTACTTCATTCTAAAAGATAGACTTATATACTATAACAGTCAGAAATAATATTCCTTTATTGAAAGCCAGAGTATATGATATGTTTAATACAACTGAAAAAATGAGTCTGAGGAAAACTGTGACTATTATAGCCAGAAGTGACTGGCTAGAATAAAAGTCTTAGTTTTGAAGATCAAGATGAAATAAAGGACTGAGAATAAACAACTAAATAGATCTCAATTTTTAAAAATCTACCCACCCAGGTTCAGGTGGACAGGTAGTTAGGTGGAATATTTCTGTTAAAATTAGTTAGATTTGCAATCTCAAGTCTTGGTTACATATCTCTTTCCCTATTTTCTTTTTCCTTTACTATAATGTAAACTCTATGAGGACAAGGACTTTGTTTTATTCAAAGTTTTTCCCTCAGTATCTAAAACAGGTTTTCTCAACCTCAGCACTACTGATATTTTAGACTGGATGGATAATCCTTCTTTGGCAGGGGGAGGGGGTGCTTCCTGCGTGTTGTTACAAGGTATTCGGCAGCATCCCTGGCTTCCACATCCATTAGATGCCAGTAGTATCTCCACCTGTACCTCAAGTCATAACTATCAAAAATATTTCCAGATGTTGTCAACTTCTTGCCTCCAGTTAAAGACTACTGGTCTAGAATAGTACCTGGCACATAATAGTCCCTAAATAAATGTTTGTTGAATAATTGAATGATTAAATTTGTTATGTTTGGATTTACATACAAATTTTTTCAAATTTCCTGAGCACAATCATTTATAAGCTCCCTTAAAAAAAGAATTTTGATACAACTCTAACATACAAAAAGTGGTATGTCATTGTAACGATCATATTCAAAGCCAGCAAGTATAATTTCAAGTAACAAGATTTTAGAAAGAATGTAATACTTCATTTTTTCTTTAAAGAAATAAGTAAATTAGGATGAAAACTTTATAAATGTCCCAAAAATAGATTTTCCAGGTTAAAAGCAACTCTATTTCAAACTGGTTTCAAATGAGCACTGTTATGTTTTCACTTTGTAGGGTTTGAGATCTTCAACACATGTATAAATTTTTTTTAAAAAATTATCTATTTATCTATTTTTGTTTTAGTTTATACTGCTCAAGGTCAATAACATTAGGGAAATCGCTGATAAAGTAATGAAAATGATGCTCTAGATTAATATATAAATCATGACATCAAAGGTTGGTTACAGTTATTTTAGCTGGTACTATATGAGAAATACAAAGCAACGAATGAGTTCAATGCGGTTTACTAGAAATTAAAAATTCTCATTTAAGTCTTTACTTCACCGTATGACCAAGAGGGTGGGGGGCCTTGTGAAATTTATTTGACTCTACTTTGCCTCCACGTTTTAGTCTATTATTAGGAAACACAAAAACTTAGATTATAAATATCAAGAAACTGGTGTTTATAAAACTGGAAAAGAACAATGTTAAATTAATTCCTCTCGTTTTGACTCAGGATGACTCTACCGATGTCATCAGTTATAAGGGAGGAATGAAAAAAGGGAATACGCAATGATGTTTTTTATCCACACAGCAACCAGTACAGAGTATTGGTATATGTTTAGTACTTGTTATTTACATTTAATTGAGAAAATAATCAATTATTAGGGCCACTTAGGTTTGAAAGATATGTAAGAGAATCTAGTTATTATCATAATCCTAATAATCTAAAACAGTTAAAGCAAAGCAAGATGATTTCAAGTCAGTACAGAGAGCTAAAATCATTAAAAATTTTTCCTGAATTTACAATTCAGATGGATTTGTGCAAACATGCATACATACAGTACCTAAAGTTTCCTACAAATAAAACAGAGAGGAAGATTGGCAGAATAGTAATAACCATTTGCTAGTTCTAGTGATCAGAAGTTTTATCCCTTCACTGGGGCATGTCTATAAGGGGGATCCATCCAACTGTAGCTTCTCAATCCTTTTTAATCATAATATCATTAAAAATGACTTTGGTTTGGAAAAATGAATATTGTTTAAATGTCCATATTACCCAAAGTGATCTACAGATGTAATGCAATCCTTTTTAAAATTCCAATGGAATTTTTTACAGAAATGGGAAAATAATCCTAAAATTCATCTGCAACCACAAAGACCCTGGATAGTCAAAACAATCTTGAACAAAAAGAACAGAGCTAGAGGCATCACACTTTCTGATTTCAAAATATATTATAAAGCTACCGTAATAAAAACAGTATGATACTGCCATAAAACAGACCGATAGACCAATGAAACAATAGAGGCACAGAAATAAACCCACACATATACAGCCCAATGAAATTTGACAAAGGTAATAAGCATACCCAGTAAGGAAAGGACAAGCTCTTCAATAAAAGGTGTAGGGAAAACTAAGTATCTATACTCAAAATAATAACATTGGACCTTTTTCTTAAACCAAAAAATGAACTTGAAATGGATTAAAGACTTAAATGTAACACCTGAAATTTTTTGGTATGTATCCGAAATAATTGAAATCAAGATCTCAAAGGAGTATTTTTACTCCTATGTTCACTGCAGCATTATTTACAATAAATAGCTAAAGCATAGATGCTACCTCAATGTCCATTGATGGATGAGTGGATATAAAAAAATATGGAATATACATAAAACAGAATCTTATTCAATCTTAAAAAAAAAAAAAGGAGAAAATCCTGCCATTTGCGACAATACGGATGAATGTGGAGGACATTATGCTAAGTGAAATAAGCCAGATACATAAGGACAAATACTGTGTGATAACATTTATATGAGGGATTTAAAATAGTAAAACTCAGAGAAACAGAGAAGAGAATGGTGCCTTCCAGGGATTGGAGGAAGGGAAACAGGAGGTATTAGTCAAAGAATACAAAGTTTCATTTATGGAAAATGAATAAGTCCTAAAGATCAAATGAATAGCACAGATCCTATGGTTAATGATATTATATTGTACATTTAAAGAATTACTGAGGTTAAAACTTATGTTAAATGTTCTTATCACACAAAATAACAATAACAACAACAACGATGATGATGATGATGATGATGATGATGATGATGATGATGATAATGGAAATAAACTTTTGCAGGTGATGACTATAACAGATTGTGGTATGGTTTCATGGATGTATACTTAGCTCCAAACTCATTCAGCCATATCTATTAAATATGTGCAGCTTTCTGTAGGTCAATCACACCTCAATAAGTGGTTAAAAAATGTTTTTTCCCTGTTCTGTCTGTTTTGTTACCTGACATGTCAAAAACTTTCATCATATCTTTTTCTGATTTAAATTTCCTAAAGGTTGCATATCTTGACTTATTTTATGGCTGGACACTGGAGTGAAGCATTTTCTAAAATACTAGAATGCTTTACTTTCTAGTATTTTGCTTTCTAACCTTCCAAAATATCCTTAATCACATCATCTCTCTAATTTTTAAGGAAGCTCATTATAACACATACATATACAGACATATGGCACCAACCAGATAATACCTCAAAACTCCAGTCTGGTAAAAATTGGAATAAAAATACCTGTCACTACTTTAGAAAATATTGCATTTTACATATAGTCTATTTAAATACAAGTATTCACACACTGGGAGCTCCCTGTTGAGTGGATTAATTAGTGAGGCTGGAGCTAAATGAATGTTGGTGGCAATCTTACATTAGGAAAGATAGAGGACTGAACTGATTTGGTAATTCCAAGGTCCTGGGCTCCTATTAAACCATCTCTGTGAGTATAGCTGAACATCCCATCAATCGAATAACTTAAATACAGTAATTAACAGGGCTATATAAGAAGAGCTGTACTCTCTCACCTTTTAGATACTACCAACTGGAAATCCAATTTCTAAAAGAAAATCCAGTTTATTCAATGTTTTAATTTTGTGGATAGCTATAAACTTACTCTGTTTCACTGAATGCAATGACAAGTTAGATTTCCAAACACTAGGAAATGTCTTCATGTTTGCATTCTTCTCTGATCTGCCTATATTTCTTTAACCTTCCTCAGGACTCACTCGGTACCTGCCATTTTTCTTAAGAAGGCTACCTAGAAATGAAAAATTGTTGACATGAAATAATGTCTCCTAAAGAGAGAGCACTTGACTGAACATATCCAAAAAAATAAAAAAATTTAAAAAAAAAAAAGGTTTTCAAAGAGATTGGGTCTCAGGTGGCCCCCCAATAATAAATTCATTAATTCATTCATTTTATCAACTACTATACCAGGCAAAATTAGGAATTCAACAGTAAATGAAAGCGACAAAAGTCCCTGAATTCAGTGACTTACATTCTAGTAGATTAGTTACCTGTCAGAAGCATTTTAGGCAGCAAAGCTAGAGTAGAATTGACTATTTAATTCTGGGCTGTTGAAAAATGTTGTCCTATTCTGATGATTTTTTTTGTGTGTGTGGAAATCTAACATATGCCTCATAATCTCATTCACTATTTACAAAACCCTGAGAATAAATACCCATTTTTGACAATGAATAGACTGTCAAAGGAAGGGAATCTGAGACAACATAGCAAGAAAGTAATAGGAGAAACTTTATTCTGAGATACGGATTCCAAAGTGGAGCTTACTTTATTAGTTCCCAGCTCATCCAATCCAAGCTGTAACAGTCCTCCCAAGTTCCATCACACTCTTAAAAGTCAAAGGGGGTGAGGGAAGGCTGATTAAGAGAAAACCAAGCATTTCTCCTCCAAGTACAACCCCATAGTTGGCATCCTCAAAACAAGCTTCGAATCAGTGTATTCCTTTTTCTCCATTGGGTAGCCAGTAATAGGTCATTCTAATCAACTCTTTATTCAACTCTCTATTCGAAATCACAACCTCTCAAGCCCACCCAGCATAGTTAAGTCACCCTCTCATTCCTCCACAGAACCGAGGCATGTTTACAATTGCAAACAAGAAGACAGGGTATGAGCCAGAGAAAAATATCTAAATACAATACCATAAAGATTCAGGCTGTAACTGAAATAGAAATAGAGTATTCTCAGTGTTGATGGGCACTTCTTCACTTTCCATTTGTAGCATGAAAATTGACAATATCATTTAAATAAAATATGTGTTTGTACTCACTTTTGCAAAAACTTCAATTGTTCTCCTCCATCTTTGCAAACTTGGCAAGACTTTAATAGTTTCATTTAAGAATAACTTATGGTTGGTAGGTTTTCCTGGTGTTTTAAGGCTCCAATTACACTCCTTTCCTCAGGTCTCCCCGAAACTATACATAATATCCATCACATAAAAGTGCAAATGCATTTATATTAATTTTCTTTAATTTTCATATTTAATTCCTTTCATTTAGACTATTACCCATATTATCATTATAAGAACTCATCTGTTAAAATATGTTCTAACCAAAGCTTGGTAGGCTTTGAACGCTCAATAAAAATCATTCTCTGGGGCTAATGAAGACAGAAACTCTGCCTGTAACAATATTAAGTTTGTTTTCTCCAGTGATTCAGAGAAGTGAGCAATCTGTCAGTAATACATTGAGTGAAATTACTTGTCCTGTAGGAATAACTGCTGACAGTCACTTTATCTCAGAGCTGACCCAAACATCTCCCTGCTGACAAACAAATTACTATGTCTAACTTCGAAAAGGTAACTAGCTTGTTTTTAATTTTGATTGGTCTTTCAGGATCCCTTATACATACAGACTCAGTCTCATCCTTCACCATATTTAAAAAAAAAAAAGAAGCAACAAAAGTGTTTTGGGGGGACAGGTTTGAATTAATGAGTAAGAAAAAAAAAAGTAAAGAAAGAAAAACCTTATCATTTGGAGCTAAGAAAAAGATCTGTTACTGCTTCTTTCCTAGACCGTTATGAGATAAAACTGGTAAGTATGTCTACCCAACATTAAGACTGGCAGCGCCGCCAGTGACTGACTGGGTGAGTGAACACATTACCGAGACAGTATTGTAGGAATTAATTTTCTTCAATAAAGTGATTTTTAAGGCTCATATATTTCACAATCTAAACATATGTCACTGTTTCATAAACAAAATAAATGGATTAAAATAATACATTACCAATATGCTGACATGTGGAGATATTTTAATTAGAAATTCTTAAGCTGTGTGATATTTAACTGCTGTATTTGTTAAAGAGAAGCATGCATCATTTAATAAGAAGGCATGAGACAGGTGTATCACTTGGCATGACACGGTACCAGATTGTGTTTAATATAAGCTATAATTCTGAGGCCACATTATTCCCAATTAAAGACAAAACAAAACGAAATCACTTTAAGAATCTATCATATTGAAAGTTACCATGTAAGATGAATCGATACACTGAAACCACTTTTTCCTTTTAAAAGAAGTCATTCAGAGTTTGGTTTCTAGGAAAATATTTCTTCAGAAACAACCTAACATCTTAGCTATTTAAAGGCCATATTTACATGACCACCTCATTATACTGGTTCCTCCTCTTCCTTACAACTTCCTTGAAGGACCAATGTTAACATAGCTGAGGAAAGCAAATGGCAACTGGTCTTGAAATTTATACGGGTAGAGAATTGGAATAAGTAGCAATATAATATATTGTTTACTGTAGCAAGTTCTCTCTGTTCTCTAAAGGTCAAAAGCACTGTAACCTTAGAGTTACAGTTTCTGATTGTTCCCAGGGTTAAATACATTATCAAAATTAATGGTTTAAGTCCCTCAACCTTCAGATATATGAGTATTCATGACTCCATCTGCTGAACTGTTCAACTAAAAATAGCAGTCTTCGGCCTGCTCTCTTCTAATATTGTGCCCCAGAGACAGAGAAAACCATGCCTCAGATTAGCAAAAAAAATCCCCCACAAACCCACACAAAAAAAAACACACACAAAAAAAACCGCTTCCTGCATCTTCCTTATCTTAAAGAAAGAACTGGCATACACTAATGTAAAGAGGGTCTTTTCACTTTAAATATCTTTTCTCTACTTGATAACAATATTTCAGGCTTTGAATAACTATAAACACTGTTAAGATTTACCCAGGCTTATTGACGTTAGAAGTGATGACTTTTGAAGGACAAATTTATTGTAATGTCACATAGGACCAGTTCTAAGCAATGCTTCAGGGTGTGTGTGGAGGTGGTGGCATGGTGGCATGGGGATGGCATGCATGCATTGTGGACTTCTCTTCCTAAGAATTTCTGTTTAGAAATAAAACTAGTTAACATAATTGTAATGCTTCCTTAGTATCAACAGTTTATTATGATCATGATTGTTGACAGAGTTGTGACATTTTAGCTTGTCAAAGGAGTGGAGAAAACCTTAGCTAGAAAAGAACGTAGACTTTAAAATCAATAAAGCAAGATATTATTAAATATTCTCTCTACTTTTGCTTAAGATTTAAAATGTTAATGTCCACAGCAGCTTAGATATGAGTATCTACTATGCTGTTCAAAAACATTCCAATAAAAGTTTGGGAACCATGCCTTTTCAAACAAGGTCAATCTCTTCTAACCAGTATACCATACAAGTAAACAGAACAAAGGTTCCCTGACATGCAGGGAAAAGTTGCAAAAAATGGAAGCAGGAAAAATAAAAAACCCAGGAAACTCTCAAACCAGTTCAAACTTAAACTACAAAGCTATGAGGGCTCCTGCTTTAATGGGTTTTCTATTATTTAGCCTAATAAAAGTGACAGGCATCTGGCATTATGTTGTGCTTCTAGATAAGCATTGCTATAGCACTACCCAGATTTGGCACTCATGTATGTGATGTTATGGTTTAGAGAAACCCAACAGAAGCCAGATTTGACAGCATCGGGGACCAGAGATATTTTTGGGGAAAGAAGTCAACCTAAGTGAAAACTTGTAAAAGAAAAGATTGAGTAGAAAACTGGCCAAGGGAAGGTTTATGGGCTAGAAATCAACACCTCAAGAGAAAATAAAAGTCAGAGAGGAGAGGCAGTCTTGCATTTATGCCAAGGCCACCTGCTTTAACATTCTATCAAGCACTTAAAAGTTTCACAAACTCTCTGTCTCGAGCATGTCAGCTTGCTAACCATCATCACATAGGAAGGCCTGTTGCTAATGTCCAGGTATCTCTCTGTTAAGCAGTTAATCCCAAGCATTGCAGACTTTCAGAGTGTCCAGAAAGATGGCATCTTTTCCACATTCAAAAGAAAGCCTTAGAAAAGAAATCCCTTCTGGCTATATAAAAGACAACAGATACTCTGACAATATATGCCTGGTCCGGCCTGGGTGGAAACTTCCTGTGTACCTTTTATATCAAAGGGAAAAGGGAAAAGGGAAAAGGGAGGTGGGCAACGAATTCTGGAACTCCTCCTTAGGCAACTTCCAAGGTGGACTTTGATTTTGCCATCTTCTTTCTTCTTACAAGTGAGCTTTATCCTTTTCCAAAAATGCGGATTCAAAAGCAGCAGAGGTGTCAAAGGGATCCTTTACTGAGTACACAGTTTTTGATATTTATAGACTAACAGAGCCAATAAGAGCTGAATATACAACTTTCGTAGATGTAATGATTTTTTTTTTAATCGAATTTCCCATCCTAGTTTAGAATATAAAATTTAGTATTACACCTAACCCAGAAAGTTAAAGTGTGCTTCAGTCTGGGGTAACCTGTCTCCATTTTCTTGTGATTCAACAGACAGCTGGCAACTTTCCAGTATCTGATAGTCCCAGAGGGGAACACCAGTGATACAGGGGAGGAATTAAGCATGAAATTGTAGAGAGAAGGATTGGGTCTCTATAGAAGAAAAGTACTTGGTTTTTCAAAAGAGCCACATAAGCCACCTTCTGCCAAGTAGTAAGACTACCCCACAAAAATAACAAAGAGCTTTGCTGAAAGTCAAATATGAAAAGAATAACTATAGAAGTTTATGGGGCGAAAGGCAATTTCAGGCCTAAGCATCCATCCCTACTTCAGCCCGAGAAAACTAAACTAGGAAACCTGAGTTAGGTAGAGTTAGAAATCCTGGGTAATAACTCTGACTCCATGAATATAGCCTTGGTTAAATAACTTGACCTCTCTGAACTTCTGTCATTTTGTCTGTATAAGTAGAATTATATTCTATCAACTTTACAGGATGGTTCTATGGTCAAATGAAATTTAAAAAAATGTTTAATTGTTTTTTTTAAAAAAAACACAGTCCAGCACTATACATTAAAAAGCAGAAGAGTAAGGGAAGATCATTTTGAAGACATTCGTAATGTAAGGAATTTGCCTAAATATATAGCAATAACCTAATTCAGGGACATCATTTTGAGGTTTGTCTTTTTTTCTGAAAGAAAAGGAGCAAAACTGAGCCTCCTTAGGAGTGAGAAAAAGGGAAAGATTATATTATAGTGTTTAGGTTGAGTGTTTGCCACTTTTTTAAAAAAGCCTAGAATATGACTGAACAATCCAGTCCCCCACCCAATGAAGCACCCATGGAAGTATTCATACCTCAATCTGTTTGTGGTTGTAAGAGTGGCCACCACCATGTTCAAAGGTGTCCAAACTCCTGCCAAAACGGTCACTTAGGCCCTTTAGCCTTGGATTAATTTGTGGGTGGGAGACATGACCTTTCTGTTTAGTAGCATATTCAGAAAAAAAAAAAAAAGACAAAACATACTGTCAGAACTCATACAACAGAACACATACTTCTAAACCCAGGGTATTGACCACACCAATGAATAGAAAGTAGAAGGTTTAGGGCCTGGATGCTCTTTCACAGAAACTTGGTTATAAGATCAAACAACGGTACTAGTTCTTATTTCTGCCTCTGACTCAAGGATACTCTATAACATAACTGTCAGAAAAGGAGAAATAAATTAGATTTCTTATGAGTGAGGTTTCTTTTCAGATTTCGCCAGCTTCAGGAAGTGTTAGTAGTGGGGGAGCTGAAAGCTTGGAAGAGAAGTAGCACTGCCGCTCCTGTCAGTCAAAATTTGTAGTTCTGCTACATAGTCCATAACACATAATATCTTTAAGGCTTTCTGAATGAGGCTTATGATAAACGGTTCTCGAAGTACTGAAATTTCTTTATTTGCAGACCCGACTGAAAATGCTCAAAATGGTTTTTTCGTGATAAAATATTTCTACATGTTTTATGTTCATGTCATATAGGGAATAACAAAGAAGAAATGAAAATGCCTAGCCAGATGCTATTCCTTAGATTATTTGAGAAAACTCAAAAATAATCGCAGTAAATTATAAGAATAAAATACTATCTTTTCACTGTTGAAATTCAAGGTTATTATATATTTTCAAAATATTCAAATTCTGAAGGTTTAACCATTATTTTAATGATACTACCTTTTTGTTAAAATAAATACTCATATTTAAAGTCAATTTCCCATTGAAATGGCAGTGCTAAAAGAGTATGAAGAGCACCTAGTCCTAATGTAAACCCTTCATTTTACTGTGAAGGCGATAAGGTGCAAATGATTTTTTATTCAACTCCCTAAACACTTTTTCCCCAAGTTTGGCTTTTAAGTAAAGAGCGCTTGGTCAGACACCATGCCCACACTTTTGACCTGGCATGAGGAAGAGGATCAGGGTGAGGCTGCACATTCTCAGGTGCAATGTGTTTAGATTTTACTAAACAGCTAAAGTAATTTGGTAACAACCCTCTTTTCTATGAGCTGCAAGAAGGAAAACATCCAAAATTATTTTCTGTTTTGATGCTTATGTGTAAAAACTAATCTGGACATAAATAAAGACATGGATGGAAAATTTATAAGGAAAAAGCTAATATAGTCAATAACAACTAACTATAAAAAAAACAACCCTACAAAACCATGAATTCATCTGATAGAGAAGATATAGTCATAAGTCATTACATCATTTTTCCTTTAAAAAATATTGAAACTGGCAGTTTTCTCTTCTATTTGCAGTATGGTAAGTACATAAGGTGTTAATCCTTCCAGGCTATGCTTAAAAAATTATTTAACATTCAGGCCATTATTTAGCATACAGCTGGTTAGCAGTTTTCCACTAAAGTACTGGCTCATGTCCCACATTTTTTTCTTCTGGCACTTACCTGGAGCTGTAAAGGGCTGAGCCCAGAAGCAGCAGCAGCTGCCATTGTTGATGGAATGAACTGTACGGGGTAGTTATCACCTGTCGGAAAGAACAATGCATACAGGTTTAGACAATGCACAGGGAATAGCAGCAGACAAGTACAAACATGGTCCTTGGATTGCCTGAGCTTTACAACACTGCTCTAAGCCCAAACATCTGCAGAAACAAAAGGCTTAGTTGGGCACAGACTTGCAGTGCTGCCTTGGAACTTTTTGTTAACAGATAGCTGGTAGGCAAACTGGCAAAACATGAATGTGATGTTAAAAAAATTAAATGTGCAATTCAAGCATGTTCACTCCATTACAAATCTTGTAATACATTATTTTTTTTTTAAGTAAAAAAAAATCTTAAAGCCAAGCTGACACTCAGTTCACTGAAAAAGCATTAAGGCTTTTATATTAGAACAACAAAAAGTTTGGCTTGGTAGGCAAGGCAAAGCATTAGAGTTCAAGAAAGATTATGAGCTATTGACCGTCTATAACCCTAAACTTTATTTTATAAAAAATAGGAAAAAAAATTTTTTTTAAGCATCCTCTTCAATTTGATAGGGTGAGACAGAAGCTAATCTTATCTGCCAACATTCTTTGAAATGCCTGGTATCCCAAAGAGAGAGGAAACCTTATTTTTCTGGATTAACTTCTAGTAGATCCTAGTACAGAATCATGCACACTACGCACTTATCACTTATTCTTTGATGATGATTTCATTAAATAACCATGCATTTTACATGGAATATCTTCATTAAAACTCTGATAGAGATTGAGCATGGTTCAGCAGAGATCAATGCTACATCTTAATGTGTTTATGACTCCACACCACTCCTAAATAGAAATGAAGTACTGTCTGTGACCTAAGAACACAGGCTGTGTGCAGTGACCAGGAGAACTACGAGAAAATGATGAGAAATGTACTGTGATACTGGTAATTGAAAGCAAAATTAATACTTATGGATAAATTACACAATATCAGTGATTTAATGGAGTATCACTTTGGCTTCAGCTACTTATTTAAAGTCAGTGTTATGTACTATCTCTAGGCTATATTTTAATAGGCTGTTCCTCCACACATTTTTGACATTTATAATAATCATACTGTTTTGCATGAACTTTTCCACACTGAAAGCTGAATGTAATAATGAAGAGACAGCGTAGAAAGAATCACAGTAATAAAGGTAGTCAACTGGAAAGCAACAAAACCTCTTTTTTCGGCATGGACACTAATACCTGGAGCCTTCCTGATGCCCCGGGTTCCTTGGAACTCGTCCTGCTTGCCACATGAAGTGCTACTCGGCTGGACCAATGTAAATGTTAAGTTGCTTTCACTTTTAACAAATTGTTAGCTTCTAATCTACACAGTCTCTTTGCATCATATCCATAATACCTCATCAGACCATTGAGCACAGTGTGTGCTTGTACACAGTCCAGTAACAATTGGCTTCTGATTGCATATGGAGCGCTGCTACAATGCATTCACTAAACTATATTGTGCTGATCTCCTATGGAGTAATGTTCAAAATATCTGATCTTGTTTTTCCCCTTCCATGAGGTTGATTTTGGTTTGCAGTGTTACATGAGCTTTTTAAAAAAGATAACTAGGCCAAATTATTTTTTATAGTAAATGACTGTCGCTTTATGCTTAAATAATTCTACTGATCTTCTTGATATTTAAACTAAATTATCTGATGAAAGAATATCCTAAACTAAGTAAAATAGTATTTCTTTGGTCAATATCTTATCAGGTTAAAAAAATCACAAAGCGATGCTGAATTAATGATGCTTCAAAAATAGGGGGAAAAAATCACCATTCCAACCATCAGCATGGACTGCCTCCCAGAACATTTTAGAGCTATTCTTTCTTTAAATATCATGCATTATTCATACCAACTCTAAACCACAAACCCCCTCCCTGTAAGTTTAATACCAGTTGCTTTATTTGTACTAAAACATTTTTCATGTCAAACATATTTTAAAAAATCAAACTCTAAAAGAATTCCCTGGGGCACTCCTTTTTTCATAGCTGTCATGCTTCTATGCTATGAAATAGCTGATTTTTTAAAATAGTTTTTGGCTTGCCAGTTAATTTATTACTATCTCTACCACACCCTGTAGTACTCTCCAGCTCACCTGCTGGCTACAAACAGCTTTCTTTCCACCACTGACAAGCATATTTTAAAAACATTCTTAACCTTTCTGCTGGTTTGAATCTCTATATCTAAATATAATCTTTGGAAAGCTATTTCTCCAGAACATATCATTGTATTGATACTAAAAGTAAAAATGAATACATTAGAGCAGCAGAGAGTATCACGAACAATAATTAAAAGAGAGAAAAAGGAAAAGGCAAGAGAGGAAGAAGATAAGGGCAAAGGAAAGAGAGGGGTTAAAAGCAGAAGGGAAAAATATAAGAGGGAGAGGAATCTAGGTATTGTAAAGTTTTATTTTTTTATTTTTTTTGTAGCAAAATTACATATTCTTCCTCCTCAATCCCCCTTAATTTTCTCTATGTAAGAGTCGATCGAGTAAAAGTTCTCAGTGGCTGCCTTGGCAAGGAATCAGTCAACATGTTGTAGCAATTTTTTTCAAATTTGTCTCTGGATTTGAAATGCTTGCGTGAGGACCCATTCTTTTTAAATGTGTACAAAGGAAGATGAAGCCTGTTGGAACAGGTTGGTTTTAGGCACTGCTGTAATCTGGCCCTTGCTACCTTTGGTATAGGAAGACAATCTCAAAAAGCCAATTTGGGAAATAATACCCATTCCGTAAATCCATTTTTCCAGCCTTCTGGATTTTCCAACTACTTTTACCTGAAGATTACAGAACAAATAGAAAACAGATTTAAAACCTACAGAGAAGTTGCCTGACGTTAGTTTCATTTGTCACAATAAGCAACATTCCTTTGAAATGAAAGTAGCTCCACAGCAAGAGTCCCTAGATGAGGGAAAGTATATTTTTTTAATTTTCAAGGAAACTGAAATGAAGGCAAAAACTTATTTAGACTTAAATACAGGAGAATCTAGGACCCATTCAACTCAGGCTACCTCTTATAAGAATACTCCTAGTTTGTGTAATTCAGATATGTGTGTGTGTTTGTGTGTGTGCGTGTGCGCGCACGTGCACGTGCACGTGTACGTGTACGTGTGAGTGTATATATATAGTTATTTATATATATATATATATATTTTACTTTTATTAAAAAGTCCAAAATCCATGGTGAAATTCTGTCCATTTACTTTGATTCTTCAGAAAGACAAAGGGATGGTTGCAGTCTTCTGAGATAATAACTTCAAATATTAACCAATTGAGGAAATCATTTAGAGAGATTGGGAGGAGTAGAAAAGAAAAATTCATTAAACTAGGAAGATAGGATTCAATTCTTCAGTAACTGGCTCAAAGTCTCATACCTCATTTTCTACCCTCTAAAACAGAAGAAAACTACACTATACATCCCTAATTATCTCACAGATTATTGTGTAGTAGCATCATAAAATGATGGTAAATTATTTGAGTTGCCAAATAACTTATAGATAGACTCCACTGTTGTCATTCTTGCTATAATGTGGAAATATTCCAATCTTTTTCACCAAAATAAACTTGGACATGCCACATTGCATCTTGCCTGGATGTACGTATTCAGAATAGCAAAATATTACAACTCCTTTATATTCTGAGGGAATGTCATAATCAAGCTGAATTTATCTTTGTGAGACAGCACATTGCAGCAAAAATTAGCAGGTAATGGGTGATACACTTAGAATCTTAAAAATGAAACAAAACCTTTCGTTTCTTCTGAGGACAACTGAATAAAATTTGGCAAGGATTATAGAGTATACTGATGAGCTCACCATACTCTTATTTCTCTTGCTAAATTTCTCATTCTCTATTCATCAAACAATAGATCAATGATGAGAAGAGCCTTGATCATAGGACTTTTTCTATGAGCATGTGCATTATTTTTCATACTTTTAAAGAAGCTAAGAATCAAGGATCAATCTTAATGTCTTTACTTGTTTCATAAATGCATCCAGACCCTTGACAAATGATATGAAAATCCATGGAATGTATCACGATAGCAATTAATTAAGTGAAGGTGAATTAACTGATACAAAGTCATCCCCATTATAAAAAAATCAAGTTAAAATAAGAAGTCATTGTTCATGCCTTAATGATAGCTCACCAATAATATAACCTCCATACTTAAAGGAGGGCAGAGTTAAAATGATCTCTATAAAACTAGGTTAGTTTTCATGGGTGAATATATTTTCTTCTTAGACCTCAACATTTTCATTTAAAAATGAGAATATGAATCTGAAGAACCTCAAATGCTTTCATCTCAAGTAGATAGATTTAATCAAGTTTTCCAGCAACAGTGGTTACAGACCTCTGCTTTAATTCCGGAAGAGGTAGAAATAGCTAGCTTTACAAGAAAGCATTTGGATATCTCTGTACATATAAATCTCATTGTTTCCAGAGCACGAAAAAAAAAAAAAAAACAGCTAAACTTTTCTTAATATCATATACACTTTAACCATGTCTGCAAGAGTATAAAGTCTCAAATCAGAAACTTCAATCTAAATTCTATCTCCACTAAGTTAATCAACTTCTTTGACTTTTAGAGTTCTTTTCTTTTAACAAAAAACAGAGATAATGCCATTTATATCTTAGAAGTTATATCTTATGAAAATTAAATGAGAATATATATTTATATATATTTATATACATTTATTTTATATAAATATGTCATTTATTTTATATAAATATATATCATTTTATTTATATGAGTTTATATATGTATATATGTATCTTGACAAATAAATGGTGCTCAATAAATACTAACTGAAACAAAAGAATTAACTAGAAGCATTAGGTAACAATTACACACCAACAAATTAGAAAATTCAAGAAGCAGACAAATTTCTCAAAACACATCAATTAACTTAACTGAATTAAGAAGAAATAGAAACTATCAACAGACCTATAACAAGCAAAAAGATTGAATCAGTAATAAAAACCTCCCAACCAAGAAAAGTTTTAGACCAAATGGCTTCACCAGTAAATTCAATGGAACATTTAAGAAAAATTAACATTAATCTTTCCCAATTTTTTTGAAAAATCAAAGAAGAGGAAATAGTTCCTAACTATGAGGTAATACGGCCAACATTACCATGATACCAAAGCCAGATAAAGACATCGCAGAAAAAGAAAACAAACCAATACCCTTTATGAATATAGATACAAAATATTAGCATATTGAATACAAAAGCATATTAAAAGGATTATTCACCATGGCAAGGTAGGATTTACCCCAGGATTATAAGTGTGGTTTACCATTAAAAAAAAAAAAAAAAAAAAAACCAGTGTACTATATCACATTAATAGAACAAAATGGGAAAACCCATATGATCATCTCAATTGATGCAAAAATGCATTTGAAAAGATCCAACATCCTTTCAAGGTAGTTGTGAAAAACTTATAGCTAACATCCTACTTAATGATAAACTACTAAAAGCTTTCCCCCTAAGATATCAGAAACAAGACAACGATGCCCACTTTCACTGTTGCTACACAACATGGCACTAGAAGTTCTAGCCAGCACTATTAGACTAAAAAAAGGAAAAAAAAAAAAAGAAAAAGAAAAACAGAGGAAAAAAGAAAGAAATGAAAGGCTACCAAATTAGTAAAGAAGAGATAAAACTATTTCTAGTTGCAGATGATCCTATATATACAAATCCCAAAGAATCCACGAGAAAGCTACAAGAGCTAATAAATTCAGCTAAGTCACAGGGTACTGGATTAACATTAAAAAATCAATTGTGTTTCTACACACAAGCAATGAACAATCTAAAAAGAAATGAAGAAAACAGTTCTGCTTACAATAGCATCTGAAAGAATCAAATATTTAGGAATAAATCTAACCAAAGATGTAAAAAGACTTGAACACCGAACTATAAAATATCACTGAAAGAAAATTTAGAAGACCTAAATAAATGGAAAGGCATCTAAGTTCATGAAAAGGAAGACTTAAAATTGTTAAGATGTCAATATTACCCAAAGCATCCTACAGATTCAGTGAAATCTCTATCAAAATTCTAACAATCTTTTTGATAGAAATGGGAAAGCAGGTATTCAAATTTATATGAATTGCATGGGACTATGATAGCCAAAACAATCTTGAAAAAGAAAAATAAATTTGGAAGACCCATACTTCCTGAGTTCAAAATTTACTACAAAGCTACAGTAATTAAGATATAAGAACAGATATATAGACCAATTAAACAGAATAAAGAGCCTGGAAATAAATTCTAACATATATGGTTAATTGATTTTTCACAAGGGTACCAGAATCTTTCAATAGGAAAAGGACATCTTTTCAACAAATGGTGCTGGGAAAACTGGATACCCACATGCAAAAGACTAAAATCAAACCCTTTACTTTACACTATATATAAGAATTAACTCAAATGGATGAAGACCTAAACTTAAGAACTAAAAGTATAGTACTTCAAAGTATTAAAAGCATAGTACTTAGAAGAAAACACAGGAGTAAATCTTTGGATTTGGCAACAATTTCATGGATGTGACAGAAAAAGCACAGGCAAAAAAAAAAATGAAATAGATAAATTGGACTTCGTCAAAATTGAAAACTTCTGTGCATCAAAGGATACCACCAAGTAAGTGAAAAGACAGCCTACAGAATGGGAGAAAATACTGGCAAATTATATATCTGATAAAGGATAATATCTAGAATATATAAAGAAATTCTGAAATTCAACAACAATGAAAAACAAAAATCCCAATTCAAAAATGGGCAAAGTGCTTCAACATTCTTCAACGAAGATACACAAATTTCCAATAAGCATAGGAAAAGATGTTCAAAATCATTTACCATTAAGGAAATGAAAAATCAGAACCAAAATGAGATAACATTTCACATCAACTAGGATATCTATAATTTTTTTTAAAAACGTTGGAAAATAATGAGTGTCGGTGAGGATGTGGATAAATCAGAACTCTCTTGCATCGCTGGTAGGACTGTAAAATGGTGCAGCCTCTGTGGAAAACACTTTGGCAGTTTCTCAAAAAGTTAAACAGAACTACCATGTGACCCAACAATTCTACTCCTACATATATATACTTCGAAATTGAAAGGAGGGACTAGAACAGATATTTCTACACCAATGTTCACAGCAGCATTATTCACAATAGTCAAAAGTTGGAAACAACCCAAGTGTCCATCAACAGATGAATGGATAAACATATAACATACATACACACATAGAGACATGTGTATATATAAAATGGGATATGACTCAGCCATAAAAAGGAATAGATAATTGATATATGCTATAACATGAATAGACCTTGAAAATACTATGCTTGGTGAAATAAGCGAGATGCAGAAGGGAAAATATTGTATGACTCCATTTATATAAAGTACTTAGAACAGGAAAATTCATAGAGAAAGATAGTAGAAGAGAGATTTCTAGGGGTTACGAGTGGGGGGTGCGTAGCGAGAGTTATTATTTAATGGCCACGGAGTATTTTTGGTGGTGATGGTTACATAACATTGCAAATACATTAATATCACATTTACAAATGTTTAGAATAATAAATATTATGTTACATATATTTTATCACAGAATTTTTAAAAGTATTAGATACGCTTGTAAACCTGCTTTTGGTCATCAGGCAGAGGGACAGTACATCTCGGTCAAATGCACAGTTTTTGAACCACATTTCTAATGGATAAGGATGTAGTTTAATGTAGTTAAATTTAAAAAGTTTCATGGTCAGACTTAATCCCCAAAGCTAGTGCTTTAGAATTTTCAAAGAACTTCCATACAGTTTAACGAATTTAATATTTACACTCACACTGAGCGGTGGACAAATCATAACATATTTTTAAGATGACAAAAACATGAAGCTCAGCAAGGTGAAATGATACATTCAAGTAAGAATTAAAATAATCCATGTAAAATATTTAGGACAGCGTTTGGCACAAAGTAACTATTCAGTAAGGTTTAGATGTTATCATATTACAACTAATAAATGAGTAGAGAAGCCAGAAGCAGACAGAGATCCTATTCCCAGGATCTCAAGGGAAAAGTCGAGTGCTGTTACTGCAGCGATCATTTAAAAAATCCCAAATATACAGTCCATGTGTCAGCAGCATCATCCCTAACACATGAAGGAGGCCATCCAGTGTTTTTATTTCACAGGCAATTTAATCTTGATCTGATATACACATTGGCATCTATGACAGAGGCTTAGTCTTTTAATTTTCTCAAATATAAGTGCTCAAATGTGTTTATCTTACCCTGGATTGTTGCATCTCTCACTATCATAATGTGAAAGAGCAAAGCAACCAAAATTCTGTGATTGATGCTCTGGGCCCTTTTGAGTTCCTCTCTAGAAAGAAGTTTCTAATTAGAGAACCATTAAAATTTTGGGAGGTATTAAGGATTACAACTCAATAAAGCTATTTCTACAGAGATCAATCTGATAGATCTTCCTCTAAAACTGCAAAATCCCTGTGGGCAACATGCCTCATCAGCAACCTCAAGGTCAGAGAACTTGCTTGATGTTCACTGCACACTGAGACTCTGAACTGCTCAGAGCAATGGTTAATTCATATGAAGGGAGGAAGGCCCATAGTCCTAAATTTATTTGTCTAGACGGTCCTAGTATGGATTTAGCCAACTTTGACAGTAAACATCACCCAAGGTGGACCTGGCTTTCTGGAAATCAAGATGGTTACTCAAACAGCTGGAGGCACAAACAAACACTATGGGCAATTTAAAGTTAATGAAGGTGGAAAAGAAACAGAAAGAGACTCATTTATTTTGTAATTTTGTAAAGACCAAGGGAGCATTTGCTCATCCTCTTGCTTTGGGGACCACAATATAAAGTCATGTCACTGTTTCAAGGCTTTTATATGTGACAAAGCTATTCGCTTCTAAAAATTTATTCATGTGTATTTTGAGTGAAATTATCATAGCTCAGTTTGGGACAAAAAAGTTTTCCTGGTCCAGACTCTAGTCCAACAGTATTCTCCTCCCCCAATCATGTGAATAACATGAACACTGTATAGATTAAGTCTCCTGAGCATGTAATTTCTCTAATTGTATACGAACATATCATTTTGACCCTTTTAAAGTATATTTCATATATACAATGAAGCTTAGATTACCCAAAGTATTAAAAAATTTAGAGTTATGGTTACTTAAATTCTCTGCCATAACTTAGGAGTCATCAGAAGATACTTTTTTTTTTTTTTTTACCAGCCTTGCTTGTGCTTAAAAATCATCCTACATGTCCAACTCAATTGTCCTGCCTTACCCAAAAAGGTCTTAGCCAACATAATAAACACAACTTTGCTACCCCAGGACGCCACCCTACGCTATACATATGCTGTTCAACAGAGGGAACTCACTCCTGCACAATATTGTCTCAATCTCTATATTCTTCTCAATTACATGTTATAATTCCTTTGAAGCTGTATGAGAAGATATTTTTTAAAATGGTCCAAATTCACTGACTCTACAACAATATCTTCCCCCATGAAAAATGTCATTGTTCTAACAAAATTAGGTAAGTAACATGTTAACTATGTTGATGTAGAAAATAAGGTCCCTTTCTGATACTGAAGTGAAAATTTTTAAATTTAAAAACACAGAAATTAAATACAGTTTCCACATTTAGGTCATTTAAAAGGTTTCTAAGATTGGTATAGGGACGGCAACTCAGATTCAGGATAAACCAGTAAATTTGGTTTCTATCAACATTCCAAAGGATGTCAAGATAAAGACACAGTTCAGAACTACTTATAGGGATCAGAGGAGAATTAAACCACTGCACTGAAAGAAACATATTCTCTGACAAAATATACTCCTGTCCTTAATATCGATACCAGTTTCCTAGGAAATATAACTTGCTCTGAAAATTCTTCTCTAGAAATATCAATTTTTAGCAATTTGAATAACACAATTTTCTTTCACTCAGGTATCCAAAAACCTTTGATAATACTAGGTTTGACTAATTTGTACCTGAGGAATTTTCAACATTAGTCCTTAAATTAGCCAATCCCTTAACATCTCTATTCCTTGAATCATTTGAGTTTTGACACCAACATCTTACCTTTTCTCGTAAGGAAAGGGGTTTACTGCAAGAGTCATAGATGGCAATGAGCAATTAAAATAGATTTAAAAACTCATTGGGTTTGTTTTTATTCTATTTAGTAAGCTTCCTTATCAAGAATTTTAGTAAAGTGATTTATAGTTTATTATTGCCTTAAGCATATTAAAATGCCTTTGTTCACTTTATAAATCCCACACACAAAGAAACTGCTGCACTCAGATTTGTTGCACGCAGATTTGGCGGTTAATATAAGCAGGTTAATATGTTAAAAAGAACTTGACACAGAAATTATTAATGAGTAGAACAAGGTCACTACTTCTGAGCTGAGGTCACTTACAAAGAATGCACAAATGAAATTAAGGTTGACTTTTATTTACTTGACTATCTTCTTACATTGGATTCCTTTGGCAACATATCTTTAAACATTTAAAGCCCTGTTTACAAGGAGGCTCTGAAAGAAGCTTCAAACCATTATGTGTTCCTAATTGAATTCCCCAGGAGTCCAGTAAACTCAGAGGAATAAAGAAAAATCATAACATTTGCTAAATCATCTCAAAACATATTTCGCTGCAAGGTTATGTGACCCGTTTTTTGAGGTTCAAAGATGAATGAGAAAATACTACTGAATGCTTCATTATTTAAACTGAAATCAAAAAAGAATTTTACCTATTAATGGTAGGCTAATTAAATCAGTCCAGTTTCAACTTTTCTTTTAAGATCAGACAACAAACAATAATAACATTTTATATTGTATGTGACCACTCTCCCGAATATAAAAGCTCTCAGAGGGAGGAAAGCATCCTGAACCAAAGACAATTATGCATAGTAAAGGTATGAGAGAGAGAGCTGACAAAAATTGGTAGTCCCCAGGGAAAGCAGCATTTTATCTGTGAATTCAAAACAAACTCAAGTGGAAGAAGACAAAGTAAAAGTTTTTAGCAACCAATTAGTTTATTAACATGTCACCTTCCCAATTAACTTCCCAACTCTAATTTTACTTTAAAATAAGCTTTTATGATCTTTTTATTCATAGTTCTTTAGTATGCTCCTGTTTTTGTTGTGACTACTAAGCAAAAACATGTGAATTTTAGCATTTCCAAAAGAATGTTAAATCCCCCTCTACTTACCTGGCTTGTATGTTATTCCAGGGGGGAAGAGGAATCCCTGTTGGGCAGCAGCAGCTGCTGCCAGGGTCCGCTGGTCATGTGGAAAAATTGGGATCATGAGCGGAGGCATGTGACCCTGAACCTGCTAAACAGAAGAGAGCCTATGATCAGCCAGAGACCAAACATATGCCAAGAAGTATTTGTTTTTCACTCCTGGTGGTGCGCTGGTACCCAGACAGCCACCCACTCCTAACCTCATCCCAAATATGCTCCCTGAGAAAATTTGGGCACATTTTACCAAATCTCTTGTCTTAGATTCCATTAGCACACCAAAAAATAACCTCGTTGTGAACTTGCTTCATTCCTGCTTCCACTAAATTGTAATTAACGGTTTTCTTTTATCTTGACTATTTTCCTTTTATTTCTCTCTCTCTCTCTCTCTCTCTCTCTCTCTTTTTAACCAAGAACTACGAGAAATAAGTTTGCTTCTTACATGTACAATGTTAAAAGGTTTTGCCCTTTCACCTGCTTTGCATTCTGTGTTTTATTTTGAAAATTGTATTTAGTATGCTTGGTCAGAAAATAATGTCTAACTGTTATATATTCCAAACACTGTAGCTACCCAGTTTAGGTATCTTATTTCAAAGCCTCACTGCATTATGTTAAACATATAGCTCTTCAGATTTAAGGCTACTACATCTTGGCTCCCAATTAAACTAATATTCTTTGCCATACACACCTCGATGTAACATATAAATTGCTTGTCTGGCTAAGCAGTTTTACAGCTTTATGCACTACCATGTAGCTCAGTAATTATGGAGTTGTATTCAGAGAGCATTTCATAATAAATCCTACTATATCAAATTTCATTTGACCTCAATAAATGTATCAAAGAGCACAAAAATGCAAAATAGAAAATCTTCACACTATATCAGTATTTGTATTCCATATAAAAAAAAATAAGAGCTATGACAGAATCATGTCTGTAAAAATCACATTTTAATTTCCTAGCTCCCTTTACTCTATGCATGCTGCCCTGATTCCAGAAAAGCATCACAGGAAGGTTTTGTCCTGGCTTCTAGGGTATGATTTTATAGGTTGAACTACAGGAATTTTGTTATTTAGAGATCAAAACTAGGATGTATTAACAGAAGTGATCTTTAAGTTCAACCTGGGTCTTTGGCCTCTTTACCAGTATAAAAGGGCTACATTATTTCCCATTTTAGATACAAATCTTTACCAGTAATTCTACCGACCCCAATCCCTTTCCACATTTAAATTCCTAAATCTTCTCTTTAGGCTAAATTCCATATACTGGCTGATGACCCTGTTTGAACAACTTGCAGTGTCCTGTCCCTGTTTCCTCCACAGCCAGGGACATGGTGCAAAATGCTTCTGTGTGGGTCTAAGAGGTTTCATTTACTAACAGTTTTTCTCTAGGGAAAGCCCTAAGATGTGGGTTAATAAAGGGCAAGCAAAAAATAAACACTTTACAGTATTTTTCTGAATTCATTTCTCAGGAAAATCAACTTATAATAAAAAGGTCTTTGTGCAATTACTACCTTGCCAGTGGGGCGTGAAAGAAACTAGCTTTGGGCAGCTATTTCTTCTATTTTAGCTGAGGTAAGCCCGAGTTTTGTACATTAGAGTACAAACTTAGCCTGCTTAAATTGGAGCTGATCCCCTAGTGCCCAAGTCTTGCCTTTAACCCTGAAGAAATGCACTAGGTTTGCTGTTCAACTCCAGCTTGTTGTGACCTGATGCAAATCTGAGATGTCAAAGATAAGGGCACTGTTCTATTTAAGAAAATAAAACACAATATTTTTTTGTAGGTGACTACTGTTTCAGTGTAAGAGTATATCAAAGGAAAGCACTTCATTTCCTTCTAGAAATATGGTCCTAGCATGTATCTAGAACATAGCACAGATGCTGCACACTCAAAGAAGGAAAACAAGAAAGTGAGAAGTCTAGATGTCTTATTTATTTATTATTTCCTCCTTTCATTTTAACGAACATTTATTAAGTTATTATTATGTGCTATGGATCTTGAGAAGCAGCTCAATAAATGGGGGCTGGTTAGCTTGGGATAGAGAAGACACTGGTTATCTTCAAATATGTGAAGGAATGTTACATGGAAGAAAAACCAGATTAAGTCTGAGCAGTTACAAATAATGAGTTATTCGATAATCACTCTGATTAAAGAGGTCACGTGTGCCATTTCCCTGGAGGTAGTCAAGTAAGGGCTGTACACATGTATGTTAAGAATTCTTGGTACGACTCAAAGAGTGTTGCAAGTACCTGGGCTTTAACTCTGCCTCTGAAGCTGGGATCCTGATGTAATTCACCTCTCATCCCAGGGCCTCGGCTCCCTCATCTATAGCAACAAGAGTCTTAACTAGATTTGTGCTGTAGTATAGAGGCCACTAGTCACACGTGGCTACTGAGCACTTGAAATGTGACTAGTCCAAATTGAGATGTGCTGTAAATGTGTAAAATATACACTGGATTTCAAAGACAGATGAAAAAACGGAATATAAACTTTCTCGTTAATAGTAATGGAATTGATTACATGTTGAAATGATAATATTTTAGATATGTCGGGTTAAATAAAATAAGTTAGTAAAATTAAAAACATCTTCGAAGGATATACATAACTAAAAACCTGATTAGACAATGACCTACAGAGCCTTTTTGACTTTATAATTCTATGATTGTTTAAAAGTCAACACTAGAAAGATAATGTGATATAACCATTCCTTTATTCATTCAACACACATTTAATCAGAATCTACTCTGCCTACAAAGGTTCTGTTGTCAAACAAATATAAGCTTAAATCTATACACTGCCACTCCATTAGCTGTGTGATCTTGAACACTTACCGAACCTTTCTGAGTCTATTCCCTTATGTAAAAACCAAAGCTAATGATATCACCTTACAAGGTTATTGTGAGGATTAAATAGACAAGAAAAGTAACACTTATGGCACAGTGACTGGCACATTATAGGCACATAACACTCAATAAATGTTAGATACTTGCTCTTTTTTTCATATGGTTTGAATATTCAGTACTAGAAAATTGAAGTAATACATCTTACTCATAACTCTAGTTCAGAAAAGAAAACATGAGCCAACTAAATAATTAGGTTTGGCAGGCAGAGGCTTGTCATGTTCTTAGCGGATATCATGTCTCACAGAACATTATCTCATCCCGAGTATCTAGAAAATCATGAAAAAGAAGAGGTGGGATTACAAGGATCATGAAGATATAATTTGGGATTTTTAGTGTTATATTTTTCTGTTTTAGTGTTATATTTTTAGTGTTATAAGTGGCATCTTAGAATGAAACATAATTTTATTTTTACATTGGTGCTCAAGCTCTTCAGATCATGAGAACAATGGCAATTAGGTATCAGACCTTAATTCTTGAATATTGGTGCCTAAAGATACTTTCTTTGTAGCTAGCTAAGTACATGGGATAACTAAGTAAATCATCTAGGGTCGTTTTTAATGCCAAAAACTATAGGTGTTTCATATTAATATATGCTGTAAGAATTTAGGAAAGGTTTTTTTTTTTTCCTATCCATTACCCTCCACAAGGTAGGATATGTTAGACATTTTCGATGCTGTTAACTCAGAGGCAGTTTCAACAAGTTATAGGTCAAAGTAAAAATGAAGGGACAGAAGACATAGTAAGAGAAATGGAAATGATAGACTTGTAGAGGTGGAATGGAGTTTAGAGCTGATCTAACCTAGTAGTTCTCAAAGTGTGGTCCCTGACCAGTGACATCAGCAACACCTAAAAACCTTAAAAAAAACAAATCATCAGGCTCCATCCCAGACCTATAAATTAGAAATTCTGGGGGTTGAGCCTAACTATCTAAAATTTAGAGTGTACTTCAGAACAGTGATGCTCTAGCTTTAGTGTGCATCAGAATCTGGAGGAGGGTTAAAACAGAGATTGCTCGACCCTGCTTCAGAGTCTCTGGACTGGTAGCTCTGAAGTGGGGGGCCTGAGAATGTACTTTTCTAACAAGTCCCCTGGTGAAGCTGGTGCTGCTGGTCCAGGGACCATTCTTTGAGAATCACTAATCTAAATCAAACTCCCAATTTACACATAGGGGAACAGGTGGCTAGAGTAGGTAAAAGATATAAGCCTGAGGTCACACTACTTATGACAGAGTTGGATCTAAAGTCCAGAACTGCTAATTGCCCTATCCAGTGCTTTTTCCATTACATGACATGAACTTTAGTGATAGAAAAAAAGGAAATCACATGAGTACACTTTGTTGCTGGAGAAAATGTGGAGGTCTGCAACTGAAAATAATTTTATATTTCATAAGTGTATTGTTGCAGATGACTCTAAAGTACAGATATTATGTTGTTCAGTTTCAGTTTCTTCTCTCTTATTTTGCACGCAGAACAATTTGATCTCAAATCTATTGTCATTAATTCCAATAATTTGCTGCAATTCATTCATTGGCAATGATCATTTATCTCTAAATGATAAAACTGTCCTTAGCTTATTTTAAATAAAACGATTACAAATTCAAAATGCCCTTTATTAAACACAGGACAAAATATCCAGTAGCCAATCAGAATCTAGGCTGAGAAAAGGTGATATACAGTTCCTTTCTAGTTCTAATTACAGAAGAAATAAGAATGATGATGAGGCTGATGATGATGATGATGATGATAACAGCAGCTAATATTTTCCAGTGTTTCTAATATGTCAAGCACTGGAAAAGTGATTTACATGCTCTAAACTCTATAACATACTTATTCTTACTATTAATATTCTCATTCATTTAATGGGAAAGACAAAAGCGTGAGAAGTTAAGTAACTTGGTCAATTAAAAAGTGGTAAAGCAGGGATCCAAGTCCCAGTGAACCAGGCTCAGAGTCTATACTTTTAAAGTACCATATTATATTAAACATAAAGTTGTCTTTTGCCAAACAGATCTATATGAAGTAAAGAATATAATTCTTTGTGTAATTATTTGACTGAAAGTTTTATAACTATAACTGTAAATGTACATGCAGTTGTAATAATACAGAGATCCCCTATACGCTTTGCTCGGTTTCCGCCAATGGTAACATCTTGGAACACTAGAGTACAATATCGAAACTGGGGTATTGACATTGGTACAAGTCAACAACTTCATTCTGATTTCCTCAGAGTGATACTACTTTCAAGAAATTATGTGACTTAAAAATTAGCAAGGATAATGGAGGTCTATGAAAACATTCAAGTAACACCTTTTATAGAAAGCTCATCAATATTACCCGGTACACATACAGTCATTCACTGCACAATGACGTTTCAGTCAATGACAGACCACATATACAACAGTGGCCCCATAACATTATAACAGAACCCCAAATTTCCTATTGCCTAGTGACATGGCAGCCACTATAACATCTAGCACGATGCATTACTCGTGTTTGTGGTGATGCTAGTGTAAACAAATCTGCGCTGCTGGCCATATAAAAGTATAGCACATACAATTACAGTAGTGTGCTATACCACCTAGGTTTGGGTAAGTACATTCTACTATGCTCGCACAACATCACCTAACAACGCATTTCTCAGAACATATGCCAGTCATTAAGCAGTGCATGATTGTAGTCTAAGTGGAAAGCATGAATTAAAGCAACAATTTCCCTCTTTCATAGCTTTCCATTTGTTGTACTTACTAGAATATTATTGGTTAAAAGTGGGACAGAAATGGAAAGCGAAGCAAGATAATGGGGAGAGATAAGGAAAGAGGGCTTGGCGGCCACATGAGAATCACATAAGCATCCAAAATATTTTCTTCCTATGGAAATCGTGAATTAAGTTCACTGGACTGAGTGTCAGTGCTTACAGCAGATAAAGAATTCTGAAGACAGAGAAAAGCCCCACTGCCTTTCCTTTTCCTTCCTATCATCTTATTTCCCCATTTGGTGACATGCCAGGAAAGGCAGTCACATTGGAAACAGCAACATCCAGAAACATTTTACTAAAGAATAAAAAAATAATAGAATTCCCCTCACTCCATCACAGAATAACCAGCCTCCACATGTCTTTTCCAAGAAGTTAACAAAATTTCAAATAGCTTCTCTTTTTCTTGAAAGTGCAGCTTTTCCTTAGCATACATTCAAAGATGCTTTAATTATCTTATAGGTAAAGAGGTAAAGCTGCTTTTGTTAATGCAAAGAGTAAAACTTGATGTGGCCAAAAATATATTTCTGAGTATGAAACTGCATTATTTTTATTGCTTGGAAGTCAGCACTAGCTGACTAGATATGTAATTTGAATGACTAATGAGAAATCAGGAACCCATCGTAGCTGAAACTCAGTCAGTGTGTCATGAAAGAAACACACTGTCTATTAATTCTAAACTTCCACAATCCCTCACCAAATCGGTTCCTTCTTGGAGAGGGTGGGAAACACATTCTTGATCAAATAGGGTACATGCCTGGAAATTTTAATTGCTCAAGTGTTCCTTACATAGTTCAGACAGTCAAGACAGCAACAGATGCATGTGAAACACTTAGGTTCTGTCTTTTCCTATTCGTAAAACAGCATTGTTGTATCAACACTTATCCCCTTTGTTTTCTCTGTGCTAAGTTGTTGATGATGCCATTTTTTGCCATCTGCCCCAGAGCTTCATTAAAGATACATGAATGGGCTAACTGGCCTGATATCTTGTGAGGAACAGGTGCTATTGTTTGTCCCTGAAGACTTGCACTAAAGATATGACTCAGAATACTTGAGAAAGAGCATCTGCAGCAGTCAGTCAGAGAGCAACTTGGCAGAGACCTGGCTACGTGCTAATATGCAAACAGAGTGACACCCAGGGGGGCTCATTTTCTCTTTCATGAAGATTATTTGAGACTTTTTTAGTGATGGGAAATAAGAATTTGTATTGAAAATCATGAGAATATTAATGTCTATTATTCAGTTAAAGACAGAGAGCAAATGAAGATCTTTTAATGCTTTATTGCTAGAAAATTATTCCTCACATGGTTTAATTGGAGAAAGAATCTTTAATCTGTTGGAAGGAAAGTATCCTATGCTTGTAAATAATGTCTGAGAGAGGAAAAAATAAAGATAGAAAATAGAGTGAGAAAAAATGATCTGAGTGGAAGAGGTGGGGCATACAGACAGAAAGAGTGGGGAGGAGAGGGGAATTTTCTTAATGGCCACATTCTTTATTGCGAAGAATAACTGAGTCATTTGCATAAAGTGTTACCACTGTAAAAACTGCAGTGCCTAAAGTGAAAGAGATAAAGTCCCCAGAAATCTTACATGAAAAGCATCAGGGTCAGGAGGTGTTTTCTTACTGCCGAAAAAAAAATGCATGCAGAACTCTATGGACCTAAGTTAATGCTGGAGAGTTTGGAAGAAAAGGGTCTCATTTGAAAGGATAATTAGTGCCTTTAACAGAAACCATTTTAGTTTCAAATCTTTTTGTTATTGTTGTTAAAATCTGTCTAAAATGTTAAGACCCCTAGAAAGCATACTGTAACGCTCAACATATCAAACTTCTCTTGGTTGATGATAGTCTGAAGTACGCAAAGGAGATTATATATATGTGTTAGCTGAACATTCACTAATTGTTTCAAATCATTAATTTTCTCTCCCCAAGCAAAGCGTCCTGAATGGCTCGTGCCATTTACATGTCCATATACCCCACTTCCTTTATCCTAGGGCTAAGAACACAGTAGGAATTTTGTGTCAACTGATGAATGTGAGAACCATCTATGACCTAAGAACTCATTTTCTGAGCACCAGTTTCCATAGCGTAGTATCGTTAATGCAACTGCAAAAGGTATAGAACTTAGCTGTTCTCATTCCAGGAGAGAATTTAAGAAAGACTTAAATACATCTTGATATCACATTTGCTTTTTATTTGTCTTATTTAGCAAATCTCTGGCTGGCTACAGCTAATGGAAGATAGCAAAGCCTTCCTTGTAGAGAGTCTAGATAGCTCTAGCAGGAAAATAAAGTAAAATTTTTAAGGAGGCAATTCTGGGATACAAATTTTCTAAATTATTTGAGAACATGGAATACTATCTTCCCAGATGTTTCTCACCAACATCTAATAGACACACATTGTACAAATAACGTTGCTGCATCCAGAAGAGGATATTACTTTGTTTTTGTTTGTTTGTTTATGGCAGGATTCCTCATCCCTCTCTCCTACTCACTCGCCCTTCCACCCCTCACTCAAGGTTAATGTACGAACACCATTGTTACCATTCACCTTTATTATAACGCAGTTTCTAGAACTGGCACACTATTGCCACCACTCTTTTCCAAATCCTCGCTAAAGAGCCAAGAAAACTCCTGAAAAGGTAGAACAAACTTAAAACATTACAGTTTAAAGGCATTCTTTAAAAAGTCAGGTTTTTATCTTTCAAAGTCATATGTTTTAGTTTGAACATTAATAAAGAGCTAACTTTGTACACATGATACATTTTTCTGTATGTATATTGTACTTTAATGAAAAATTAATTTAAAGAAAATAATCCCAGTAGTTCACTTATCTTTACTAATTTGCATTATTATATATTTAATAGAAAATCTAAAATATTCACAAGGGAAATGGAAAAGACACATTTCGTCCCTAGCTTTCCTATGTCCCTACTTTCACTACTAAGAGTATAATGCATGCAAACAAAAGCAATTCTCTTTATTAGGTTGGTCTTTAAGATAGTTGCTTCAATCCACTTCATAGTCTAGTACTTTCTAGCTCCCTTCCTTGGTCACACAGGAGAGAGACAATCATTCAGAGTAAGAGCACAATGACTTAATCTATCAAGTCAATAGCACATATTTTAAAAATCTTCTTTAGGTATATATTCAGAGAGAAACGTTAGCCAATGCTGACCTTTGTATTAACCCTTCTTTTTATATTCTCAGCATACTGTATATATCCACTCTATTGGCATTTTCTTTTTTTTTTCCTATTTGCATTTTCTAAAATGGGCAAATATCTCATTAATCTATCACAATCATTAGTAATCAAATATCATTATTTTATCTCTCATTCATTTGTACATGTTTAAATATTGAATTTTCAAAAAAAGAACATGGATTTAGCACTAATATAATTGTACTTCCTAGTATCTCTTACTTATTTATCCACTTACTCCCTGAAATAAAAAGCTCCACACATATAAAATGACCTCTTTGGCTCCCAAAAAACCAATGACCCCATGAGGGAAGTCAATAGTGCCTGTCTTCATTCAAATATTCAATAGCCATTTATTGCGCACCTAGCACTATTTGCTTGGTACCATGCTAGGCATAGTTATATAAAGATACCTTAGGCTTAGAGAAGTCCATAGCTTTAGTTTATCAGGTAGTTGTATTAGGTTTTTCTTCACTTACATACTACTATAAATCATCCAGTTTGTCAGCTTACTTTGGGATAGGGTCAATAAAGAAAAGATTTGCTTAAAAAGAAAACTAAATTATAACAAAAATTCCATTAGGTGTCTTTCCATAGTCTTACGGACTATAACTTTCCAAAATTTTTAGAGTATTTGTGAGGACAAAAGTCAGATTACTTAATAAAATGGATGATAAATGTTAATTAAGTGTGTTTAAATTATCTTACTATGTTTTAAGAAACTCTCACCAGGAGGGAAGTAGAATATCCTGGCCATAAAGAAATTAATAAAACATGTTATGCAAAAGTAAAATTTATGATTCATTTGGAATTAGATATCTACCACCTTTTCAATCCATACAAATGCATAATCTTGTCAATTAAATATTATTGTTAAGGTCTAGTAGTATGTTAAAATCACTTTAAAGTGCAACTAAGGAAAATTCATGTGTGTTTATTACTCCTTAAGGATCTATTAGTGGGTATTTTATTCAGATTCGTGCTGTAAAATCTGCATAAACTCAGCATATTGTTATCCCCATGTGTGCATTTGTTTGGTTAAAGCAGAACAGCAAATCTCAATTTTTGCAACTTCTGGAAAAGTCAAGAGAACTAAAACAGTCCTAATTTTAATCAGATACAAACAGTTATCACTACAGAAGTGAAGAGTTGACTATTATGCAAATAGTCACAGTTAGTGGTCACCAGGCCATCACAGAAGACTGAGCTAGTCAATTACTTTGATATTTCCAAAGACTAGTGAAGATGAATGTTTCTTGTTCTACCCTGTCTTATTTCCATAGAAGTATGAAACATATTAGAGACTAACGATTGTTGTTCTCAAATGAAAACCCCATTAAGTATACAATTATCAAAGTGTTTTGCCAAGATGAAAATTAATTTTTTTAAATTTTGTATAAATGTTGTATAAATATGGTAACATTTGTGAAGAAGTAGCATTCCTTTCTTTGTAACAACCAAATTCAATATAAACCTTTCATAAACTTTTGACCTGTAATAAAGGCAATCTGGCTTTTACCCCTGAAGTATTTTATATAAGCTTATTCTGTTAGCAATGACCAGAGTTCAATTATTAAATTCCTCCTTCAGAAATGCAGGTTTACATCTCAGAATACAGGTCTTGTTAAAATTATGCACAAGCAACTTAAAGGCAGGGACTTTGTATCTCCTCGGGGCTTAGTAAAAGTCTCTTACATAGAATAAGGACTCAACAAATATTTGTTACATAAATACATTAAAGAACTTTCAGTCTATGCTGTTTAAAAACTAAGCTACAAAAATCCTGATGATTTTTTAAATCTTCTGAATCAATTTAAAGTATTTTCATCACTTACAATCCTCAAATTGAGGTAATGGAAATATACATCTTCTCCAAGATACTTCATCATAGTAATCTTTCCTTTTGGCATTTTATGGTCTACCTTTGAAATCTATTAGTTGGTATGAAAATACACAAATTGACTTTATTAATTTATCTGAAGATATTTTTTAATGACTGAGCTCTTCTAGTACATCTGTTGAAATTCTCCTATAGTACAATTCAGAGATGCCTCTAAATTTCTTTAATAATTTCATCGCCTTCAATTATAATCCTTACTGACAGAAATAATAAGCTGTTCTCATTGGAAGAGCCAAAAATACAGTTTTCTAACATAGTAATTAAAAAATGTTTGTTATATCGCACTAAGTTGGTAATATAATATAGAATGAGTGAAGAAAAATATTTAAGCATCAGCTATTGTGGAGAACAGAAGCAGTTTCATCTTAAGCTAGAATGCCTGAGAAACATACTGTGGGAGTTCTAAATAGAACATAAGATGTCTATCTAGGCAACTAACATCTAGGGCTCAATTATGGCAAACTGACCCACCCTGGAAGTATCAATGAAAGATGGTACCTATACATGTGATTTGGAGTTAGGGATTGGGGTGTTTTGCAGAGAGGTAAACTAAAGTGATCTTTATAAGAAATGAGTAATGAGTAAAGGCATAAATAGTGACTCTAGCCACAAATCAAATAGCCTTCAGGTTTTCACTCTTTATCATATTCTAGTATTTTTAGAGCAAAAAGTCAATAACACACAATTTTAATGTCATTTTGGAATGTCACCTACAACTCCTGCTCCATCCTCAGCATGCACACCTACTTATACATATGCACACTTTCTCATTCACATAGACACACTTGTATACTTGCTATCCCCAACTAAAATGCACATGAATGTTCAACACTGAAGATAATCATAAGTATAAGCTAACATGTTGATTTTAAGAGTAATTTTCTTTATTTTTGTATTTTTATTTAGTACTATGTTCATATTAAATAATTTAGACACATAAAGAAATGTTCCCACCAAAATAAGATCCAAACTCCCTGGCATAGGCTGGCAGTGAAATCTCTCCCCAAGATATTCTTAACATACTCCGTCAAGCCTTGTTTTCTACTACCCTTTTTCATTTTTCTACTCTTGCTTTCAATAGCCTCTAAGTCTTTGTTCATTCCACTTTTCTCACCATACAGAATGATCTTTCTTCTCTTTTTTTCCCTTTCCAAACCTGACCTGCCCTTCAAGGTTCAGCTCAAATTCAACCCCTCCCTAAAACTTCCCAGAGTACAAAGATTTTCCCATCAAAATTTACATTGTACATACTGTGTTGAATTATTTAATGGTTTTCATTGCAGGTAGACTCTTAACATGCTACTAGGAAAGTATCTCTAAATATGAAGGACAAAAAGTAATTGTCTGACTGATTGATTGATTGATTGACTGAAACATAACCTATCCAGTGATTCCATATGAGGCAAAAAACTACAATCCTTTCAAATGCCGGTACTCTTTTATGTCTATAAGGGAGAAGAATATGAGATATTAAAATCTCTACTGCATTGCTGTAATTCTTTCCCCCAAATATTATGTCTTTTAATAAAATTTTAGGAAGCAGAGAAGCTTATTGACAGAAACAAAAAATGTAAATCCCTAATTCAGACTCTGTGTGAGAAAAATAGAAATATTTAAAATAATTCAAGCTACCTGCCAACTTACCTATGGGGGGAAAAATCAACTGTTACTGAAGATCAGAAAAGTAGAAAATTTAATATATACAAACTGGCTAAAACCCTGGTTAAATTAAATTTTTCTTGCTTTTTTTTGTTAGTCGAGACTAATGTCATATTTGCCAAATGAAATTGGAATTTACAATACGGAGTCATATGCTGCAGCAATTCACCTCTCGTAAAACTCTTTGCTATTACAAAGAACTATAGGTCAGTAGCATCATTTAAGACAGAGACAGATGATTACTAGACTTATCATGGTGATCACTTCATGAGGAATAGAAATGTCTAATCACTATGCTGTATACCTGAAACTAATATAATAATGTATGTCATCTGTAAATAGAAAATAAATTAATTTCTTGAAAAATAAATAAAAATAAATTAATTATTTAAAAACTAATTAGGAATAACTCATGCAATCACAGCTGAAAAAGAATAGCAACTGAAGCCCAAAAAGAAATAGAAAGATACGCTGGTCCACTTAGGCCAACAGAAAAAAATAACCAGAATTCAAAGTAGGAAATTAATACATTGAATTTTCCACATGTTCTTAAAGTAAGAAATCCTACTTAGATATTCTAATATTCCTTTATCCTCTACTTTAACATATTAATTTTTTACCATACTTCATCTAAAATACAGTATTACATAGCCCTTAATGACAATTCTTAATGGTAGGCAAATAAAGAAGAAAGGAGCACTCACATCATAAAGGTAAGCACAGTATAAAATTTTAGCGATTTTTCTGTACCACCACCAAAGAAAAGGTAGTATTAGGTTTGTCCTAATTACATTAGCTTTTGAAAAGAGACATGAAGATAAGAGAAGATAAATGAAAAGAGACACGAGAGGAAAGAAAAGGAAAATATTAAAGGAAAGATAAAGAAAGTAAAGAAGAAAGAGGAGAAAGCAAAAAGGCAAGAAAGGATATCATGCACTAAAAAATAAAAAATAGTATTGTCTTTATTATCCACAATTTTGACCTGATTACTGCCTACTCTGCCTTTCACACTTCAACAGATGTAAACTCCAAACCCTAGTGTTATACTCGCCTTACAAATATTTTGTAAAGATAAAATGATAGATGTAAATGCTCCTTGCAAAATGAAAACTGCAATAAAAACTTTAACTAAACTTGTAATTTTAAAAATTTTAATTAAATGAAGATGCTTACATCCATTGTTAAACTTGAGAACTCATGAACTACTAGAAATTATAATTTAAGCTGACAAGTGAAAAGCTGTGGATTTAGGTTGCTGACCAAGTTAGTATAAATGCAAAGACCAGTCTATGGGTGTGGCCTACCATCCGCCAATCATGACTTGAGAGGCAGGAAACTCAGAATAATATTATAATAACTTAACCAATTGTAGAGATAGATATTTTCTCCAAGCCAACTCCACAAATTTTGAGTAAGTTCAACTTAACCTTGTAAATTTCTATGGGTAAGAGAGCCAAAGAGAGAAAGAAAATACCTGCTTCCGCGACCCTCCCAAAAAAGGAAAAAGAAAGAAAAAGATATGTCCCATGATATGTTCCTCACATGGTTTGCACTAACTCTTGAATTTCTAAAAATGTAGTTATAAATTTGTGAACAGGCATTTTCCATTACCCTATTAGCAGATCCACAATGATCTAGAATCATGATGATCAAAACTACAGACATTTATTTTTACTTCCACATGACAATTCCCAAATATAAATGACACCAAGCCCAGCATTGATTCTCATTAACTCTTTTTAATTTAACTGTATTTAACTATTAAAAAAGTTCAGATTATCTCTTTTAAAAGTACACTAGAATTGTAGTTTCCATGGTAGAATAAGGAGTTGAATCCATATAGAAATTATCAGCCAATAACAATAGGTCTTTGTCCAGCTGTGACTACTTCCCTTCTCTACAACCAGTCTTTATCTGGTTCAGGAAATGCCTGTTTTAACTGACAGGTAGGAGATTAAATCTACAGCTGCTGAAATACAATCTCAGCTCTGTTAGATAGGCTTTCATTGAAAAGCACTACAAACACATAATTTGTTTATGTTGTACCAGCAATCTCTGACAAAGCAGACTGTCTAGCTGAGACAAATGTGGTTAAACCCATTTATTGTATTATTTCTGCTACACAGAACAAGCTCTTAAAACACAGAAACTAGACAAGGCACAAAGCTCTAGCTGTCTAAAGAAATCAAGAATAGATGACTTCTTGTTACACTAGCCCCTTTTACACAGAAAGCATGTTCTTCCCTGGAAAGCATCTATTCCAATTTCTCTTTTAAGTGGGTGGTTCAATTATGTTTATGCTTTCAGTTTTTAAAGTTTCTTTTGTTCCTTCCAGCATAAACAGGCATAAAATCACCTAATCACTGACTATCTCCAGGTTTAAGAACAAGATGAATATTTATAGCAAGTGCTATATCACCCCCTCAAAAAAAAAAATACCCATAATAATAAATTTTAATGACAATCCATCCTCTTCAATATTTATTGCAAATTTTTATAATGTTTTTTGATTCTTTTATTTCACTCGATCGAAAAATAGCTTTCAACTTATAAATAATATAAATAGTAGTTTCTTTGAAATTTAGGAGTTGAACAGAGATACTAATTTTATAAAATAAATGTGAAAGGGGGGAGGTTTTAACAACAGCAACAATGAAAGCTGCTAGTTAAGTGACCATACACTACTTGCTCCAATTTAGCAATAGGAAGTACAAATAAAAAATTATTGTTTTATATCTAAAATCTATACTTGAGGTACACTTACTCAACTTTAACTAGCATTCTGAGTACACTGTACATACATAAACTGCAAAGTTAGTAATAACTAAAGTCTTTATCTACCTTTACTAAATCGTAAAACTTATGATCAATAAAATGAAACAACAGATGGTACACAATATGGTTTTAAAAATAAGAAAACAGATGCTGTAACTCACACTTGTCAAAATTTTTTAGGAAGAATAGCATAATAAACACAAAGATTATAAAACTGTATTTGAAACTGCATTTAAAACTGCATTTGGCCAATAGAATCATGGTTAGCCACTCTCAAACATGTCACCATTTCCTAAAACCTTTTTTAATTTTTCCTTAATCATTATCATAAAACGGGAAAGTGAGAAAATAATCTTCCAACTTGGAACATATGTGCCACTTGGAACTCCGAGTTAGTCTTAAAATATAGAAAGTATGCAATAAACTAGCTGAATCCATGGGGTCTCCCTCAAACAGTATGGATAATGAGGAGAATCCATAACAGACATAAACAAACCCAGAAAGATGTCTAGACCCCACATCATTATATATGATATATGCCCAAGATATATGGGTATACATTTGAATGTTCAAGTTCAAACTTGGCTTCTATTAGACTGATTCAGTCACAGCATGGGGTTTCTTTAATAAACAAACCTTACTGTTAGAAAATATTGGGGACTCAAACCATGTATTATGCCCCAGCTAGTTAAAGATGTGGTGCTCTAATGCCTTAAATCCCTTGAAGCTTTCTTTAAACAGACTGTAAATAATAAAGAAAAACTACATCCTAGAAAAAGATGTAGAAGTTTTGGATTTTTGCATTACAAGTTGGGGGCAAATGCTACAGAAAGCTAGCATTTCAACATATGCTCAAGAATTTACATTTCCCATTAAAAAATTAGAAAGGAGTTTAACAATGTGAGCCTTGGTTTTTTATTTCCCATGATTCTTAAGAATGCCGAACGCACTCACATAAAAGACGAAGCCACAGTTATTTATCTCACTACAATATTAAGCTATTTGATAAATACACACATGTATAAAATAAATAAGTTTACCATACTTTAGGACACAGCCCTTTAGAACTAGAATGGCTTTACAAAATCATTCTTCCAATACTTTATTTTAAACATAATTAGAATAAGGTCTAGAGAGGAAAAGTGACTTGTCAAGGTCACAAAACTTGAGGGCTAAGGCAAAGTTAAAAATAAGGTCTTTAGTCTCCAAGTTTATTGATTTCACAAAATCATAAAATGAAAGATTTTCAGGATGGAAAAAGATTTGGAGACTATGTAATCAGATTTGGAGACTGTGTAACCCAGATTTTGACCTGGACAAGGTGCTCTGGTGAGTTTTTTCAGATATACATGTACTTTTTACTTTTTTGTCGAGAACAACTGTTCAGGCCTAACCACAACTATATAGAGGCAAAAACTAAGGCACACAGAGATGATATGACATACCCATGGTGACGTAACTAGCCAAAATCAGCTAAGATTGGAACTAGATCTCCTAACACCCGGTTCAGAAATTTTCATTTTTCCTTTCTAGTTGTCTTTCTATCTCCTTTAAGGTAGAACCTAAATATAAACAAACCTTTTCTGTCTCCAACTTTTGTCTTAATTTTTTTTTCTTAAACATAAATCTACATCATGTGACAGAGGATGAAAGCAAATTTCAATTCTTCTACAAAGACATTCTGGCAACATTTACACACAGTGACTCTAATTATTGCCTCTCTTATTCTTTTTCCTCCACTGCCCAGCCCCAATTTTGTATGCCCGTGACACACATTAGAATCAATCAGGTATTATTCTTATTGTTTTAATGTAGGAGACCATGAACTCCTCTGCAATAGAATCATAACTTCTCATATTCCTTGTAATATACAGAACACAAAGACAGCTTTTAGCAAAATATAAATTGAGCTATTTTGCTGAAGGTCAGGGTACTGGTTTTAAAAAGCATAAAAGCAGAGCGACTAAATAGAATGCAACTGTATATAAAAAGGATAATAAATCATGGCCAAGTGGAGTTTATTTTGGGGATGCAAAGTTGGTTTAACATTTGAAAATCAATAAATATAATTCATTATAATAAGAGAATAAAGTAGCAAAAAAGTGATTATTTCAATAGATGCAGAAAAAGTATTTGAAAAAATTTAACACCCATTCAAGATAAAAACTTTCAGCAAACTTGAATAGACAGGAACTTCCTCAATATGATTAAAGGTATATTTGAAAAACTTACAGCCAACGTCATAATCACTGGTGAAAATCTCCATGCTTTCTACCTAAGACCTAGAACAGATAAGAATGTCTACTCTCAGCGCTTCTATTCAATACTGTACTGGATTTCTTAGCCAGTGCTGAAGCAAAGGAAAAGAAACAAAATGCACACAGTTTGAAAAGAAAGTAATGCAATTGTTTTTAGCTGCAGAAAACATGATCATGTCCATAGAAAATCTTAAGAAATCTTAAAAAAAAAAAATTACCAGAACTAATAAGTAAATCAATCAAAGTCATAACATACAAGGTCAATAACAAAAATCAGTTGCCTTTCTAAATGATAGACATACTAGAATAAACAACTAGAAAAAAGAAAATTTTAAAAACCCCACTTACCATTAGCATAAAAAATAAAAACAGAACACAAAAACATGAACCAGCAAAGAAAAAAATGATAAAATGTCACCCAAATTATAAACCTTGCTTGTTGAAAGTGACAGTTAAAGAGACAAAAAACAAGCCACAAACTGAGAGAAAATATATGCAAAAGAAAATAAGGGACTTTCTATCCAGAGTATTTAAAAAAAAAGACTGTTACAATTCAATAAATGAGATAAACAAGTTGATGAATGGTAGTTAATAGATAATGTACACACGAAAATATATAAATGACCAATAAGTACAGAAGATGATTCTCAACATCACCAGTCATCAGACAAATGAGTATCAAAACCACAATGACATACCCCTAAAACCCATTAGAATGGTTACGATTTTAAAGATTAATAATACCAAGTAATGATGAGGATGCAGAGCAATTAGAACTCTCATATATCACTGGTGGGAATTAAAAATGATGCAGGCAATTTCTTATAAAATTAAACATACAATTTTCATACAGTTCAGCAATCAATACACTCAGATATATACACAATAAAAATGAAAACATATGTCTTAAAAAGACTTGGAACATTATTCATAATATCAACTGAAATCAATCCCACGTCTATTAATTGGAGGATGGCTAAACAAATCCTGATATAGCCATTCTGTGGAATACTACTTAGCAATATAAAGGAATTTAATATTGATAGACTCAGTAACGTGAAAGAATTAAAAAATCATGCTAAATAAAAGAAATTGGGCATAAAATGGTATGAACTGTATGATTCCATTTATATGAAATTCTAGAAAAGGTAAAATTATAATGACAGAAAGCACATCACTGAAATGGACCCAGGTGTCTCGAGAGGATCTGAGTGCAAAAGGGACATGAGGAAATTTTTCAAGACAAAAAAATTATATATAGCTGAATGTAATTTCCAGAATTTATCAAACACTTAAATTTTTTATTACATATAATATACACATAAATAAAGTAGGAAAAAAATTTTTCAAAACTGGGAAACTTTTAAACTGTCCTGTGAAGTAATTATTCATTATCCATTTTATAGATGAGATTACTAAAATTAAGAAAGATAAAGTAAATTACCCAACACCATTGCTAGTAAGTGGCAGAGCAAGAATTCAAACGTGTACCTTCTGCAGCTCGTGTTCTTTCCAAAATGATAAGGGCTTTCCTTTGGGAGTAAAGAATATTAACAACATTCTTGGGGGAAAGGAAAAGAAAAAGGGTTCCATTGGAAAGTCTGGGCTCAAACTGTAGTCCTACTAAATTATCACGTTGCCTGGTTTTTGTTTTGTTTTGTTTGTTTTGTTTCATTTACACTAACTTGTTAAAATGACAGCCTTGTTCCACCTGCTCTTCTAAAGAAAAGCAATTTATAACACAAGGACATCCAAATTCACCGAGCAGCCCAATTCCTTAGTCCCAGGAACTGATCTCTCAAAATTGCATGTACTAGCATATAGATCAAAGAAGCAGGAGTACACAGATTTCTGTTATTTTTTAAAACACTATTTCAACAACAAAAAAAAATAGTGTACAGTGCATTATTTCATTCAGAGGTAGTTAAGTTATGGTAGAATAAGCCGTGGGATATGTTAATTTTAAGTTAAAAGATCTAGGTTGGAGTCAATAATGTAACAAATTGTTTAACTTTAGTTTTTTCCTCATTAAAAGAGGTATAACTATCTCACAAGGTTGTTTTGAAGATAAAATGATGTAAACTGCTTAGCACTTAGTAAACAGTATCCACTGATTTCAAATTTGATCATTTTAAACTAGTTCAGTGCTCTCTTAAAGAGACACATCTCCTTTTGGAGAGCATTTCAGAATCTTGGTGGGGGGAATGGGGGATGTCTATGTGTTTGTATGTGCTCTCCATTATATATGTTCTCCCCCACTCCCAGATTCATTATGCCTTGAGGGAAAGAGTGACCTGCCCCATTGCTACTGTTATTTCCCTAGAATGATACACAAGACTTGAGAATCATCAAAGCACATTTATGAAGAATAGGTAAGAGAAAAGGCTCTGAGAAACACAGGTGGGTCTATCTTATCATGAAGGTTTTCTGCAGGAAGAATGAGTAAATAAGGATCTTGCAAAGCAGTAAGAACAATATTTTCACTGAAATAACTAAAGAAGGTAAATAGGAGAGATTCTGAATTGTTTTTATCAGGCACAAAACTAAGAGATACAGACTGAAGAAGATCTAATGACAGGTTAATCTAATTTGATTCTCATGACATTATGACATTACCATGCTGTTATATTGCTCTAAGCCACTATGGTAATTGCGTGGGTGATGATAATGATGATAATAATGATAAGAGTAATAATAGTAATAATGTAATACTGATACAGCACTTGCAACGTGCCAGGCACTTTTCTAAGTGCTTTACATTCATGACCCCATTTAATTCTCAAAACGTCTTCATGAGGTAGGTACTATTATTTTGTTCATTTTATAGATGAAGCACAAAGAAACTTAGTAGCTTGCCTCAAGATCAGGCAGCCAATAAGTAGAGGGACCTGGTACTCTATTTCCAGAGTTCTGCTCTTAACCAATGCTCCATACTGACTAATGAGGCAGAGATTTTCAAGGCTGGTACCTCAGGCCACATTGCGGGAATAAAGATAGTAAAAAACAAAAAACAAAAAACAAAAAAAAAGGAGAGGGGAATTCGAGAGAAGTAAGGAGAGCCTTAAGAATTTCTTAGAGAGGGCAGTTTGAAATAGTATGCTGTAAACCAAATTTTATCAACATAAATTTGTGATTCTGGTTTTACTCTACAGTATGGAAAACAAAGAAGAGCAACGTGGCTCATGCGAGACGTGACTGACTTTGTGCTCCCTCTGCCTGGGAAAAACTTACACATATTTAAAGTAAAAATATGCACCTTGGAAGATAGAATAATTTTCTGTGTCACCGTTTAGCCTAAGTGGAAATTTCTGTAATGTTAAAAAATAGTATGAGGTTATTTTTATTTATCTAGAGGGCACCATGGGTTTTAAAAGGTTAAGAAATACTGGATAATAAAAATTCCACTGTTTAGGCTGAAATACTGGTTCTTCTATCTTTTGAATCAGTAAATCTTAATTTCCTTATATATAAATGAGAAAATAATATTTCTATTGTTTACCTTAAGGAATCATGGTGAAAACTACTTAACAGATGTGGAAATTACTTGAAAAACATGAATTACTATACAAATGTACATTATTTCCTCTACATTTACTCTCTGTAAATACAAGTGAATGGATGTATATTTACATTATTACCTGTAAGCCAGGAAATTTTTTATTTGGGGTTTTAGCATAGTTCTAGATATAGAATTGTTTCTAGTAAAGCAGCTTAAGAAATAAGACTTAGGACTTCTTGAAGACCTACTACATTCCAGAAAATGTATGCTAGATACTTTCACATTTTATCCCAATTAATCCACACAACAACAGAATTTAGTAATATATCATTATGCCATTTTATCAATTCGGAAAGGTTAAGCCCACAGAGTTGTAGATTGACAAAGCCAGAATTCAAAATCAAGTGATTCTGATGCCTTTTTACCACAATGCTTTTCAATATAAAGGGAGATTAAGATTTAAGCAGCCAAGCAGCTACTAGTAACTGGAATATTTCTGTGGTTGTTAATATCTTTCTAACTTTCTAAAATTTGAGAAGATCCCATTGTTGATTAAAGTTTAAATCTGGCTCCATCATTACTGGACATTTTATAGTCACTTTTTGGGGGGCCAAGTGGAAGTAATGAAGCAGCTATCTCTTCCAACCTCAATACTCTATTGAAGTACAAGAATAAGCTGTGTTTAATTCTTGATGATGAACCTACATCATCATCTATTGATGATGAATCTCCTGCAGGATACTATTAGAAGTTTATTTTATCAACACTAAAATCCTATCAACAGTGACATTTCTTGATCTCAAAAGCTAAGAATAACATCGATTAAAATGTTTGTAAGGAGTAGCAGTAACCATGCCCTAGGCCCAAGTATCTCACCATTTACAGGGTTCCTCCAAACATGAAGCAAATGCATTCAAATGCAAGTGAAAAGGACATACAAATGAATCAATACTGTGTTCTTTTAAAGAATTCTTTGTCAGAAACTTCTAAGTATCACTGAAATCACAGTGTTTAGCTAACCATCACAGTGACCACCACTTTCTGTTCTTAAACTATTTGAATCAAAGTTAATTCTCATTTTTCATATTCAAAGTATTTTATTTTTAATTTTAAATAATTTCAAATTTACAGAAAAGATCTGAGAGCATTATAAAGAACTGTAAAATACCTTTCAAAGACCCTACTGAAGTTTTTCCAACTGTCCCAATACATCCTGTATAGCAATAAGAGCCAATCCAGGATCATGTGTTGTCATGTCTCTTTAATATCTTTCAATCTGGAGCCATTATTCAGCTCCTCGGGGAACTTTATTGCTTAACAGTACTGAAGATTTCAAGTCAGTTAGTTTGCAGACTGTCCCTAAAACTTTTTAAATGTTTCCTTATGATTAGATTTGGATTATGCATCTTAGGCAGACACATCACAGAAGTGATGATATGCTTTTCTCACTGCATCCTATAAAGGATAGGTAAAAGGATATTGATTTGTCCCATTAATGTCACCTGAGTAATGTGGTATCTGTCTGGTTTCCCCTCATACTGTTCTACTTTTCTCCTTTGTAATTTCCTAGGTACGGTATGGGGAGATACTTTGAGATTATATAAAATCCTATTCCTCATCCAACTCTCATCTATTAGTTTTAGCATCTCTTCATGTTTCTTATTTGAATTCATTATTACTATGATGGTGGCTATGTGGTGATTTTCTTTCCATAATTTCTTATACATTTTTTTAATTGGCACTCTACTATAAGGAAGAGCTTTCTCTTTTGTCTTTCATTTTTTAATTTACATATATATATATTTCACTGTGGGTTTGTAGATTCTTATTGTATTAAATGGAATATATCTATTGTTATTTTTTTGTGTTGTTTTGAGTCTTACTTTGTGCTAGATAAAGCAGGTTGCCCCTTTGGGCTGAATTTTGTATCCTTTTTTAAATCCCTATAATTCTTTAAGTCCTTCTTTACTTTCTGTAATAATAAAAAGTTTTAGACTTATCCAGTATTTTCCCTGCTTCAGACTGTACTTAGAAGAATAATATTTAGAAGCCAAGGTCTGGGTGCAAGATGTGTTCATAACTGCTGGATTTTAATTTTCTCCTATGTCCTTTCAGACAGAGCTTAGAAATGTATTTGTGTATATGTTACACATATACACATTTATACTTATACTCACTTCTATATATCTAGATAGATCTATGTCTATATACTGATGTAGATATATATATATATATATATATATATATATATATAACCATGAAATCACAATTCATTACCACAGACTTTATTCCCTCTTCCTCTCTTCCATATTTATAACTGTCTTTTCTAAAAAGAAGAAATTAAAACTCTATCAAAATTCCATGGACTTTTTTTTTAACAGAAATAAACAGAAATAGAAAAAACAATAGTAAAATTTGTATGAAATGACAAAAGACCTTGAATAGCTAAAGCTATCTTAGGAAAGAAGAACAAGCTGGAGACGTCATATTCCCTGATTTTAAGCTATATTGCAAAGCTCAACTAATCAAAACTATGGTATTGACATAAAAAAGACACATAGATCAATGGAACAGAATAGAGAGCCCAGAAATAAACCCACACAGATCTGGTTAATTAATTTCTGATAAAAAAAAAGTCAAGACTATACAATGGAGAAAGAACAGTCTTTTCAATAAATAGTGTTAGAAAAACTGGCTACAAACATGTAAAAGAATGAAACTGGACCACTATGTTATACCATACACAAAAATTAACTCAAAATGGATTAGAATTGAATGTAAAACTTAAATCCATAAAACATAGGTGCTAAGTTCCTTGACATCAGTCTTGGCATAAATTTTTGGATTTGACATCAAAAACAAAGGCAACAAAGACATACATACATACATACATACATACATACATACATAAATTAGTACTGCATAAAACTAAATAACTTCTATGCAGCAAGGAAACCATCAACAAAATGAAAAGGAAACCTACCTAATGGGAGAAAATATTTGCAAATCATATATCTGATAAAATACTAATATCAAAATATATAAAGAACTCATAAAATTCAATAGCAAAAAAATCCAATTTAAAAATAGATAGAGAATCTGAACAGAAATTCTCTAATAAAAGCACACAGATGATCAATAGGTACATGAAAAGTTGTTCAACATCACTAATCATCAGGAAAAGTCAAATCAAAACCACAGTGAGATATCACCTCATACTTGTCAGGAAAAGTATTATCGAAAAGACAAGAAATAAGTGTTAATGGGGATATCGAGAAAAGGGAATCTTTGGGCATTTTTGTTAGGGGTGTAAACTGGTGTAGCCACTATGGAAGTCAGATGAAGTTTCCTCAAAAAATTAAAAATAGAACTACCATTCGATCTACAATTCCACTTTGGGGTATTTATCAGAATGAAGAAAACAAAGAAGACTAATTGAAAAAGACATATACACCCTCATGTTTATGGCCACATTATTTACAATAGCCAAGAAATAGAAACAACCTAAATGCCCATCAATGGATAAATGGGTAAAAAATATGTGGCATGTACATAAAATAGAATATTATTCAGCCATAAAAAAAGAATGAAAAATTGCCATTTATGACAACATAGATGGACCTCGAGGGAAATATGCTAAGTGAAATGTATCATACAGAGAAAGACAAATACCATATGATCTCACTTATATGTGGAATCTAAAAATCAAGCAAACAAAAAACTCACCAAGTTCAAGCTCAGCTCACAGATACAAAGAACAGACTGGTGGTCATTAGAAGAGGGGTTTGGGGAGGTAATATGGGTAAAGATACAAACTTCCAGTTGTAACATAAATAAGTTATGGCAATATAAGGTACAGCATGGTGATTATAGGTAATATAACTTTTTTGCATGTTTAAAAGTTGCTGAATAAATCTTAAAAGTTCTCATCGCAAGAAAAAAATTTGTGATTGTATAGTGACAGATGTTAACTAGACACTATGATGATGATTTTATAATATATATAAGTATTGAATCATTATGTTGTATACCTGAAACTAATAAAATATTATATGTCAATTATACCTCAATACGAAAGTAAAAATTAAATTAAAAATGACCTGGCTCCCATTATACACACACACACACACACACACACATACACACATATGTATGTATACATATGTGTGTATATATGAGTATGTTTTATTTATATATGAACGTATGTATTAATACATATATGTGTATATGTATGAATTTGTGTGTGTGTGTGTCTGTGTGTATTTGTACAGCTAGTTGGTCCCAACTCATACGGAGCCATCACCTTGATAAGTCACTTTCCTCACAGAGGCCTCAACCTCCACCTGGCTGCCAAGTAACTCAGCTACCTTCCTCAACTGGGCTAAAGACTCTTTGAATATGAAAGGTAAGGAGGAAGAGAGGGAAGAAGAACCCTATTATATTTAGATTTATGTCACTAACTCCTATTAATTAGGCACTGCTATTTCCTCTCTTTCATTTAACTGAGAGGCAGCATGGTATAGTAGAAAGATTACAGGTTTTAAAGATACGAGACCTAAATTTAATACCTAGCTCTAACAATTTATAACCTTAGTTTCCTCATCTGTCAAATGGCCATGATAAAATCTATATTATTGCATAGGTATGAAGGTTAATGAAAATACACATAAAGAAACTGATTCAGTGCCTGGTAGATACGACCATAAATCAGAACTATTAAAATTTTCAATTTTAAGCTTAGATGGTAAGCACTAAAATAAAGGTATGTACATAGTTAATTATGCTTTGGTGTTAGGGCTAGCAGGGTAAATACCAGCAAAGACAACCAAAGAATTAAATTCAGCACTAGATCTTGATACCCAAGAACCAGACTATTTGGGCCTTCAGTGCTATGTTCTGCCAAGAATAAGGGAGAGATGTGTAAAGTAACTAGGAAATAATACAACAAAAAATGTTTTTAAAAAATAATTTAAGAAAAATCAAAATAGGTGCTTAGAAAATAACGAGGGAAAAAAAAAAAGCCTCTTCATGCTCAAAATATGAGAGAGAGGACAGTGAAGATCATCCTATGGTCCCAAGCAGGCATTTGGAGTTCTCAAGTAGATCTCCATTTAAAAACACTTTCGTGAGAAGATAGTTTTTCCACACCAAGAACAGGAGTGAAATGACATTATATTTATTCAGGTGTTGTGAATACCTAAAAAGGTGTTGAGATGAATCACTTAGTAAGGCTGCCAGCCCTAATAGCTTCATCTTTCCTAATAAAATATGAATAAAACCATTATGTCTTAGAGACCAAACACTTTCATGTCACCTAGATATCTTTTAAGAGTCCGTAAGAAGTTCTTTCACAAAATGTTTCCTTAAAGGGAAAGGGGTGATGAAGTTTGAAATAGTTAAGCATAGCACGGCCAATCTTGCTTTTTAAGCCACTTCCTTCCCCATATCCTGTTTAATCCTTGTCCGTACTCCACCCCCCCCCCCGCCCACCCCCACGCCCCCAACACACATACACACACACTACTAAAAGAAAGCTTAGGTGAACATGTAAAAGTTTGCTGCTGCTGCTGCTTCTTCTTCTTCTTCTTTTTTTTTTTTTTTGTACTTCTCACATATCTTATCTCCTGCCCTCCACAAAAGAAAAATATAAAAATAACTTGGTTCACTACAGCACCCTGAAGAGCATAGGCAGTTAACCATGGTGATATTCCAGGTTGGATTTAAATCTTTCAAAGTTACTCTCTTCTTCCCTAAATTCTGTTATTCAGTGTGATATTTAAAACTTGCTAATGACTGCAAACCAGGAATTCAGACTGGCATGAAGATGCGAATTACCATGAACATCTTACTCTTTCACACATCTTTCAGAGATTAACTACTGCTTCATAACTACTTGGTTATAGGATCCTTTCAACAAACAACTGTGACGTAACAAAGTATGAAAAACAAATGATCTATAGTACTTCCCTCAGCTATGGAAAGGTGGCTGTGTACCACTGCGTGAGCCCGCTTTTAAGCTGATTAAAAAATATGATGAATGTAACCTTGTAGACCCTTAATATTTAAAGACAGCCTACTAAAGAAGTTTAAAGTAGATTCTGCCAATCAGTTATTGAATAAGACCACCCATGGCCATTTTTAAAAAACTCTTCATTGTTTGAATAATATGGGAGGAAATTTAGTGTATACTCTCTTCTTCCTGTATTTTCCAGCTAGATTAAGCTGTTGTCTTCACAATTGCCTCCCAGCTGCTGTGACTTGTGAAAACAACAGACCCTGCTCTGTTGTCTGGAGAAAGCCGGGATTGTTATGAGTAACTTTATTGCAGGCACATGAGTGTGTTAAGACTTTAAAACACGCTCAAATGTCATGTGCACACCCAATGATGGGCAAGAATAATTATGAAAAAACAAGAAATCTATGTCTATGAAACCGTGTTGGACAAAATGGGCCATTCATTGTGTTCCCCTGGGAATGCCTGGACTCTGCAGTCAGAAAACAAAAAAGGCACTTTTTTCCTGCCGTAGGCTGAATGCTTAGCGTTGCCATCTGAGCCCTAAGAAAACACGGGCCCCTCTAGTGCTGGCACACCCACGCACACCAAAAAATATTAATGCCTCTCTCTCCTCACTTTTCTCCAGGCATCCCTTCTGTGTAGGCTGTAGTCAATATAATGTCAACACAAAGACAAAATAGTTTATCTAACATGAGTCCCCCACAGTTTCCCTCTTGTCCTCGGTTAATTGCCCTTCCCCCAACAGTAAGAAAGAAAAAAAGATAACCTTTACTCCAATGCAAAACGTCTCTGGCACAGATTTTATTCTCAGCAATATTTTCTTCTGTTCTCTTCTGTTCTCTTATGTGTTTGCTACCGTTAATGTTTTTACCAAATACGATGTAAGCATGCTCATTTGCCTCCAAATTGTTTTTTTTCCCCCAGGAGACTTCGGAAAGCCATTTTGTTGGATAAAGTTTGTCAGCTTTTCCTCAAAAACTCCCCTTCTCAAAGTTAAGTACTGTGTGTCCTTCCTGTCAGTGTGTCATGTCTACTAAACAAATGAAATGACAAATGAAACTCCAAATTGTTTCAGCTTTAACACATTTTAATATACATATTTCACTGGAAGTTCAAGGTTTTTATGTTTTATTGTAATTTCAACCACAGTTATTTTGTTAACTGACAAGATGAGTTATTCACTGATTTTCCTAGATAGATACATTCCACTTTGATGGTCTACTGTAGACTCTACAGTAATTTCCTTGGCAGCTGAAATGGCAGAAAGAAATATCCAATAAATGGATTTCCAAAATAGCAAGGATTTACCCTGGATTTTCAATCTTAAAACTTTTCAATATGTTCCATAAAGAAGAGGCTGGGAGAATATGTGCTTCCCTACACAGTGGAAAATAGGAGGCTGATACAGTGGTAAAGACCATAAATTCCCATTTCATCTTCCTTTCCACAGCCCAGCTCATTGCTCTTGCATTTCCTGCCTAGCAAACCACTGGCTTCAGAGCCTGATGATAAACTAGGGGCAAAACTGGAAAAGCGAAAATCACTTTTTTTGGTTGTTTTACAAAATTTAGCTATAGAATACTTACGTCAATTCCTTTGACTAGAAAAAAGTATTTTAAAACTCATCAAGTTTAAACATGTGCCTCATCTTTAGCTAATGAGCAAATGACTTAGAAAGGCAACAGCTGGAGAAGTGATATATAAATTTTGTCTAACAATAAAATGCGGTTATCTTTTATTTAGCTAACTGGTGTTAATGACCCAGTAGCAGCAGCCAATGCCAAAAGAGAGGCAAACCTGGTACGTGTATACATATCAGCAGAAACCACGGGATATTTAGTCTATTTTGACTATGCCATTCTCAAAGCAAATTATTTGACTGACGTAACCAGTTGATTTTGAATCTGTAATTGAGTTTGGGAGTTAGAAAGCCTTTCGGAGGTCATCTAGTTACTAAATTCTACTGTAAGCATACTGAGGTTAGTGAAACCGACAAAGATAACTCAAATTCATGGTGAAGCCATTGTGTAGATATAGTCAGAGGTATAAAATAACACTAATTATTACAGGAATGACTTAAAAGAATTAGCAATAATTACATAGGTGAAGAAGGATGCATTGCTCTAATTTGGGATGAACTACTTTTACAGTAACCACTATCTAGAAAGAGGGAAATCTGAAAGTTGCCAAGCCAAAGTGCAGACCTAGAGTTCATCTCAAATGTTTGCACATTTGGAATGGCCCTATACCAGCAATGCTCCTAAAGTAGCATTTTTTCAGTGATGCTCGGAGCCAGTCAGCAGAACTCATGTGAGACCACTGCACGTAAGCCACTACAGGATGGTCTTGAGTAACACTTCATCCTCTCAAATGTGAAGTTGATTTCAGGAAGTTTTCTAGTCCAAAAACCCTAATAAACAAGATTTCCTCTCTCCCCTGGACCCTGAAACCTGTGAACACATGAAACTCACACTGAGGAAGTACTAACCAATGAGTCCAAAACTAGTTCTGTCTCCCAGAATAAAAGATAATGGGCTTACAACCTAGCCAGCTATCAGACCAGCCATGAATTTGTTTTAACAATTCAACAACATCACTATTCCTCATTCACCCACTTAGCTTAATTTTCCTAGCATCACTTTCACTGCTGAGGTTGTCTCTATTAAGCCATTTTTTTTGCATCATTAACTTTTAACCAGGCATCGATAGCTTTATTGTTTAAATTGCGTATGACTTTATTTAACGTCAGCATTTCTTCTAGCTCCTGACAAGAAGTCACATTTTATAACTAATTAAATTGATCCCTGGGAAGCAAAAGCCACTAAACGGAATTATTCCCACCCAAGTGTCAATATATTAAATCAAAGGGCTAATGAGTTGGGTCACTGCTTCTTTTATTGGGAGGCTACAGCAGAATAGGACTCGTATTATCCTCTATTTTCTGCCTTAACAATCAATTTTATTTAAACCAAAGGCAGCTAATTAATACTTCTGGATCTTACAGTAAATAATACCTCCTTTATAACACATAAGTGGGGAATGGAAAATTTCCTTTGATGACATCTGCAATATACTTTTTGCATCTTCTTACGACATTGGGTCACAGAAACATCTAAGATGATCTAAAAGGTGTTTTGCAAGCGAATGATTTTGAGTATTTCTAGGTTTCAACTATTAGCATCATGGGTTTAAATCAAGATGAAATTTTGCATCTTGGAGCTGACAATAGTGCCTAACGAAAGTGATTAAGAAATGACTAAATTTGTCGTGTCAGCCTTTCCTCTCTCTCTTGCAGCTGCTGAGTAATACTTTGAATGATTTCACTATTTACATTTGGACACTACTTTTAAAATCCATCACTTAATAATTCATACCACTCACTGTTTTCAACGTAACTTAGCTTCTTTTGACAAAATCCCTACAAACAATGGAAAGCACCCTGTTTTACTGTTGCCTTCAGTTAATTTCATCAACCCAATTTACTGAGTTAAAAATTTATGTCTAATTATTTGTATGTGTGAACTTTACATTTTATCAGAGGGACTTTAGCCTGTAATTTATCATTTCGGAATTTGGGGAAGAAAATAAATTCATAAAATTGGGTATGGAATCTCTTAGATCTTCAAAAATATAAGCAATACAGTCTATAAATCATGCCTATAGTACAATTATGTAAAAGTCTGACAAGTTGAAAAATTTAATCCTATAAAATTAGGCCTGGTGGCAATTATCTTATGACAGTGAGGTGACTACCTCTAGGAAACACGGTAGTATGGTAGAAATAAAAATGAGGGTACAAAGAACATATACATAACCAACTGCATCTACTGGATAATAAATTCAGGCAATGTCTTTAATTTGAGGGTGAGGACTTCGTTTTGCATACCCGGCAATTAGCCAAAATAACAGCAGTTTAAAGTCAGCCCTGAGATCTTTTGGATTGAATTAACCTTATTTATCACATAATAAGTTGTCAAAAGTCAATTTTGTCTTTAATACTTAACTTTGTTGATTTACCACCAGGATCAAATACATCATAGGGAACACCACAGATGTTTTCGACAAAAACATGTTCTTTCACCCACACATAGTTTGCTTTTTCAAACATTGAATTAGGGGTTCTTTCTTTGTAGACACAGTGGTTCTTTTTCGAAGCAACCTTAAATAGGCACTTTTATCCATTTATAGATGTGTGTGCTTTGGAGGTCAAGCATGTACTGTTGTTTCTTACCACAAATGTTTTCCTTCATTTTCAATGGTCAAAAGTCACAGGCGTGTTTGACTCCACCCACAGAAAGCCCTGTTCAGTAGCTAGAGAACCCAAGGCTGGCTAGAGATCACTGAAATACAGATGCTTACTTCACAAACAAATAAAAAGGTATCTCAACACAGACCAATGGAATTTGACGCTGGACCTTCAAAAAGTTAGAGAAATAAAACAAACAAACAAAAAAGACTAATTACTATTTTCTTTGGAATGTACATGTATTTCAATTTAAAGAATATCCTTCCTCATTAAAACAGACTACTAACGTAAATGGACATACTAAGATGTTCCTGACACTTGATTTTGTTATGTAATACACAGTGACTGAATAACAGTATTACATTTCCCTCTACTTCCTAGCTTCATGTTTTAATCTAGACAGGAATGCACACACACACAAGCACCCTGAAACAAATCTATCAGGGTTGTTATATTAGTTACCTTTTTAAGGAAAAGAAAATCATGCCTCAAGTAAGGGAAAGATTTTGTGAACACTCCCTGAAAGACTGGTTGCCCTGGAAATGCCTGATTACAAACTCAAGGTGCACATTTTTGTTTGGCAATGTATGACCCTACAAAGTATCATACAAGGAAATAAAGAATAAGTTTTCTTTAACCCTATAACAAAAAGGTCAATTACTTCTGATAAGACCAGTTAGACAAATAAAATATCTTATCCAGTCACACCCCCCCCCCCAAATACAGAATTAGAACCCATCCCACCCCACACTAAACATAGTATGAGCAACTGAACATACCTGAGTGTGTAACCCACTGGGCCCATCAGAACTCTACAAACCCCGTTGTGTGTCAGAGAGTACAATCAACAGCAATCACCATAGATCTCTAGTCCTCCATCCAAAACATGCTTCAATCTTCTAGTTGCTACTTCTGCTCAAATGCTCACAGAACTGAGGAGGCTAGTTGGCAGATATGTGGCCCAAAACTCAGACAGTGTTAATGAGATGTAAATAAGTTTCCTGGCTTGCACACTTGCTGACAAGATGCTGAGGAAAACCTAAATATTTTTAAAAGCCAAAATGCAAAATCCTAAAGTGAAACATAGTTCAACTTCTTTTCTCTGCAGAGTGCCACACAACCTCACTAATTAATCCTAAACCAAGAATCCTTCTCTAAATTCTACTTTTCTGATAACAAGGTATCATAGTGTACCCATAGCTTGGGTAATGATACCCGAAAATAAAAGGGAATAGCAAAGTAAAGCAAGGTTGCAATTTATTCCTCTTGGCTCAGATCACATTCCTATCTTCATTATAGTGGCTGAATATTACCAAAAACTTTGTAACCTATTTTTCATATTTTGATGTTGGACAAATATAATTCATAGCAAAGACAGCCTGAGACCAACAATGAACATACATTACATGTCTTATCTTAATATCATCAAAGAACTATGCTTTAATCGGGATGCTAACTGGAGTTTACAAATACATGAACAAAATTAAAATAAGAAGCACAACTGAACAGTATAAATGGGAAAATAAAAGGAGGGAGCATTTGCTAACAATCATCCCAATAGAATAAGAACATTCCTCCTCTCCACCAATTAAAATGCTGCTATAAATTACAAAAACCTCTCCAATATTTTGTGTAATCTCCTCTTTATGCTACATATCCCTGTGCAGCACCTTTTTTACTTTCCTAGAGAGTCTCACTTTAAAGTGTATGAAACCTACAAAAATGAACTATTGATGCTTCTCTCTGGTGTCCTCATTTTGCCTTTTAAGTGACTCCTCTTTGTCCTTTAATCAGACCTCTTCTAATCACCTCACTCTGAATTACTTAACCATAGTGTAATTGACTTTTTAAAGCCACTTAATATTTGCCCATGAAAAATATGCAAAGTAGATTTATATAAAGACAAAAGAATTCTAGTGATATAAACATCAAAAATTTGTCTTCGTCTCCCCATGTATAATTGTACAAAGAGCCACAGACTAGCCTGCAAGGCACCTACCTACCTTGATAAATCTGCACCTTGAGTTTGTAATCAGGCATTTCCAGGGCAACCAGTCTTTCAGGGAGTGTTCAAATATTTGTAGTAGGGCAGTTTGGGCTGCACATATTTTAGTTCTTACTCATGCATTCCTCATTTACAAGTTGTAAACCTGGTAAATTTCCTATTTTGAGACTATTGCTCCTTCTTTTCTGTAGGTGGTCCTTGAATTACCCTCTTTGCTCAATTGTGGAGTATGAGTCAGACTGTCAGAAAGAAATCTCATTTTTTCCTTTGAAATTATTTCCTAGGCAAATCTGTTTCTATGACCAATTCTCAATTTGACAAATGAGTCTACAGGTCTCTCAACCAAAAATTCTACTCAGAGAGATGTAAATAACGTAGTAGCCAGGAGCAAAGACTCTAGATTCACATAGAGACAGTAGAGTGCAGTAGTTAAGACCACAGATTTTAGAGCCAGACTAAGTTTCAAGCCCAGCTCCTACTAAATGTATGACACCTTGGGAAAATTACTTAACCTCTCTGTGCTTCCCTTTTATCATTTATAAGTGGGAATAATATTACCTACCACATAGGGTCCAACGAGTTAATGTATCAAGAGCCTTAGAACAGCATTCGACATATAGTAAACATTATATAAGTGTTTGCTTCTGTTGTTAATTAGGTTAGAATACTGGCCTGGACCCTTATACCTTGAGTAAATTGCTTGACCTCTCTGAAACTACCATTTTGTCAATGGCAAATAGGGAATTATTGCATTAATTAAGTAATGTAATACACATAAGACATTTACTATGGTGCCTAATGCATAGTCATCATTTAATAAACATTAGCTATTATGTTAATATATACTTAGTGTCAGTCTAGTATATCTATCTTCCTCTTCCACAGCATGCTTTTATTAAAGATGAACTAGTTTTGTAATAATTCCCTATTGCGTTTCTATTCTATCAAGTACACAGCCCTTATTCTGACCAAAATTCCAAATTTATGTCTCCTATTTCCTAATAAAAACCCCTCCACTATGGAACATAGATGCTATATACACCAAGCTCATTCTCACTTCTTTGCTTTAATATTCGCTTTCATATCATCCTACCCTTCTCCATAAATATCCAAAGTTTCAGAAAGTTCTTTATAATTCCTCCAATCTAATATGTTATTTGCTTCTCTAAATTCAAGTGTATTAGAGCATGCCATAGACTGAATGTTTTGTCCTGTGTTAAATCCTAATGTCTAAGGTGATAGTATTTGGAGATGGGCCTTTAGGGGTAGTTAGCTCATGAGAGTGGTGCTCTCATGTATGAAATTTATGCTCTTATAAAAGGCATACCAGAGAGCTCCCTGTCCCCTCTGAGATGCGAGGACACAGTAAGAAGACAGTCATCTATGAACCAGGAAATCAGGCCTCACCAGACACTGAGTCAGCTGGTGCCTTGATCAGGGACTTCCCAATATCCAGAGCTGGGAGAAATAAATCTTTGTTGTGTAAGTCCTCCAGTCTATGGTATTTTTTGTTACAGCAGCCCAAATGGACTAGAACAGAGCAGAAAGAGAAAGCTCCAAAGACTTGGGCTGCAGTCCTACACTGTCGCTATTAAACCATGTGAACTAGAGTGTATCACCTTGCCCTTTTTGGTCATAGTTTCCTCAAACACAAACCAGTAGGTTTAGATAGATGATTTCTAAGAGCTCTACCATCCTAATCTTCCGAATCCTGTTGCATTCATGTTTACGGTGGAATGCTTATGGTAGATACTCAATATATATTTTATGATTGAATCTCCAGAGATGAACTGATGTGGATCAGTCAGTTGGTCCCTTTACCAACTTTTCAATAAATTCTACCAGCAAGGTTTATCACCACCTCTCCTTCTCAGTCTCCATAATGTATTCCCATTGCTCTATCACTCCACCCTTTAAATGTTCGAGTTTCCAAAGCTTCTGCTCCCTACCCTCTTCTCACTCCTTTTATTTCTGTGCAAACTCATTATCACCTATTGATAATGATACCTAAATCTGCATTTCTAACTCAGACGCCTCTTCCAACTTTTGAACTACATGTCCGACATCTAGAATGCATTTCTATCTGGATAATTCAGAATATTGAAAATAGAACCTTTCATCTCACTCAATCTTTCCAATCTGCTCATTGTTCTGTATTTATATGACCTATCCCCAGACACCTCTCTGAACTCACCTCATACCACTTTTCCCTTGCCTTGTCCACTCTATCGCTACTGGCCTTGCTGCCTCTAAAACACGCCATGTACACCCTACTCCACATATTTTATCATTTAGTTCTTTTTTCCTGGGATACCTTTTACTCTAACATCCACATGTCTCATTCCTTCAATGTACTATAATTATTTCCTCAAGGAGGCTTTTCCAACTAACCTCTATAAAATAGTAATATTCATGACTCTATACTCTTACTATACTTTTACTCTATACCTTAACCTATTTTTCACCATAGAACTCATCATTGCATGACATTATCTAATTTGTTTACAGTATCTATCCCCCTAAACTTTGTCTGTTTTTTTTTTACTGCTATCTTATCAGTGCTCAAAATGATCTAGCACATTGTCTGCCCTCAATAAATATTTGTGAAATTAAAGAAATACCAATCCTGTTAAACAGAGTCATCAACTATATCAATCAGTGAAGAAATATGAGGGTTCGTTTAAATTTCTTCTCCCCCTACATCCAATCAAATAAAATAAAATTAAAGAAATAAAATCTTTAACATCACTTAAATTCATTTTACCACTAATCGCCCTGCTACCGCCATAGCTCAGATCCTGTCATTTCTTCTCATTTTGATTACTTCAATAGGACCTTAAATGTTCTCTTTGACTCTACTTTCAGCCTCCCACAAACTATTTTCCACACTGCTGTCAAGAGTGATCTCTCTGAAATGTAAATATCATTTCCTTTCTTAAATTCTTTAAATGATTGTTCTTAATTTTTCAAACAAGATCCTTGAAAATCTAGTATATAGTTCTAATCTAGCTTCATTTTGCCAGACCTGTACTTATGCATTACATTCCAGACTTACTTTATTTGCAGTTCCCCAACATGCAACATTCTACAACCCTGTGAATCTTTGTATAGACTCTTTTCTGTCTGGAAGCCTCCCATCTTGGTTCATTCCTACTCCTCCTTACACTTTCAGAATCAGCTCAAATGTCACTTCTTTGAGCAAACCTCTCTTGACCTGTCACTTGAGATTAGATGCCTCTTCTCTACACTCCTGTGCAGGCAGGGAATTAATCTATCTTAATACTTAGCACACAATATTATTGTCATTTACTAGATTCTGAGAACTCAAAGTTCTTTCTTCTTCATATTTTAGGTCTTAGGAGGAGAGTAGTGGAAATTAAATAAATAAAATGTATTGTCAAATTAATCGATTTAAAAAAATTGTTGAATTAATCAATCTCCTTCCTAAAATTAAATACATATCGTTTTACTTGGATGTTTTCAGTTCTAGAAACTGTATTACCAGATCTACCCCAATCGCCCCTTCGTTCTTTCTAATTTCCCTACCTTCTTAAAGCCAACATCACCAAAAACACCGTATCCCCTTGGTATGTGTATCACGTTCTTGTGACTTTCATGGAGTATAACGCCTCTTCTCCACTGGTGTTGACTTGTTATTTGGATCAGAATCAAACTTTTAAGACACTGTGTCTTTATCTGGCACCAAAATGCATCGAAGAGACAATAAACAAATAAGTAAATTTCATGGGCAGTTATTTCTTTTTCCACATATCCTGAGTCTTAAATTTACCTTTATCACAACTGTAGTTCATATATAAACAAAAATATGAGAAACAATATTTCTTCATATTTTTGGCAGGACAAATGATGACGTGTGTGTATATGTATGTGTGTAGAGAGGAAGTACCCAGGCAGAATGAAAAATTGTGGGTAGGGCTTCCAGGAATGATAAAAAAAAAAAAAAAAAAAAGCATTTCTTGCCTGCTTGTTGCTTTCCTGAGTGTTCTTTTGGAAATCTCAGAAAAAAGTCTTGGTGAATGTGATGTGAATATTGATATAAGATTATTTTGCTTCATGTGAACATATTTATCATTATTATTAATACTACTTCCTTTAGCTACTAAAAGTACTTCTCTATACACTAACTCTCACAACAGTCCTATGAGGCTGGAAATACAGAAGTGTGCATGTGTGTGTGCGTGTGTGTCAATGCGTTTATAGAAAAGGCTAACAAAGGTTAAATGATTTGTCCAAGATCACATGTAAAATATAGGAAAGCCAAACTTTGAAACTGTATTTTTGAATATTTGCCATCTCCTTTCTTTAAAGTTATTTTCCCTTTAGTTAAGCCTCAAATTAATATATTTTTCTTAAAAACAGCTTAAACAAGTAGTTAATTAAAGTTATGTAAACACATTCTAATTTGCAACATTTTCTCTCTTTTTATAACTATTTCTTTGATGGGAACTTATACTTTCCAGTCCATATACTTCAATGTCTACGCAATCTACTCTCCACTGTTCTCTTCCTGCTCTTATTGTAAGAGAATGATAAAATAGAAAGAACGGTAGAGGTAAGGAGTGGGAAGGGTAAAAAAGGAAAAGAAGGAATTAAATATTCTGGGATCAGCTCCTACGGATTCACTTAAGTCAGAGAAAGTTACTCGTTTGATGAAATGCATGGTAGGACATGATCCTCAGTAGAGGATATACCTAGTATCATTTTGGCATGAACCTATTTTATACCTTCTACTTAAAAAAAAAAAAAAGCATGAAACATGAAGTAAGTGTATCACTCATAGGAGAAATATAATGCACATAGTCTCCAGGAGCTCACTTTATGCCTGGATCAAACTAAGGATGCTACAATAGTCTACACCTTTAAGAAAAGGCTTCATCAAATTATTTCATTAGTGCTACTTCTATTAGCCAAAATTATCTAACGCTAATTCTTTATCAACTATTATTGATAATTTTTAGCTGTGTCTAAGTCATGTTCTTCTACCTACTTCTCTAACTCAGATAAAAACCGATTCTAGTATGTGGATGCTAAAATTCAGCTCATTAAAGATTCAAGATTTTAGGATAAATATTACTCTTTCTCATATTTCTTATCTTTTCCACCTATCTTCTTTCTCACCATTTTCATACAACTACCCAAAATGGTTATTTAAAGAAGTTGCTGTTTGTTAAAAAAAAAAAATACTTGCTTCCTTCCTTTAAATTTTTTATTTGATCTTATAGTATCAGAAAGGAATTTGATAGAGAAATATTAGATGATGTGAACTTTTAAACTGATAGAAAAAATAAGGGAATGAGACCTTTATGCAGTATGCTGAGTAATATAAGATCTAAAATATATACCACCCATGGATTTTAGTAACCTGATAAGTATGCTTACAAAATTGAAATATTTAAATCTTTCTGACCACATAGAATTTTGGGTTACATTTTAAATGTAATAAAGTTTGTAATGTAGATATCTACTACTAAAATAATCTCCTCTCTATTGACTTTTATTGCCTTACAGAACAATCAGATTTTTTTGTTAGTCATATGAAAATCTACATAATGAAACAGAATATTGGGGTAGGTGAAACTTCATTATTAAATGTTTATAAATGGCAGAATTCTGGGAACAGGTACTGAAACATGGAGAAAACCACAAAAGTGGCTTTTTCATAATAGTTCAGGCCATAGACAAAGTCACAGTGTAACAACGATGAAAGGGGACTAACATACCAAAAATGCAGAGCTCAATGGTACTAGTGGGATCTAATAAAATGCTTTAACATAATACTAATGTATACATGCTGCGGTGTTGCAGGTTGGGTTCTCTAAAAGCAGATGCCGAGATAAAGTTTAGGGATATTTAGCAGGGAACAACCCCTGAGGGGGGTGGGGCGAGAAACTGAGCAGAGGAAGAAGCTGAACTACAATACCAGATGAACAAAATTCCATCCAACTCAGTAGGAAGTTCTGGAGTAAGTGTCTATCTTCAGGCCTAAAAGGCCCAACCTTCACAACCCATGTCTTTCACTCAAATAGGAGAGAGCCCTGGGAAGGAAATGACCTGGGGCTATGCGACTCTGCAGCTGAGGCAAAGCTGAAGGAACTCGCAACTGGAGGCTGTCTCCTGGACTCGTGTGGCAGCAAATGCTCCCTTGGACAGTACACATCCATGTCTACTATAATGACTTCTCTTAAATACCAGTTGGTGGCATTATACTAAATGTGGTAAAATTACTTAAAAGGGATGGAGACTAATGTGGTTACTTCCAACATAAAAGTAAATAAGAAGAATATATTAGAGTTTTTCACAAGTCAGTCAAGGAACACAGAAGATATAGTAGCTGTTGGAATGAAATTATAGACTAAGGAGAAAAACTGTGGAGTATTTCATTTTCTTAAGCTAGATTCCGTTCAGATTTCTAAATTTTTCTTCTTTCCTGAAGTCTATAGAAAAAACACACTGAGCCCAGGGGGCTAATTATTTCTGGCTGTGAATTACTTTACAATATTTCTAAATTAGTAAAGAATCATTGGAGCCGAGCTCCATTTTCAATTCTTTGATTGACACCCAATTCTCAGCAAAACTACAAAAAAAGTTTTTAACCCTTGATCCGAAACCAATGATATTGATTAATTAAATGACATCCAATACCTTTAACTCAAGAATTAATGATTCACAGGTTTGATTACTTAACTGCTTAATATTTTTCCCCTTTATCATACCCAGTCGTAAGCTAGTAAACCAGCTCTTAAAAAAAGAGGGTGGTGGGGAGAGATAATTTAGAGCATCTGCTAATTTCCAAGGTGTACTCACACCATAGTTGATTTCAGCCTATCAGCATGATGTCAATAAGCAAGGAGCCGAGGAAAGATATACATGAATGTCTCCTGTGTGCCAGTGTGGGTCGGCTCCAGGGCACCATTGGTACGCCTATTCCTCTCTCAGATTTTGTGAGAACTGCACTACTTGTCATTTGGCAATGAAATCTGTTACTTTTAACATATATATGATAGTCTTAATATTAAAACAATTATTTCAGTAGCTAGTAGGCTCTAGTAGCTGTTCTCCTAAATCCAAATATTATCTGAATATTATGTCAAATTTTTTACAGTATTTGCTTTAAATTCCATGCTTGAAAACTTGGTATACCTTCCTAGAAATAAAAAAGAAAAATGATGGAAACGAACTTACCAAAAAATATCAATAAGTTAAAAAAACACAAAATATATTCAAAGTACATTCTGAAAAAGGCACACATGGAATAAGAGCCTAAGAAGACAAAGCAGGGCAAAGGAAAAATAATGTGTTGGGCAACTTTATTGGCTCCACAAAACTCCCCTCAAAATAAATGCTGTTCTACTGTCAATAAATGCTACTCATTCTGATAGTCAAGTCAGGTCTCTATCACATATGTTAATGTTTCTCAGTCTTTTTTTCTTTCTTTCCTTTGATATATCATAGTATCTGGCACCTGGTAGTACTTACTAAAAAATGAATTTTAGATTTTTCATTGTTCTCACTTGGCCTTGCCCTTAGCATGCCTTTTTTTTTTTTTATTTGTTTGTTTGTTTTTGATACTTGCTGGTCAAATATACTAACCCCTGGCAGGTGACTAAATTTACAGCTATTTCATCAGATTCTGGTTGCTTATAGTTTTCACCTCCATACCCTTACCTGGAACTATAGAAATAAGTTAATAGATTCTCCTGTTTCTTTCTTGTCCTAAATTTAGTGCAAAGATTTTGTGCAATTAAATATAATGGACCCTTAAAGTCCTTCCATTTTTATACAGAATTATTAATAATTATTCCTTGCTTGAAAAAATCAAAACTTTAAGTTCATGGTGATAGCAACCTTGACAAACTCAAAAGCTGTAAGAAATTCCAAAATTTTACCTAGATATTTTTGCTTATAATTTCAACTAGCTATATCTTGTGTTCTTCAAATCAGAATTAGGTTCAGAAGTTTAATAAGATGTCCATATAACTCAAAATATTTTGGTTTCTTTGGAGACCTTTAAAGTCATACATTCTAAACTTAACTCTGTTAATAACTAGGTGTTTCCAGGACATAACATGTGATCTTGGAAAACTCCATCTCTATCAGCCTCAGCTTCCTTAAGTGAAAAATAAGTGGTTTGACCTGGGTCAGTGTTTTCCAAATGTTGTGGTTGCGACCAATTAATAGGAACACAACAAGAATTTTAAAAATAGGAGAGAAGAGAAAAGGGGAGAGAGGGCAAAGAGTGTAGAGGTACAGAAAAAGAAAAGATAAAATTAAAAAAAAGAAAAGAGTGAGTGAAAAAAATGAGAGAATTAAGAAGACAAGAGAAAGTGAAATTTCTTTCTGTTATACATACATATGTGTATTGTGCTACATGCATGTATCAGGTAGTGATATGAAATATACTTCTTACAGTGTTGTTCAAAAAATTGCAGGTCAGTGATCTGTTATCCTTAAGATCCCATATAGTTTTTTTATTATATCTTTTATAAATAAAACCTTTAAAAGAATTAAATGATAGATAAAAAGCATATTAAAATGATTATAACTACTAATAGACCATATAATCCTAACTTTTCAGAAGGTCAGGTATCATCTACCAAAGAAAAGTCGAAACATCTCAGGAAAAACAAAATCAAGAAAGAGAAAAAAACTTTTTCTACACAAACTTTCCAGATCAAGTCTCAGGATGAAAAGTATCTCTCCCTTAAAGTGAAAAACAAATCATGCCAATTACTCTTGAGTGACATCCTCATAAGTTATAGGTTAAACCATTCTCCCAGAGCCTTGACAACAGATGGATTTGGCTTCTAAGACTAACTCAGAGACAATGTTAATCCCAGCAAGATGACAACCTGTAGCCTCTTCCTCTGTGGCTCCTGTGAACTGTAGCAGTTCAAATGTGGTATGTACTACGTCCTCTGTTAAAAGTTGGGGCATCAATAGGTATACTTGTGACTCAACCACAGAACCAGCTAAAATTTAAGTTCCCTCCATTTCTGAAAGATTTTTTTGCAATACAAGAAAGGGGTAAGCCTCTAGAAATTCTCAAATAACACATTAACTATTCCATACTGAAAAGTACAGTATACTACTACGTTCAATTTAAGGCACGAAAAAAGTTTGTAGTTTCTTGCTTGGTCTGAAGCTTTGTACTTTGAGACACTGTCGTCGGTGGACCTGTCACTTTTAGCCGTTTAAAACTAGTGTTTCTGTACGTGTTGACAAGCAGCTCTGTGATTTCTCTCACATTTTAAAATATATGGACATATTGTTTTCTTGGCTTCTTTAAGAGCTCTTTAAGAGAAAACAGTATATTTCATATTTCCTATATAGCCTTGACACACTTAGTTGTTACACTGAAGAGATATCTGGTGTGGGCTGTGACATTAACTGCTTCTTTTTTCTTTCTTTATTGCTAACTGATTTTTCCTATAGTTGATTGCTAAAATAACAAATAGTAAAACAGTTCTTAAAAAATCTACTTTTGAAGGAAAAATTTTCAGTGTATTTTCTTAGGCGTTCCAAAAAGTGCTACTGTCCTACTTGGTGTGAAATCTTTGCAAGGCACCAATACCACCATCACATTTAAGAGATGTACCTTTGATGTTGATAAAGCTAAAATATTTAGGCTATGATCAGTTAACAAAGCTAGTTAAAGAATATTATTAAATGGACAAAAATCAACATTTTATTTGACATAATTATTGTTCAGATGTTTCTCATTAAATCGTGAGCTTCTTTAAAGGCAGAGATATTATCTTCTCCACCTTGATATCTCCTGCTCAGTACTAAGGCACTAAATAAATGTTTAAATAAGTGAATTAAATCTAACATTCTCCAGATTTCTGGTTTTAATAGAATAAAAGCAAGAATTATAGAAGACATGACGCTTTAAAAAAAGACCAGACAGTATATTTAGCCTGTAAAAACCATAGTTCTTACTACTCCTTTTTTAATTTCTCCAAGGAACCAGAGCATTTCTGACTTCCCCAAACTATAAAGTCCAAAAATGCTGAATTAAGAATTCTAAAGGACTAAATATGTAGGACATAAGGAGGTAATATTTATAAAGAACTTATAAAAGCCCTTATTATATAATAAGCATTTAATATTACTTTTTTATAAATACATATTACTGACTAATTTAAAGACAGAAATGAGAGCTAGTGAAACAGTGTAGTATAAATGCATTCACAATCATATTTGCTCTAAGTACATTAGAGTCAATCTAAACAGGTCACTTAAATGATTGTTTTAAATAGGTCACTAAATTTTTTTTTTTAATTTATAAAAGGTACACTGTTCATTTAATCAAGATTACTAACTTTATTCAAAACAGGAGTCGAATAGCCAATTATATCTCCAAATTGGATATCTATTTTATCTGTTATATCTCCAAATTGGATAGATAGCCTTAACTTCAGTAAGAATATCAGTCCCGGCAAATACAACAAACCAATTCAAAACTTCTATCATTCCATTTAATGGAATCATGAGCTACATGTTTTAGAAATATTTGTTTCAGATATATTTTTGCAGATATATTCTTCAAATATATTTTTCAGATATATTTGCTTCATTTAGTGATAAGCATGCACAATAAGAAGGATAATTTTGATTCTTTCCTTTGCCCACTAAAATTATTTAAGATCTCAAGTATTTAATTCAACATCACTGAACATCTATCATGTACAAGGCACCAAGCTAAGCATATTGGGAATATAAAACTAATATGATCAAGGATATTATGATCTTATAAGAAATATACAACATGCACGAATAGCTAAAATACAGTGCATATAGCTAAGTGCTATAAGAAAAGCACAAGGGCTGTGTATGTAAGCTCAGAAGAGAAAAGGATGACTGGCTGAGGCAGGGCACACGTGTGGTGGTGATCAGTGAAGGTTTCATGGAATTGGACCTTAATGGAATTCTAAGCTTTTAAAAGACAAAGATGAATGTGGGGGGGGGGGGGGGAAATGGGCATTCCAAGTAGGAAAAAAAAACATGACAATTGACTTGGAGATGGGAAAACACAAATCATGTTTAGGAGATAACGCATAAACAAATTTGATTAACTATCTAGCAAAAAGTAAAGCTAGAAATAAGAGTAGGAACCATGTTATGAAGGGCCACAAAATTCAAGCTAAAAATTTTGAACTTTAAAAACCATCCATACTGATACTCCCAAATGTACATTTCTAATCCTTACCTCTCTTATGAATTCCAGATTTCATGTCCTACTGCTTACTCAACATCTCCACCTAGATCCCAACTGGTATTTCAATTCAATTCAACACTAAACTCCTGATTTCGCTACATCCTCCCTCCTGTCTCCACAGTCCCTCACCCTCACCCCCTGCTGATAACTGTTCCTACAATTTCCCAGTGAATGACAGAAGCTAGGTGAGTGGCAACACCATTTTCAAAGCTGCTTGGATCAATATCCTCGAAGTCACCCTTGACTTTTCTATTTCCCCTTCATTCTGAATCTCTTCGGCTTTACTTTCATAATATATCTAGAATCTAACTACTTCTCACTACTTCCACTGCCCAGTCCAAGTTACCAACATTTCTTGCCTAAATAGTCTTCTCATAGTCCTCCAAGTTTCCGCTCTCTCCTTTTTCTGTTTTTCCTCCATATTAATTCTTATAACATGCTATAATTTTACTTTTCTCACTTCTGCCATGCTCCTCACCAACTGGAATGTAAGCTCAGCAGTGCAGAGATTTTTGTAGATAGCCATATCCTCAAAGACTAAACATAACAAGTGCTCAATTTAAAATTGTTAAATAAGTCAAAATAATAGGCAATAAGACACCATTAGAAACTTCTGAGCAGAAGAGAAATACAAAGAGAAATGTGCTTTAGAAATAATTTTTTGTAATGACTGTGCACCGTGAAGTGACGAGGGACACACTGAAGGTGATGACATAATTTGAGACTGTATTTCAGCAGTTTGGGCATGAGGTGATAACCCGAATCACATTAGTAACAGTAGGAATGAAACAGAAGATAGATATGAATATTTGGAGGTAAACTGGACTAGAATTGACAGTTCTACTAAGCACGAAAAAAAAAGCAAGTATCAAGTACTATTTGAAATGATGATGTCATTTTTAGGAACAGGAAATATAAAAGAGGGATAATTAATAAAGAAATGATATTAATTGTTCATTTTGGATAACATCCTAAATGAAAAAGGAAAAGCAAATTTTAACCCAATTAATTTATGTCAGAAATAAGGGTTCTACAATTTTCTTTGACTTTCATTTCTGAAGATCCTACTGTTTTTCATATTCAAATGCACTCCAAATCTGGAACAAAGATGGCTTAGTCATTAGTTTAAGTGGTTTGGCATGTGTTATTTCTACTAAAGCTTGGCTTCTTATGAAAACCACAGTACTTCTGGGTAGCAAGTAAAGATGCTAAGAAAAAGCATCTGGGAGAAAATGACTTTTACTTTTTTCTTCTCCAAATAACACAATCACCATTTCATATTCTAAGTAAAGATACCACCCCATTCTCCTTCAGAGTTAGATCATTGTGGCTGTACACAGGGCTCAGACACTTTCAGGAGTTGCCTATACACTAGAACAAATAGTAATGCAGGTGGAAACTATGGTTTTTCTATTACAACTGCTAATGACATATGAAAAATTTGATTTGCTTATGAAGACCACTTTGATAATCAGATACAATCAAAAGAGTTATCTGTCAGATGTCCATCATTATAAATAAAATCAACAGCTTCCCCACCTTTTCTGTCATGTCACACAGAGCATGTCATGTACAGTAAACTGTTATTCCCATGAAATGATAATGTTGCATGTTTGCCCGTGTGCCAGTCAAAGTTCCATTTGAGGATATTCTTATTTTTCCACATTAAAAATTTAAATGTAGACTTGTAGTAATTTTTTTTGAGGGGAGATTTTGAAACAAATTTATTGTGGGTACTCTGCAATCATGTCATTTATTTTTTTGCAGAGATCTGAAAAATTATTAAAACCTAGAAGTTTAGAGTTCTTCACTTCCACTTAAGGTGATAGAGACCCCAGAGATAAAGTGACTTGCCAAAGGTCATTCAGCAAATTATTGGTGATCATCAAAAGAACCAAGATCACTTTTTTAGTTCTAAAATAAATCGAGAGTCCAATTTGGCTATAGGGTCTCAATATTCAACTTAGTGTCCTCACTAGAAATTATAAAGTCATCTTTCATTTCTAAAATTCTTCTTGTAAACAACTTAAGTAATTGGTGTATCCTGTTATAAAATCATCCAACACATAAATAAGGTGATTATTGCTCATATTTTAGTACTCCTACTGGTATAATGTAATAGTTGCCATATAAATACATTTAAATGTTTATTTATAGATCATCTCCTACTGAAAGAAATACTAAGCTTGAAAGGACAAATACAGAAATTTAAATATCACAGGTCAAAATTTAAGATAAAGGACAAATGAGAATTATAATACAAGTCAAAAAGGAAAAATGATCCAGTTTACAAAACATTTTTAAGGAAACATGAAACATGTAAGTGGAGATATACCTACAACCTCTTTAACATATGGATTTTTCCCTAAATAGCAGAGTCCAGAAATCAAGGCAAACTAAATAAATCATAGTTTGAAACACCCACAGAAAATGTTAAAATAAAGATCCCTTCCACATTTTAAGCAATTACTATCTAAAGAAAGGGTTCACAGTTGCCAAGGATGCTGCTTAGTAAATAGTTTAAATTCCTTCCACTTGAGAGAGAAAGGATCCAAAGTATATTAGCTTCTCCCCTCCCCCTCTAGTGAATTAATATTCCATGATATACACCGCCACTGCTGATGGAGGCACCTCTTTTCAATGAGCAGAGATCAGCAAATGGCTATTTCACAAAGAATAAAAATATAATCTTGTAATTCTAATGTGTGTTTATGTTTTTTTTTTCATTTTCTTTTTGTTTGTTTGTTTGTTTTTTTTTAAAGTGGTAGGTCCATGTTAATAAACCTTGCTTAGTGAAAAAAATAAAATAGTTGCTAAGCCATGGTAAGTAATTAGCCTTTTAGCATCCCCTTTCTTCAAGAATGCTTCCTCCTGTGCTGGTTCTTTTAAATAGCCCCAGTCCTGGCTGCCTTTGTTGGGCTTGGAAATTGTTCACATATGAGAGAAATTAAGCTCTCATTTAACAGAGACACATGCCTGTCAAGACCAGAGGAACAAAGACTAGTCCCTGGGGTCTGTTCAGCTCCCAGAGGCTGCCACTCATTCTGTTAGCAATGCTTACTCTTTACAGAATGTGTATAAAACCCAATAAATCATTTCATCTGCTGTGCTTAATACACAAGAGCTCTGACCATTTTTCAAAGTGTTTCCTCTTTCTTATACAACTTCGCAGCTAGTTAGTTAAATTAAAAAAAAAAAAAAACCTATTGTTTATTTTTTCAAAATACAGTAAGACTTCTTTTTAGTCGAAAAGGTAATGAGAATGTTCCTAAACACTGGCATAAACGAAAAGGCAGGATCTCCTTAGATTTCGTCCCAGAAACCTTTCCTGCATTTTATGATTAATCCTTAGAACACTCATTTTATGAATTACCAGTACATCTCCCAGCTGCTTTTAAACCTGGATTCAGAAGCTAGCTCTGGCAAAAATAAATAAAAATAAAAATAAACTAAGGGCCAGAATGGGGAATACTTGCTGTCCTATTTAAATTCATTACATTTTGCCCCTTTGGAACACACAGCCAACAGGGTGGAGAATAACAGCCAGCTCTTTTTACTAGGAAAGTGAAATGGCCTTCGAATAGACCCAACTAAAATACCCGTTCACCCCTTCACACGTTCTCATTTCCAAAGGCAATATAATGTTCTTTGACCCTTCTAAAGGAGAAAAGGCAACTTTCATTACCTTTTATATAAAAATCTTCTCTGTATTGCTCCTGCCTCATTCCCTCACCTATGCTTCCTCCTAGGGTACAATATGGAGGCTATGCTGAAAAAGTAACGACCAGACTTTGAAAGCCTTCCAGTTTAGACCTGGTCTCGAGAAATAAGAATCTGTCCATAATTATTAAAATAAATACTTTATTCAAAAGTAAAATGCTTTTTCGACCTTACTGTTATATATAGAGCAAACTTACCAACGAGTTACTCCAGCAATCTTGGTACAGAAACACTGGGAGTTCCAGGGCTGACAGCTTCAATCCCTGAGACTGTGGATCCCAAAATAATAAGAAGCTGGTAGCACAAGGAGTTTCACCTTGCTCAGCAGGGGGAAAAATGCAGATCTGGGCTAGATAAGTAAAAGCAGATCTACACAATGGTTACATGGTAAAGCTCTGCAATTAATGGAGACCATAAACAGTTCAAGCAGGCAGTGCTGCAGTGGTCTCTCCAGAATAGGTTTTACTCATATCCAGTTAGATACTAATCTGATGTACTCAGATGTGCAACTGGCACAAATGCTTTGTGCAAACACAGATAACAGTGCATGTGCTTTAGTATAAAAGAAAAAAAAATAGAAGTTCATCAGACTCTTTTACATTCATTTTTATGTATAATTTCTGAAGGATTTATCATTTTTCAAATAATAATTTATTTTCATTTTAAATCACAAATCACATCCTGCAGGCCTTAGCAGATGTAGATGTCAGAATGTGGTAGTACGACAAAATTAATTAAATAACCCTTGAAAAAATAAAACAAAGTTTATTTATAAAAAATGACATTAAGGTGAACTGCCTAATAAGAACACGGATTTGCTTAAATAAAACATTATATAGTTCTGTTTTAGATTCATCCCTAAAGCCCTGAAAGATATTAGAATTTTAGTGAGTAATTACCCTATTTACTTCAAACAAAATGGGAGGAAATCGGAAAACCATATTAAACTCTACCACACATCAGAAATGAAATTCTCTTGTTTCTTATCTTGCAACCCAATAAATAAATTGTAGTTGGAAAATTTATTAGGACTAGAAGATGAAACCTAACAAGCTAGAAATGAGGAAATGGCCAAAAGAGTATCCAAATCAACATTATGCTTCAAGCAGTAAACCCACTTCTAGGAAGCATAACCAAGAAGTCTCCCCTTCACAGCTTAATTGTTTTCAGATAGTCTGAATCACACTCAGCACCATCTCCACAGTCAGACAAAGTTCTAACTACTTAACACATCTCTTTTCAAATGAAAATGCAACACTTGGGGTGAAAACAAGAGAGACTAGGGAAAGGTGTTATATGCTATGTATGCCACTGACATAATACTACACCGGGATGCTGTAATTTCCTGCAATTAATACTTTAGTAAAGCTATAAGGATTTTTACCCCCAAATTATAATATTTCAGTTGCAACACTAAAATTAAGTTTGTGTCACCTTTTCCATTATATAGCCCTATGCCAGGACTTTGTCATTGGCTACAGAAATGTGTTAGGAATGGCCTGAAAGCTGGCATTTATAAGCCCTCTTCCTAAATGTGTTTTTCTAAAAATCCCCATAGCTATCATTTCATGTGGCAGTCATTACAAGCCATCACAATGCCCCAGAAAACAAAACAAAACAAAACAAAACAAAACAAAACAAAACAAAACAAAACAAAACAAACAAAACAAAACGTGAATTTGACCTCATAATTGAAAACTTTCAATGGTTTAAAATGCAAACATTGCTAAGTGGACATGGCTTATGCTGCGGCCAGACATGACATTTGCCTGAAAGCTTTGTATGCAAGACTACCTAGTTCTCTCCATTTGCTAAGGAACAGAATTAATTCCCGTCATCTAGAATTACAGCAGGGCAGAGTCAAGGAATTTCAGCAACAATTTTGTACCATGATCTTTGTTCTAAATATAAGGAAAATGTGAATTAGTAGAGAAGAATGATTTGCCAGAGGTCCTGTAGTTACCAGCAAAACAAAGACTAGGCACAGACTTCCTAAATCCAAGTCTAAGCTTCCTTCTGCTACTTTATGCTTTTCTCATACTATGTTGTCTCCCAGTTGGGACTGCATACTTTCAATAGAAGGGAGAACAAGTTCTGCTCAAAGCAGATCAGTAACCATCTCTGTGTCTTCTCTTTTCCTGGACTTGAAATCATGGCCTCCCTGAGCCAGTGGGAACATACAAGTCTATGGAATTAATTCAGTGTCCTAGATAAAGTTGGTTAAGAAAATGAGTAAGAGATGGAGCAGGCACAAAATTCAGTAAAACAGCCTGAATGCATTAGGAAGATATATATCTGCATATTTTTTTCCAGCTACCTGGAGACCTTGTTGTTTGTTGTTTTTGATTAACTAAAAGCTCTACTTAAGTAACCAGAAATTGGATATGGGAGTCGAGCTGCATGATTTGATAATTTATTGGTGATCACAAGCTATTCTAGAGGTGATCACAAGTTAAAACGATAGATGCTTGCTCCTTTTCTGTTACCTACATTTTTAGAAGTGAAATAATAATAACAATAATGTTAATCATAAAAGCAATACATTCTCTTCCAGTCTTTTTATAAATGACTATTTTTATGTAGTGAGATTATATTGTATTTACATTTTTGTGTTCTAGAGATTCTGCCTAATGTTATTTATAAGCATTCTCACAAATCATTAATATAATTTTTAACAGTCTATAACAGCCCATCACATAAATATACCATAATAAATTTATTAATTTTCTAATGTCAGATAACAGGGTTCTTTCAATGTAAATTAAACATTTTTAACTAATTTTTTTCTTATACAAAAGCAATGTGTTAGAAAAAAATTTAAAAACTAAATTAAAATAAAAAATAATAGTTTAACTGTAATTTCACTATAATTCTAAGACATTTGCCTTAAACACTGCACTCTTAACTATTTGAGGCAGATAGTATCTCACTAATTCAGGTCTTTACAGTCAGGGCCCAGTCTTATTTAGAAGAAAAGATACTGTGTTGATAGGAAGGCCAGGGTGCTAAACATAGAGTTTAGGTTACCTCCTCTACTGGACTGTCAATGATCTGAACTTCCCTCCCACAAGAAATCTCTAGGAATTTCAAAGATGTACTTCCACTCTCAAACAGTCATGAAAGGGCTTTGTCAGAGACCACAGTATCTAATGATCTACAATAGAACAAAATTCAACAACCTTAACAGAAAAATAGCTGTTGTATGGAAGCTAACTTCAAGAGCCCAACTTCATTGTTCTTTGCCCCAGTTTCCACCCTTGCATTATAGGTATATCAGCCAAGTGCTAGAAGTCCTTCAATAGTAGATTATATGTTGCTCTATCATTGTGGATCAGACCTGGTCTACCTGATCTTCTGACTAGATACTGGATAATCTCAATAATGAATACTAATATCTCATTTTTGTCTGCTCATCTGGGCTTGTCCACAAATGTCATCTCCACTCCATTTAACCTTCAAACATAAAATCTGGGTCTACACCAAGTATCACAAAGAATTACAGAGAGGAAGGTGGAGAGGAAAACTTGGAACTAGTTTTTCCTTTTCTCATCACTAAGCAAGGTGATAGCTCCCTATCCATGTGTATGTTCTTCCTCTCCATCATCATCTGCTATTATTAAGCTCATTCTCCTACCACTATATCCACGCTGATTCTTTCAAACTATAGCTTCCAGCTACTAAACTGATTATCTGGGAGCTATCTTGACATTCATTGTTCTCAGTGAAATGCAGGTCAGGAGGAAGAAGATGGGGCTGACAGCCACAGAATGAATAAAGGCCCTTTAGGACAAACAAATACCTGAACCAACAGCTGGAGATCCTTCCTGTCCTTGAAGTTTCAGGTCCCTGACTGCCTCCTCAGACACCACTCAATTATACTAATCCTGAAGTGCCCCATATTTAACTAATTCTCTGGATATTAATGAATGACTACTTCTGCCACATTCAGCTTAAAAAAACACCAAGCTAGGATTTACTTCATCTTTTATCAAGTAACAGTACAAAGGAATGATTTTCCATTTGGGTAACTGGTTTGTGACACAATCACAACTTTTAAAAGGTAATTGGATTAGGTAATTAAAGCTAAAATCAGTTTTCTTGTTTCCCCCCAACCCCCGCACACCTCCCCCCATTTTCTATGAATAATGCAACTAAAGAATGTATAGGAGGAGCCATACATGTGTGGCCAGGAGATGAATGATGCCATGACAGTAAAAACTAAGTCGAGCCTACCGGAGTGCTTTAGAATAGTTTGTCCACCTTGTCGACCTGTTCAAGCATGGCCAAGTGGGCCTGCCTGAGAGTCCTTTCCATTTGCACTAATCTCAGCCATTGTAGAAAAGACATTTGTAGATGTTTTAAGAGAAAAACTGTCCACCAAAGTGTGTATTTAACAAAAGTTATGATTATGATCTCACTGAGGATGGACTTTACCCTTTGTTCTGACCTGTGAATTCCTCGACTTTCGTTGTTTAATGTTACAGCTTTAACATTTTCTTAATGAACTGGGTGGTGGAATGAATTCAGCATCTCACAGTGAGGCATTACACCTTTTGCATCATTTATTTTCTTTTATTTTTTAACAAGTAAAAATATCTTACTCTAAACATTAATAACTTTGAGTGGGAATTACCTTATGTGAATTAAAAATGGTTATGTCAGTACATCCCTTCAGAATTTAAAAAATATTTCCCTGTGCTATATCAAGTGTCACACAGTATATCAATTTTTATTTCCCATCTCTCAAGTCTGGTATGCATACTGTTTAACTTCTTAAATTCTAAGTATAGACATAATTCACAAAAGCTGGGCAAATGCTTGACTTACAGGAGATGGTATACATAAGATTTATATGAACAACTTTATTTTAAACAAGAAGGACTTTTGCATTTTGTGCTGCTACATCACATAATTTCATCTGTGTTTTTTAAAAAAGGCTATAAAATAAATTGGAAAGGTTCATTTACTATCTCTCTAACTTCACAAGCACTATTGATCTAATAGTGCGAAAGGTGAGAGTTTGACCCTATTTTCCAGAATAAAATGCTATGCTCCCTTTTAGACAATCTCCAGGCAGCTCTGTCTAATTCCTGGCCAACCATTTTTGAGTGCCTGATAAACCTTACTCTCTTCTCAGTGACAACTTAAATACCTCTCATTTGGAAGCCAAAGAAAATTGTTGTTCTGTCTTTTCTTCTAGATTACCATGATGATAATAATTGATTAAAGTGCATATACATTGATTATCCTATATTCACATCACTAATTTGTGGGTTTTAATTATGAATGTGTATATAGCTACAAACATGCTTATACGTGCAGATACGAAATATATACATATATGTTTCTCTATAAAGGACTCTGGAATTAGTCCTGTATCTAGAACACAACAATCACAATGACAGTAACAGATATTATGCATTAAGCACTTACTAGGGGCTTTATACAATGATCTTTAATCAGCTAGTAAAGTACATGAAATTCGAGCTCAGAAACATTAAATACCCTATCTCCCAGCTAGTAAATAGCAAACAAACATAGAGTTAATAGATAGAAGAATTGGAATTTAAAATTTTATTTAATTGTCTCCGATACCTGTGCTGGTTCTATAAAAATTTTAAATTACATACACTCTGAAATAATGCATCTTATCCTCTATACCTTCTACTTATATGTACAAATGTAGCTGAAAAGTGCATCCATATTCATATATTCTTCATGTACGTCAAGATGTAGCCAATTTCCTAGAGAATTTTTTAAAAAAATTTAAAAGACAGGTTGATCTCCTGGATCAAAATTCATCCTGTTTAGATAGTAGAAGTCAAATGGTATCTGAGAACCTATTTTCTAAAAGTTTTTAGAAACTTAAATGCCTCCCCCAAAGGCACAATCTGATATCAATACATTCCTGTCTTGCCAATATACCCATATATAAATAAAAATCAAGTTATAAGAACTAAATTTATTAAAATTGGTTGAACCATTATTCATTACACATTGTCTGGCTATTAAGTAAAATAACTATGACCAGAGTCAAAAGTATATTTCAACTGCCCAAGAATTATTTGTTTAAGCTATGCCCAATCTTCGCTCTATAGATAGGTAGTAGGTAGGTAGGTAGGTAGGTAGGTAGGTAGGTAGGTAGATAAAGAGATGGTCTAAACAACTGAGAGTCCACCTTTAATCATTTAATCTGCATTACCTGTATAAAGCAGTATTTCTCAATCCTGATTGCCCTCTAGAATCACCTAGAAAGATTTTAACAGTCACCATCTAGGACTGTACCCAGATTAATTAAATCAGAATCTCTGGGATGGGACCTAGGCATCAGTATTTTTAAAAGGCTTTCAAGTAATTACAAGGTACAACCAAAGTTGAGAACCACTGGCGTCAAATGCTGTCACTCACTGTTCACTTATGTCGGCTGGAGAAGATAGCTGCAAAAAATAATATTGACATTAAAGGTGACTGACCTTCAATATAGAGACATGTCACTTTAAAGCCCCCAGAAAGTAATATAATCAACTATCTAAGGAGTTTATATGTAAATACCAGAAGAGTCACTCAGCCATGAATCCATTTCATACTACACTACAGAAAGATTCCAATTATGTTCTTTTTATCTCTTTCCTTGTGGGTATGTACCCACAGTTGTAGTAGTTCTGGGATATAAACCGATTCTAATAACAAATCTTCCATTTTTTTCCCATTTAAGAATAAAAAAGATGTAATGAGATTTTAGATGTTATATACTATTACCCACATTTTACAAATCAGGAAACAGATTTATTCAAGTCATGAAAAGGACAAATTGAGACACAACCTGAAATGTTGAAAATAGTACTAGACTAGAAAGTTGAGTTCCACTCGGCTCTGACAATATTTACCTTTTTAAGCTTGGAAAAATCCATGGTCTGTGCCTCAGTTTCCTTATGTAAAGTCATGGATTTAAACTAGAGAAAGTGTCCCAAAGAAATTTCAAAGAAAAACAAAAGTGGGGACTTATATATATTTGGAAACTTTTTATTTCACCAAATAAAACTACTGGAAAATAAAAGAAACAAAGCTCATGTCATTTATTATCACCTTTACGTCATAAAAACAAAGGGTCTTTGAATTTCAAAGAAAGTAGGAAAATCGTAACCTCAGGATTATTTTTAAGTCTAGCTTAATGATAAACTCACTGTATTGTTGTCCAACAGGAGTAGCTACCCACCCGACCCCCAAAGTGAATGAGAATCATGAGGACCTCCAGGTGACACTTCCAAGTTTAACATCCGGGGAAAGTGGAAGCAGGGTGGTGGTGAACATTTAATACTAGCAGTACTCTTTCAAGGGTTTGTCAAAATTCCATCATTAAAGAACTATCTTCATAATTTTTGCCTTATCCAAATACCTAATTATTTTTTGCTTACGGTGGTTATTTAAATTGACTTTTTTTTCTTAATTACATTTATTTCAAAAGGAAACTTTGTACGACTACCTTAAATAGAAAACTAACATCACTTGTAATAAATAGAAGATAACCAGATAACCATGAAAATAAAAGTTTTATTTAAATTTTGGTTAAACACTATTGCCTCCAAAGTCTCTGAGACTAAGATGATCTCCCTCTCCCCTATAAAGAAAGATTAGCACATCCTAGAAAAGGATGTGTTATTAAAGACTAGCACTAAACGGTGCCCTCAAATGTAATCAGGGAGATCCAGAAAAAAAGTGAGAAGAGACGCCTTTTCTCTGGAGGAGTGATTCAATGTTGTATAGTGTCACATGCTGGCTCCACCGGGATCATCTGCCACTCTGCTCCATACCCTCCTGCCCCTGAATACTCTACCTCTTTTGCTAATCCAAGAAAACAGCAGAGACATTTGTTTCCCTGAATTTTTAGTACCATTAGTTTGCAAGAGAGCAGGGGAGTGGAATCTGAGGGATAAGCACAAGTAGATATGATAAGAGAAAGGAGGGTCAGCTAGACGGGACTGAGGAAATTGAAGGATAGTGTCTGAAAAACACTGAGATACACCACCAGGTTCTGGTCTGCTGAATGAGATCTTTGCCACAAGGCCACACTTAGAAAGCAGGTAACAAGCTGATTAATAACTCCATATAATAACTCATAAGATCTGGTCAGGTAATAACACCTCTTCTTATTTCTAGATCCACTCCAACTTTAACAAGCAGCCTAGCATGGTTAACTAACATGAAGTTTCTGATCCATAATAATAATATATGTTTTTAGCTGTGAAGGCCCTTGCTATTCATGAATTATAACAGCTTTACCTATTCTTTATAATTCAGAATTTTCACTATTAAAGTGTTTGAAGCAAGCTATGGAGCATCTATCATTACTTTAAAAGTTAATTAGATTACATAAAAGAAATAATTAGATTTGCATTTTTATCTTGGTTTTAAACTTCCAAAGAAGATCACAACGGTCTGCCTGTGGGCAATTAAAAACAGCATACAGCAGAAAAATAGAGGAGAGAGGGTCTGTTTTTCCTAGCTAATTCATGATTGAAGATAGAATTACAAAATATTTTAAGGGCTTGCTGAAGCCAGGGGCTAATCCTAAACTTCTAAGCTTTGTTTATTACCCTCATTTCATTGCAAAAGAGTATTAGATACATGTACAGTGCCAATAGAAGTATCGAGTTACTTCCAATGGGTTTATTTGGCTCTTTCAGAGGCTGTTGGAGTGAGATCCTTTACCTGATCAATAACACACAAAAAAAGGACTATTCACAAGAGCCAAACCAGAAACACTGTAATTGCTTTTTGTTTATCAATGTTAAATACAGTTAACAAAGAGATACAACGTAAGACAGAGGGACTGTGTAAGACTGGAGGGCTCCTGACTTCCCTCAGACTTTCCGTTGGCTGCTTCAGCCATCTCCAAAAGACAATAAATGCAAGGTCCAGCTCATAAAATTAGAGGTCAATTAGATACTTAATGATGAAGCATATCTTCAAATATATATCTATTATTATTATCCTAGCAAAAAATTAATTAAACAGGTCATGCAGGCCATGAAGGCTAATGTACGAAGTAATTATTTCTGATCTTTAGACAACTACTTCACATAAATGGTAGTCTTTATTCTGCTCAGCAGATACCTGAAATGCCTATAGTTAATCATATTGAAGGAAACAAATGGTAAGGCTTATCTCCTTAAAAGGTGAGAGTACATCTCAAATTATGCTATTTAATGGTTTACGAACAATCATCTCTTTGCTTATAATATTAATATCTCTTCTGGTTAACATTTTTTTCAGGAAGAAAAGAGAACACACATTTAATGGTGCTCTACCATGTGTAACAAACACATGGAGACACACAAAATATACAAATAGCACACAGGAATATATTACAACCAAAATGGAAAACACTATGTATGAAAAATACCCAAATACCCTTGAGTAGAGCAAATCTTTAGTGAAGAGATAAATATTTTGTTTTATAAATAAGCAGCACGTATGATAGCATTTAAAAGAGAACATTTTCAGATAAGACATAAAATATCTGCAAAGCAGCATCAATGGCATTTGTTTCACGCATTCCACAGACTGAGTTAGCCATTTAATGCATAGATTAGATGATGAAGGGAGGGCAATTAATATTGTATATTAACCATAAAGATTAACAAAGAGCTAAGAATTTCAAATTTCACAAGTACACACAAAAAGGCAGATGCGTGTGAGTTGACTAATTCATTGGCCCAGGAAGCCAATGTCCAAATAAAATCCCAACCAGCCAATCCATTCTTTAGAGACCATTTTTGTTTGATCAGCAATGTGAGGAAAGAACACTGCCCATACAGCACACAATACAAGCCACTTGATTAACTATAAACTGGGGTCTGAAGGGCCATGAATAATTGGATACCATTCATGCCTGGAGAAGTAAGTTTCTTACAAAGATATTTTAATGTGCTGAACTCTCTTACAAAGATTATGCTCTAGCAGCAAAATGCCATCGTTAAATGTGTTCCTACAGACGTGCTATCAAAACCAAAAAATATGGTATGTTGTGTTCATAAGAATATCTTCTATAGATTCAAAAACCATGAGGTGGTCATATGAAATTAGATAGATAAATATATGGATGGATTAAGAAATCAAGATATGTAAAATATTTCCTGTTTTTCTTAGACTAGACTTATATATATAATCTTTGATTCAAATACTGCAAATATGCTTTGGTAAGCCCAATCGATTAAAAGTGAATTTTGTTGACTAGTCAACAAACATAACTCATAAATAAAATGCTCCAAGAGATTGGCTAAGATACTACACAGTGCGATGAGTAATAGAAGGAGGATGAAATTACCTGTCCTCTGGAATTACAGCATGAGAATCAACATTCCCAAATCCAAGGATCCATATTCCGTGACCTATTAGTTTTGCTTTCCATAGAGTTGATAAAAACTGTGCTACTTCTGTTTTGAAAATATCAAAAATGTCTAACTTTTTCTGGCCTCCATATCAGGGAAATTACTTAATATGTAATAAATTAGAGGAATCATCATTTTCCCCAAAGCACTGAGGGATTTGAATTCACTAAGCAAAGAGTCTCCTAAAAGATCTGTTAATAGTAACCTGATTTGTTAATGGTAAAAATTGACTCATCAAAAATATAAAAACATTAGTTCACAATATCATTCATCTTACTTTTTCAACATGGCTCATGTGGCCTTAAAAGTATGTCTTTAAAGTTCAGTTAGGATTTACTAAGGCAAAATTATGTTAAAAATTACATTTTAGAAAGGAAAATATATATAAATGAAATGATTTTAATTGCAGACATGTTTTAAATGACAGCAAATAAAAGCCTATAAAATAGCATTACAATACTATCTTAATTGTGCATTTTTCTATTCCTAATGAAAAATCCTGCCTTTAAATTTGCACAAACCATTCAGGTTTTCATTTATTTCTACTATAATAGGCCCAGATGTGTTTGTGTGTGGTTGTTACCAAAGGTTAGACAGTCTTCCCTTTCTTTCTATTACAGTTTGCAAATTCCAAAACAACTGTACTAATTCAGAAGTCAGCATTCTAAACTAGAAGTAACAGTCTTGAATGTAACCACCTGATACTTATGATCCATAGCCATTTGCCATGGTTTAACCTTGCTGACCATGTTAACTAATAGGTTCCAAGACTCGAGGTTTTAAAAGAAAAAAATGTCAAACCTACTCTAATTGTCTCTGTATTCCTTTGCTTTCAGAAGAGAAGCTAGGTTTTGTATTTATCAACAACTCTTTGTTATATTTTGTTTTCAAAAAGGAGAATGATTCTTTCATGATAGAAAAACATTTAAAGCATTTCTTAAATCTCATATTTTGCTGAAAAAATATATTAAAATTAGCCCAACAATAATCTCTCTCCTAAATTTGATCATATCTATGGCTTGTCAAAAGCCATTTTTGAAAATACAGTTAACCCTTCCAAAAAAATAACTTAAAGTCTGAATATCAAATACCTGCTTTTTAAGTGTCAGAGATGAATATGTTTTGTGTAAGGAATATTCTTCAGCATTTGAAAAATTCTTTGAATGGTCTCATACCGATAAGATAAATACTGACAAGATACACAGTGAAGCAGAACAGAACGAACTGTAAATACAGGTCATCGCTTCCTCTTATTTTTTAAAATATGAATTCTTGTTACAAAAAAAAACCCTATATTTCTAAGATGAATGTAACGGACACTTTGAATCTCTCTAAGATTTTATAATTTATCCTGCTTGGATCAAGTGCTGACTAGCTTCAGTTTTTAAGACATTAAACAATGGCAAATATCTACAAATGTTAAAAGCAATTAAACTCCTATTAGAAAACTTGAAAAAAAATTTCCCCATCTTCTCAAATTGAACGCTCTGATGAATAATATTTTAAGATCAAGTTCTAGAGTCCTGAAAAAGATATCAATTTCATGTAGCCCAGTTATAACTATGAAATCATATATAATCAATAAATACTAAAAATATTTCATAAAAATACTCTGAAGTGATTTATTTGCTTCATCTGAGAACCTAAGTACCACAGGCAGACATCAATTAAGTCAGCCAGTTAATTTAAACAACATTGAACTAAGAAGTGAAATATATTCAAAATAAATAAAGAAGTAAGTAATAAAGAAGTAGTAAAAACAATAATAAGTGACTGTTATGGGAACATCTCAGGAAACTTCTTCCATTCATGCTCTACAAATATGAGAAACAGAACTAAATGATCAGGTTATTTAACACCTACTGAGTTCTTAGAGAGGGATCTAGAGAAAAATGTAGAAAGCCACAGGCTAAAAATCTTGACCTTAGCAGTAGGAGACACACTGAAAATTCTAATAAGGGCAGAACAAGGGAACACCTGGACAGTTATTTAATTAAGGATCTCAGCATGAGTTATAAAAGAGATATCAGGATGAGAAATTATTCCAAGATTTAATTGTAAAGGCCTACTGTCAAAAGTGCCAGAGACGTCCCATTTCCTCTATATGTGAGCTCTTTATTTTCAAATATATAGACTTGAGCATGGAATAAAGAATCAGATCTATTTTAAAACAACAACAACAACAACAACAACGAAACACAGGTTAAAACCTCTTAGTGAAGATAGCCGGACAAAATGCCTAATTAGGTACTGGTACTTCTTCAAGCGCTAAATCGGTACTTTAAACACAATGACTACTACCTGAAACACTGAGTATGATTAACAAAATGAAGCAAGGATCTAAGTTAAAATCAGTGGCTTTCATCAGTGAGGTAGAAGATGAGAGTGAGCTACAACTTTATGCAAATGATTTTTTAAAAAATATATAGGAAAGTATAATATTAACCTCAAGGAAAAGAATAAAATAATTCAGAATATATTGCTCCCACTAGGCTGAATCACAGATCTTGGCGATTAGAAATACCCATAGCAACCAAGAAAATCCATAGAGGCTGTGGTGGGAACATATAACTCTGGGATCAGTATTCCCAAGGATTAATCACCAGACAACCAGTTCTTTATTCTATGGCCTTCCGGAAGTCACGTACCTATGTTCCTATTAAAAAATGGAGATCGCTTTCTTTCCTACCTCAAGTAGCTATTAGTTGCATTGACCATAAAGTGTCTAACAGAATAACAGAAATCAAAATTCCTTCCAAGACCACTGTCATTGTGATCTGTATATTATGTTACCCTGCCACAACAAAGAAGGGAATTTCTAAATTGTTCCAATTAGTCAGAAACAAGTTATTCTTCTTCCTTTCTAGACTATAAACTCCTTGAAGACAATTATTCATTAATCTTTATTTTCCCTCGGCATCTAACAAAAATGCAATTAATATCTGTTAAAGAACAAATTAATTATTACCAGCCTTTCCCAGGTCATAAGGTTCATCTCATAATTGTTCCAATTAGACAGTCTAACAAATAAACAAACATAAGCTTCTCCCCATGATACTATTAAATGGCAAAATACAAAGCAGGAGTTAGTTTGTGACAATAAAAATAGCATATGTACACTGCTTTGGAAACCATTAGGTTTCCACTAGATTGTGTTAGGCAAATGGCAGAAATTAAGAAGATAAGTTTTTTTCTGCTTATGCATCACATCAGAAAAGAATGCTTAGACTACCACTTAGTCGATACTACCTACCTACATCCACTTATACAATTGTATACAACATCCTTGAATAGCAGCCGTATTGGTGCTATTTATGAGAGGGGTGTATTTGCGGCATTTTAAATTCCCTTTTCAAGGAGGAAAGTATCTAAGTCTAATCAGAAGAGAGTAATAAAATACACTGACCTGGATCTGTTGCTGCAGGAGATTAATTTTGTGCTGCTGTTGCAGAAGTTGCTGCTGTTGTCTTGCAATCTATCAGAAATAAAGTTTCATTAAGTTAAAATGAAATGCTTACACCTTTGCCATTACTTCAGGTATCCCTCCTGGTATTACAAGAATATTTTACTGCACTTCTATGTGAAAGAGTTCCTATAAATGAGAGAGGCAGAATCAGAAAGTTGGAGAAAAGGGAAAATCTCAAACAGGTGTCATTTTTCTGCTTACCCCTGACTATCTGTAGGTGAAAACTACCCCTTGTATTACATTTGTGAGCAGTTGATTATATCTGTACTGGTCACCTGGAAAGAATGGGAATTCTACAATCTGATCCTTGGAGAATAAAGATGTAAAAACTCTGGCTACCCTTTTCTAAAGAGCTTAATTTGGATGTAAAAAGTAAAATCTGTAAGCAAAGATGGGAAAGAACTTTCTACTAATTATAATATGGTTGCCTTTGATGAAATCTTTTCTGGTGTAACAACTTTCATAACTATAAGACAAATATCAGCAAGAGAGTGGCAAAAGAAAACAGCAGAAAGTCAAAAATTTATCTCTTTTTGTTGATGTGATGTACAAAGTGGTTTTAAAAATAAAATTTAACATTTATCCATTTCTCCTTGTTAGGGTAATATATTAATTTTACAGTATAGGATCCACATACAAGTGTTATATTCCCTTGCTTCATCCAACAATAAAATTCAACATCTTAACACATCGTCTGGTCTATGAAAAGAAATATTAACCATTTAATGCAAGCCCTATTGAGGACTGGATCTGCCCCTCAGGAAAGTAAAATTCTTTAGGATAATGGTGTTTACTATAAAACAAGAGTTAGGCATCATGCTGCCTATTGCCTCAAAAACTGAGCTGCTATAGCTTAAAGCCCAGGGGCTTGCCCCTTAGTGAGAACACGCTCACCAAAGTAGCCAGAGAGAAAAGTGGCCAAAGAGGACTTAGAAGTACTTGGTTTAGTGGTGCCCTATAGGCAAAAGTTATGTTTTTTTCTTTCTATTTCTTTTAGTCCAAAAAGCTAATATTCTAGAATGGGCAACGCTGGAAGTAGAAATGAGCATATGCTTCCTGAGTCGTTCTGAATCTTTAGCCTAGAGCAGAGGGAAACACACAAATCACATTTTCATTCAGCTGAAGATGAGAAAATAGCAATCTGTTCCCAATTGTTGCTTTAAGGTTTTCTGGTGATGACTGGCTCATACTGAAAGTCATGTTAAAGTTGCCCCTAACACAGGCTAGTTTGAGAAATGGGACCATTCCTCCCCAAAGCTTTGTAAGCAAAATGGAAACTATACTTAATCGGGCTGGAAAGATCCACTTTGCTTGTTACCATTCAAATCAGAAGTGGACAACTCACTCTGCCACTCTAGGTATAGATGCTGAATCCTCTGCATATTTATTTCTTCTTAGCAAACCAGCGAAACACCACTAGGCATCTAATATTGATGGTCCCTCCTAAATGATAAAGTGCTGCATAGAAATGCATCCAGAACACCACAGTGCAATTACTATCATCCACTCTAGACGTATGGGTTTGACACAGTGAAGTATGGTACATAAGCACCATGTGGCTCAAATTCTGAATTTTATTTGCCAATCGGTTGAGCTACATGCTCGCTTCATTGAGCATGACAACCTAGTTTTAAGTGTCATTTAATTTTCATTTTGAAATATAATTACAAAGTGTTCACTGTAAGATATCACTCGTCTGCAAATGTGTCAAGATTAATTTGTGCTAGCTTATTCACAAGTGTCAATAGTTAATTACTGTGTCATCTCTGGATGGCTAAATGACATTCTAACTTCTGATTTTTTACAGTGTTCCTTTATGTTATTTTCCATTAGAGGCTGAGTCCATATTCCTACATGTGGGCAAATATTCAAGCATATAAAATACCAGACGTCACAACTCATTAAAATCAACAGAGCATATATCGCTCTATATACCCCTATAAAATACATTTAACTGAAAAGATAATTCCAGTAATAATGTCAGATTCCTAAAAACTGCACATTAATTTGGGGTCTGTCTAATCTAAAGCATCAGGGACTTCTCTATAGGATTGCTGTTGTTAGATTAATGTCCTCTTCTGAGACAGGAAAAATACTCGAAAAGGTGATTTATTTTTTTAAAAGATACACATTTAAATTTTGTTATTTTTTCTTCTTTCTCACTTCTAAATCAACGAAGTCAAATTCTTATACGAACCATGTGCTAATTTGTTTTTGATGATTTACCTATGCTATAAATAGAGTGACCATATAATTTAGCATCCAAACTAGGACAATTTTGCAAGGCGAACATGGAGGGTGGGGGCGGGGGGGAATTAATACTTACTCTGGAAAACAGACATTAACCAGGGCTATTTTGGGAAAACTGAGATGTATGGTCACCCTAGTTTAAAGCCAAGGAAAACCACTGGACCAGTGGGCTGAAAAATCCTCAACATTTTCCTAGACTTCTTTTTCTGGATGGGAAGAGTAAGTCCTAGAGAGAAGCAACTTACTCAGGGTTAAGTTACATTGGGAATATATGCGCTGCCTACATGAATAAGTACCCTGAATAATTAATCAAATCCAAATGTTCTGGAACAATGTTATTTCAGTTATGCCCAGCTGCTATGATGCCTTTGTCCTCTACATATCCCCTCAGTATACTTAAAGACTCTGGATTTCCAGAATGTTTCTTTCCTTTTTTTTTTTTTTTTTTTTAAGAATGCCCATGACAAATAAACCAATCAATGCAATTACTCGCTGAGTTTGGCACATTCCACATCTCCAGTTCGTCAGCTCCTTTTGCAGGGCTCACCTGTTCTTGCTGTTGGCGAGCAAGGTCCATTTGCTGCCGTTGTTTCTCAATTTGTGAGGCTGCCAGTTTTTTCTGTTCATCATGTGCTGCCAGGAGCTGCTCCCGTAAACTGATCAGCTGGGTAATCATGGTAGAGAGCTGCCGTTCTTTTTCTGCTAGGCTCTCAGGTGTACCTAAAATGGAAGCAAGAAGATACCTCACAAGTTAGAAAAAAGCCTGAATGAATTGAGGAAAGGATGGGCGGGGAGCAGATTTAGAAAGCGACTACCTTAATACACGTAAAGATCTAAGACAATAACCAGAGGTCATTGTGAGTGCAGGAACACTACAGAGTAGGAATGGAATGAACGCTAGGTTAGTCATTAACCTTGCCAAGAAAAAGTATTGTCCCAAATAAAATTCTCACTCATTCTTCCCTCTCACTCTTTAAAACAAAACAAGACAAAAAGCAGAACTACTTACCTTTTTCTATACCTTTCACCACACTCTCCCCTCCCTGAATTATCTGATCAAGCAAGAAAACCAATGATATTTAGTGCCAAAAATTAGAAACTATGTGTTGTATTAATATTCTTTAACCACCTCTATGTTCAGTGATTAACACAGGTGCTTAATAAATGTTATTTTAAGGAATTTTCTGATCATTGCCCTTATACAATTTTTTTCTTGTGCAACGATCTGTTTCTGTAGCTCAGAAGTCAGGGGTCGCTCTCTTAGCCATGAAAAGAGTCCTAGAGGGATAGGCAAAATAAAACTGCCTTGCCTCAGGTAAGAAAAGGTTGAATCCGATTTTTTTTTTTCCTTCCTGTGAGGAGATCAAGCTAAAGTTCCCAAGTTCATCCTTAAAGGCAACAATGTTGCTTGGGGGGGCTCCCTCACCCCTTTCTCATTTGTCACCCTTCAATGGAAAAACACATTCGAGGTTGAGAAGGTTATGCATAAGGAAGTGCTGTTTAATGAATATGATGTCAGCAGACACTTATGGTATGCACTAATGGTGCTGCACAGTCTTTTTGTGGGCAAATTGCACAGCTCTCCTAAGTAAAGGGTACAGAATCCTTTTGTGAATCTAAATTAGAGCATTTTACTACAGCATAAGATAAGGATTTCAACCCGCTGTATTTGAGCCATGCAGGTTTCATTATAAAGAAATGATCTATGATTTGAAAGCTTTTCAGAAAGATGCCACCAGCTGTCAAAGGGACAAAGATTGTGGATTTTTGTGTGTGTGTGGAAGAAGAGACTTCCAATTTCCTTATGAAACCGCCTTCATTCTTACTAAGAAATCACTAGGGTAATCTGGGAAACTAAACATATTTTGACTAGTTGCAAAAAACAAAACAAAACAAAACAAAATTAAATTAAATTAAATTAAAATATTTTAATTAAAAGTGGCCATCTTTTCTGAGTGGCCCATGGAGAAAGGGAGCCTTCAGCGGATGCTGGCTGGCACTTGCTAGTACATGATTCCCACAAGGTAAGACTGATGTCAGCGGCGAAACTATAACATTTAGGACTACCTCGAGATTCTCAATGTCAATCCAAGTCCTAAACAAATAAACTGACAATATCTCATATCCCTTAAAGGTTCATTGAGCTGAATGATGGCCTAAAGTCAAAATTAAAAGAAAAATCAGATAGTGGAGATGATGTCGGAAAATGTATTCCACTGATAAGGGAACAAATACTGTATCAAGGATAGTGACCAGCTGTCTTTCTAGCTACTCAGATTGATTTTTTTAAAAAGGTTTCTATTTCAGAGATAGAAATTTCAGCTTAGTAAAAGAAAGAAGTTCTTGATCCGGAAGCATTAAAATACAAAAGCAGGTTCCCAAAAGGGATCATAAAATTTCATCTAAAGTACCACAAATTCAACTAATATGTACATTTA